>NC_033803.1:23166629-23275581 GCF_001876935.1 Asparagus officinalis
ACGAGCGAAACGGCAGGGGAGGTAAGGCTCTATGTGGCATTGATTCTTCACCCGGAGGACAAGATACCCGACTCGGATGTTCACTAACCAGCGGAAACAACCAACGTCGAGAATAGTCCGGTCACTTCTAGGTTTCTCCTCGTCAATCAGCACGTCACCATAGCGACCCGAAAAGTGAGGAAAACACTTGAAGAACTCCCAGCTCTTACGGACTCGAAGCTCTCGTTGAACATCACTGAATTTGTTCCCGAGTCATCTGCTCTTCTCCAACAGCTGCATGAAAGGAACGGGGACATCAACAACGCTGGGCGCCGACATTTAAGTCAGGACGGTGAAGAACGAGCCACGCCATCAGATATGCGTAAGGAAGCTCGACCTTCGGACAAATAAGCTCAGTCGATGGTTCAGAACCCATCTGGGTAAAACTGCTGACTAGACACCTAAGCCCGCAATGGATGCCAGCAACCATCGCTGGGAGCAGGGAAAGCTCTCTCCCGTAAGCTAGCTGAACTGCAGGGAAGAGCACCTCGACAGGTAGAGCGTCTGAAGGCTGGTGCGGGACAACACATTTCTTCAACCAAAGAGCAAGGTAGCCTGCTAGGAGAGTCCGGGGCCCAATGGACTTCTGTGCACGGCAGAGAAAAGAACGAAACTTGGTTCCCGCAGGAAAAGCTCCCTCAGCACTGGCAATGGTGTAAGAACGAGCCTCAGCCTTCTCCAACAACTCATTAACGGCGGTAGGGGTCAACACGTCTAATTCACGAATGGGCTCGCTGGAATTACCCTAAATAGCTAGCAAACTGCTTCAAGCTGACCTGCCTCTTCCTTTTCGCTTGAGGAGAAGTCTGGACCAAGGAAGTATAATAGTGACAAGTAAGATCCCAGAGAGTGTCATACATATCGGGAGTATCTTTCTTCATCCACTGCAACTGCTGGTTCGAGGGAAAGTACTCCTGATATGGGCAATCCCCCATCGGAAGACCAGAAACCTGATGCATCTCATGCAAGGCCAACCCTAACTCGCCACCGCTGGTTAGGAAGGTGTTACTGTCAGGCATGTAGGTCTCTAGCAACGCCAAGAAATGACGACAGCTGACCGGGATTCCGTACATGGTGGCTCGTATAGGTGCATACAATCCACTGCTCTTCAAATCCCTCTCCCAGCGCGCCAAGACGAAACTGGTCATGCGTGCCCACCACCCATTGGCTAGTGAGGAAGCCCAACCATAGCGAGGTAACCTTCTCCCCAGAAGAGCCAGACGATTACCCACGGTAGGAGCAGCTGCTGATACCTCGCCTGGGGGTGCAGTGTTAAGGCCCATAATCCCTGGTCGAAGACCACGAACATCATGATACCCGTTAGAACCAGGAGTCTTGTGATGAGTGGCATATCCACACTGAACTCGCTCAGCATCATCAGTAAGGTGCCAAGACATCTGTCGCTCCACGGCCTGTCCCTTCAAGTGACTGAAAGAATATTGACGCGGAATGGAGGGAATGTACAAGACATCCCCTTCGTCGAGAGTCAGCCAGTGTTCCTCGGTAAGGGTCAGCGTAGCAGGATCCTCGACGTGATCTCCGAACAGGAAACTCGGCTTCTTTAAAGCCTGAGTAGAGAAAGAATCTGCAGTAAAGGTGGCATCCGTGATAAGCTGGCACAAACAATGACGCCATCCTTCCCGTATCAAATGACAAGATTCGTCTGAGCGATCTCTGTCAAACCGAGGGAGTGGACTAACGGCCTGCCTGAGGGAAGCTGAAGAGAAGACCTCCCGGCTACAACCAGTATTGGCATGAGGAGGAAGGCTGCCCGCAGGAAACTCTACTGCAATAAAGCAAAAGGGTGGAGTCAGAAAATCCATCTCATAAGAAGAATGATAAGCTCATTCACGGAATAATTAGAGAGACGATTTTGAGTATCCTACACCGGAAGAATGGTATGCATCATCACGTGAATAACGTGGTAACATACACCGACCTATAAGGTGTAGGACGATACAAAATCGCCCAAATATACCAGAAGACTTGAATTGGCCAAGCAAGACAAGTCTAAAACCTTAACCCCCGCGAAGGAGGGTGTCGGTTCTTCCTTCATGACCCGCGAAGAGGTCAATCAGGGATACGGAAAATGTGAATTCTCACCCCCAAAGAAAGAGGCCGCTGGAAAAGATGTCGCGGGAACCTCTTCCTCGTTGTGCTGCGAATGAGAACGACTCCTACGAGGTCGAGATCGGCGTGGAGACATTGAAAATCTGTAACGAAAAGCAGCAAGTCAGGCACAATCTAAAATATGAATACACGAAATTTAAAAGGGAAATTAAGAACTTTAATTAAAATCCTATGTATAAATAGGATTTTATAGTTGAAGTCTAGTTAAACCTACAAATTTCGTGCATGCGAAACAATGATTGTCATTTTTCGCGGTGAATTTTGGTGAAATACCCAAAATACCCTTCGTGTTCAAGGCTAAATTCGGGTCAAGGACACGCTCGAGTTGGGTCATGGTCATCATATCTGATCATATAGCACCCCCGATACCCCACAATTTTGGTTAATTTTACAAATAAGCCCTTTTGTAGAATTTAGCCAATTTTGCATATAGACCCCTACACAAATTTCAATTTAAACGCCCACATGCCTTTACCAAAACTTTGGTTATTGGGATGTGGTCTAAACTTTTGGAATTTCAGCCCTAAATTTCAGCCCTTTTGCAAATAAACCCCTCTCACTTTGTGGGTTGCTTTTTTGCAAATAAACCCCTCAAACAACATTGGTTTTCTTGCATAAAGCACCCCTCAAATTTTCGACCAAATGGACATGCGATCCAAGACACAAAATTTCAGTCCCATTTTTGCATGAAAGCTCCTACAAATTTCAGCCCCCTTTTTTTCACAAAAACCCCTACAAATTTCGGCCCTATTGTAACTTTGCATAAAACCCCCCAAATTCTTGTGCATACACAACCCATCATCAAAAAGCCTATCCTCTAACTCATGAGAACATAAAGATATGATCTTTCTTAAAAAAAAGAGGAGAGTTTTGAAGGGGAACTCACCAAATCAAGAGGCTTTTCTTGAGCTTGAAGATGATGAAACCCTAGCTTGGAGGAGAGGGTATTTTCGGCCAAGGAGAGAACACCAAAATCCGAAATTTCTTTATGGAGTTTATGGGTTTTGAGTTCTTGAAAGAAAGGAAACAATGGTGGAAGGATGAAAGGAGGAAGAAAGAGCTTTAGAAGGAGAGGGAATCTTTTTGAATTTTGGAAAGAGGGGGAAACAAAAAAGGAAACAAAAAAAGGGGTGTGTGTGTGTGTGTCTCGGCACTAGAACCGAGACACCCTAGGGTGTCTCGGCCGGTAGTCGGTAAAGGCTCATCAAACCCGTTGATGGCTGAGGGTTTGCCAAAAATCCTATAAATGCAAGTCATTGACGTACCAGCTCCATTAGTTGGTCTCGTGACTTGAGCATCCAACAAACTCAGGATAAAAAAATCCACAAATGCAGATGAATCAGCTTTAACAGTTGGTCCTGCAACCCCGACACTTGGGACCGTTGTGCTCCAATACCTTAAGAGCTTAAACTGTGTATACTCCCAGTCAACGCGTTGCGACCAAAGTCAACGTTTGACGATTCGAAACCCTAGAGTCAACGCCGGTCAACGCGTAACCCTAGGTCAACGCGTTGCGACCAAAGTCAACGTTTGACAATCCAAAACCTTAAGGTCAACGCCAGTCAACGCCGGTCAACGCGTAACCCTAGGTCAACGCCAGTCAACGCGTTGCGACCAAAGTCAACGTTTGACGATCCAAAACCCTAGGGTCAACGCCGATCAACGCGTAACCCTAGGTCAACGCCAGTCAACGCGTTGCGACCAAAGTCAACGTTTGACGATCCAAAACCCTAGGGTCAACGCCGATCAACGCGTAACCCTAGGTCAACGCCAGTCAACGCGTTGCGACCAAAGTCAACGTTTGACGATTTGAAACCCTAGGGTCAACGCCGGTCAACGCGTTGCGAGCAAAAATTCAACGTACGACGATCCAAAACCCTAAGGTCAACGCCGGTCAACGCGTAACCCTAGGTCAACGCCAGTCAACGCGTTGCGACCAAAGTCAACGTTTGACGATCCAAAACCCTAAGGTCAACGCCGGTCAACGCGTAACCCTAGGTCAACACCAGTCAACGCGTTGCAACCAAAGTCAACGTTTGACGATCCAAAACCCTAGGGTCAACGCCGATCAACGCGTAACCCTAGGTCAACACCAGTCAACGCGTTGCAACCAAAGTCAACGTTTGACGATCCAAAACCCTAGGGTCAACACCGATCAACGCGTAACCCTAGGTCAACGCGTCGAGTTCAACCGCGTTCGACCAAAGTCAACGTTTGACGGATACCAAAACCATAGGGTCAACGCCGATCAAACGCGTAACCGCTAAGTCCAACCCCAGTCAACGCGTTGCGACCAAAGTCAATGTTTGACGATTCGTTAACGCCTAGGTCAACAGCCGTCAAACAGCGTACCTAGGTCAACGCCAAGCAACGCGTTGCAAACGAAAGTCAACGTTCGACGATCCGAAACCCTAGGGTGGACGCCGGTCAACGCGTAACCCTAGGTCAACGCCAGTCAACGCGTTGCGACAAAAAGTCAACACACGATGATCTGAAACCCTAAGTCAACACAATGTGACGGAGGTAGTTCAAGGTCAACTCAATGACACGAGCCAAACTCAATTCATCAGCTGCAGACTCGAGACTCCGACGACGGCCAAGCGATAAACGCAGTGCCAGAAGAGCTTCGGTTATTCGTCAAAGCATCGAATAGACCGAAAATCGAAGGAGCCAAGAGTTGAAGCTAACTACAGGTCCTTACGCCGACTGAAGGCTAGACCAATCACATCCAAAGTATTCCAGCCTCTTCTATAAAAGAAACGAGTCCGGAACGCTTTGGAGGGGGTATCTGTAGGCATCGAAAATTGCCTATAGGTCTCCACGCACGGTTCAGTGTTAAAGAGCGATGATGAACGTCACTATCCGATCCACAGGAGTTCAATTGACGTCGATGAATGATTGAAGTGAATCGACGAACGACGTGAGCCGATAGAATTTCGGAATAACGGAGGCACGGGCCAATCGGGAACCCTGCACCTCAACGGAATGTCTCAGGAATTCCAAAACACCCCCAGGGGTGTCTCAGAAATTTCGAGACACCCCAGGGGTGTCTCGGATTTTCTGAGACACCCCAGGGGTGTCTAGGCTTTTCCTAGACACCCCAGGGGTGTCTAGACGCCCCAGGTGCCCCCATTGCCTATAAATAGCAACATTAGGCCTCATTTTTGAGGATCTGGATTTTTGGAGAGTTGGCGAAGCCCTGCTGCAGTTTCCGAGACACCCTAGGGGTGTCTCGGATTTTCTGAGACACCCCAGGGGTGTCTAGGCTTTTCCTAGACACCCCAGGGGTGTCTAGACGCCCCAGGTGCCCCCATTGCCTATAAATAGCAACATTAGGCCTCATTTTTGAGGATCTGGATTTTTGGAGAGTTGGCGAAGCCCTGCTGCAGTGAAGAGTGGTCGAGCGCTTCAACAGAGGAGATGTCTTCATCAGATTCTTTATCACCCGTGTCCGTTCCTTAGCATTACCCTTCGCCGGTAATCCTAAGAAGAGCAAATATCTCGTTTTAGCCGAGATAGGCGCTTCAAGCTTCTAGATCTCCTCGCGGATCGACGAAGCTTTGTCCGATTTTTCCGGAACAGATCGACGTCCCCGTCACAGGCCAAAGACCCACGCAAGCAAGAGACGATAAACGGATCTTGCGTTTATTTTCAAGAAAGTTGTAATTTTTATTTTTGTTATTTGAATTCATTTGTAAACGATTAAAGTTCTAATGAAATCAATGATGAAGGCAACTTTCGACGAAAACAATGTCCAATATGATGATGCATTAGAGCAGGAGTATGCCCAGCCGGAGTGTCTTCCAGATGGAATAAAAGAACAGATAGAAGCCTAGCCTTTTCTTTTCCGTAGTCACTGATGGACACTAGATTACTTATGTAGTACCTTATCCTTTAGTCTTCACTGATGGACACTAGATTACTTATGTAGTACCTTATCCTTTAGTCTTTCGAGGGACTTAGTTATTTTTGTAGTACTTCCTTCTTATTTTGTTGGACTATGTATTTTCTTATTTTAGTTGGACTGTTTTGTAATAAGGGCATGTTTGACTCAAACTTTGTGTCTCGAATGATATTCTATTTGTAATATGTCTCTTTTTTATTCTGAGTTGTTCATTATACTCTCGCTACTGTGATCGGGGATCTGTGCCTTTGCATTTATTTCTTGAAGCTTAGCGTATTAGGTTGATGAGAAATGTTTAGTTTTATTTATTCTCCTTAATCTAATACGTCGCGGGCTTACTCGCGTCCCGATTCATTGGTATTTTAGGAAGCGGAGCGTGACACGCCACGAGCTCGCCTGCCCTTGTCGTCGATTTTGAGTAGACCCCGCCTGCAGATCTTCAACCTTGCCTGAAGGTCATCAGCTCGAGTTCCCCTATTCTCTTCTCCTCATGGATCGACCTGCATCGACCTCGAGCTCGCCTGCAGCCAGCCTCGCTTGAAGGGGCCAGAGGAGCTCGCCCGATCTGTGTCGAAGTCGCCTGAAGCTCGTCGCCTGACAGGTTTGGGTCTACACCCATTTTCCAACATGTACTTAGTTATGATCTGTTTCGAGGGAGTATAAAAATACTTAAGTTCAGAATGCTAGTGTTTTTATGACCCGGGCGAAACTAGACCCTCTGGACCGGAAGCCATATTAGAACCTAGTCACCCGCAGTGGGCTAATTTAGAATCTAATTTAATAATCTAGATATTATTGGATGATTATTATTGGAAAATGTGTCTCTAGCAGAGAGACCATTCTTTCGATTACAACAATGTATTTATGTCTAAAACAATTATAAATAATTTCAAATAGAAAAATTATTTAAGGACCCAAAATATGGGACCAATAGAGGGGACAAGTGAGGTGTTCCCCTCCTATTGGATAATGAGTTGGGACCAATAGAGGGGACAAGTGAGGTGTTCCCCTCCTATTGGATAATGAGTTGGCCATCATTAATGATGATCAACTCATTATCCAATAGGAGGGGGACACCCCTCCTATTGGATAATGAGTTGGCCATCATTAATGATGATCAACTCATTATCCAATAGGAGGGGGACATCTCACTTGTCGTTTTTATTGGTCCCATATTTTGGGTCCCTATAGCAAAGCTCTTACTTCCTTAAATCCATTCGTTTATTTTATTTTTCTTGCATTTAAAAATCTAAAAAGATTCTCTAATCTTTCAAGTCCATGTTTATATATCTTTAATGGATATTTTCCCTGTTACACCAAAGCGCGTTATACTGCAGTTTTAAATGGGGGAAAAAAAGTTTGGGTAGTTGGAAGAAAGTCCGACTGATGTATGCAAATGCAATTGTGCGTTCAATTAAGACTTTATGGCACCTATAGAAATCCATGGATCAGACGACGGCAGAACAGCCACGTGTCAGTTAAGAAGCAGGGACGCGAAGTGACATCGGCAGTTATATTTCAAGCCGCCACCCTCGTTGTTTCAAATGCTGGCCCATTCCAAGCTCTCTCGCCTTTTTAGGGTTTTCTCCTCTTCAAGAAATCTCACTCACCTTCAATCCTGCGTATCGTAGGGTTCGATTCAGTCTCTGTTTATGATTCCGCACTTCGATTCCTAATCCCTTTGCAAAATGAGGGCTCGGCTAGTTGTTTTCCCGATCAAAGGGAGGAACTGGTGCTTCGCGAAATCTCTCGACTCGGTCTCTAGCTCTCAATCCTCTTCATCTCCCCCAAAATTGAAGGATCTCTGGAGAAAGATAAACGCCGATGGAGTGTCGACGAAGCAGAACATGGAGACGGTGGCTGATTTCGTTGCTGACAAGGTTTGGGTTCTGAATTGATGAATCTGTAGAATTTTCACTTATTTTTTTTTGGTGATTTTCATTTTTGGGCTTCAGATGAATCGAGGCTGGGTTGCGCTTGAGAAGGCTCCCCAAGGGTCCATCAAGAGCAAAATCCACAGGTTCTTATTCCCTATTGTTTTTTGCTATTTTTGTTAGTGGAATTTGGGGATGATGGATTGGTGTCTTGTTTGTTTTATTTTGTTAAAAAATGCAGTTTGGGGGTGAAATTGTTGTCGAGAGTGAAGCCCACAGAAATCTTCTTGAAATCGGTTTCGGAGAATGTTACAAAGGTGGAGATTACTTATCCCGCAAGGTGAGGTATCTATTTGTTCCCTGGACTTGAAATCTTTATACAAGCAACAAAAGAGTTTCAGGTAACACTTAGAAGCAAATTGCAGAGTATGATGTAAATCGTGGAGTTTAGCATAGGAAAGAGAACATATTATGAGATACATCCAGAAGGTATGTCAAGAAGGTTGCAATAAATTAGAAGCTCCTGGAAAGAATGAAGCCATTTAAACCTTAGTAAAACATATATGAGAAAACATCTCCTATATGAGGAGCTAGCCGCCAATAGAATATCGGTTTTCGTCAGTAATATTTGAAGAAATGTGCTAAGAGAAGCAGAGGTCCTCTATACATAATAGTTGTAAGGGGTCTAGGAAGGGTAGTTAAGAAGAGGATGTCCTTTCTACATAATTAGTTGTAAGGGACTAGGAGAACTCACCCTTGAAAGCTAGCCTTTAGAGGAAGGAAACCCAAACCCCTTGTACACAATCAATGCTCAAATTTAGTCAAAGTGGAACTACCGGACCCTAAATACCACCACGCTTCAAAGTTACGATGCCCATGCGGTCGAGATTTGCACTAGTCTACTCCCAGCTTGCCATTGCAATTTCAGGGTCACTCCTTGGATTTGCACTAGACTAGCCCCTTACCAACAATGCAATGCTGACATCACCATCCTCAATTGCTTACTTGCAATTGGAAAGATGGGGTTGGGTTTGATACCATTTGAAGGAACCTAAGAGAACTCGCCCATAAAAGATTGCTGTTAGTGAGAGGAAACCCAAATCCCTTATTCAAACAAAAACAGAAGTCAAAGGTTCATATCAATTTACTTGGTCACTGAACATTGAAGAAAAATAGTGCACTTGCACTATTGTACATTTTGCTTACCACTTACATAGTTTTGCCCATTTTATAATGGCATATCTTTTATATTTAGTCATGGCATGGTATTTGACATATTTTCTGGCTGTAGCCTATTTTGGAACTTTAGACCTTGCGTTTTCCTACCTTTGCTTTTACAAGTTAGTTGTCAATTGCTTTATTAATTATTTGGTGGTTGACATTTGGTAGTATTAGTAAGATATATCAATGACCTAGGTTGTGGCTGGGTGGACTTCATTCTCGTTAAAACTAAACTTTGATAGTCCTGTCAGACAAGTTCTATAATTATTTTTTGGGTTTTTATATGGAAAGCACATTTAAAATAGTGGTGTAATACATGAACCACCTTTATTGTTTAATTTATACAAGAACCACCTTAAAAGTACATTTCGTTTCAATCAACCACAAAAACTCATTTTCTGTCAACTTTTTTTTATCAAAATTCCTTTATACCCCATGTTCTCCCCTTTCCCTCTTCTTCTACCTCTAGGTTTAGGGCTTCCCCCTCCCTCCCTCTTGTTTTCCCCTCTCCCTCTTTTTCTACCACTAGATTTAGGGTTCTCTCTCTCCCCTCTCTTGTTCTCCCAGTAAACACATAGGTAGTTAAGAAATTTTGATAAAAAAGTCAATAGAAAATGAGTTTTGATGGTTGATTGAAATAAAATATACTTTTAAGGTGGTTTTTGTATAAATTAAACAATAAAGATGGTTCATGTATTACACCCCTATTTTAAAGGTGGTTTCCATAGAAAACCCTTATTTTTAGAAATTTTGATGAGAGGTTTTTTTAATGCCATTTGACCTCCTCTGTCTTTTTCTTGTTCCTAATTTTGTAAACAGGACTTATTTATTCAACTTTTTAGGCGAGGCAACATTAGCTGGAGTACGAGTATGCCGCAAATAAAATAAAATAAAATAAAACGAAATAAAAAAGGAAAAAGAAAAATATATTTTTTTGTTTCTCATTGAGCCTGAACAAATTCTGTAGTGTTGAACCTTCCAAACAAATTCATGGTCACAGTCAAATAGGAGAGGCAGAGGCAGCACTCATAATGAAGTAGTCAGCAAAGGGATGATACTCAGTGGATTGCATGATAGCTAAAAAGGAGGAACATATTTCATTTTTGCTCTTGAATGCATGTATTGTTTATGACATTGTCTTATTAAATGGGCCATGAACATGCTTTCTCGAAATTTAGTTGTCTAGTTTGGTCTATGTTTTGAGTCTTGACGTTCCAAAATTCTTTTTCATTGATTTGCATAATCCCTTTTAACAAAAGAAATGGAGGAAAACAAACTATATTACATAGAAAAGAATATGGGAAATTGAATATGAAATGCTGTTTTCTCTTTTTAAAGCTCTTCCTAGAGGCCATTTCTGTCGAATAGCATTTGTAACCACTGGTATCTTTTCCTATTTTCTTGTATATTTTTTACCTTGAAAATTTTGCATGCTTTCATCTTATACGCCTTATGTTTCCATATAACCCTCGCAGTTTGAACCCTCGTCTTGTACGGAGAAGATTAAGGCACATGGCTATCAGGTAGCTACTTTCATGCAAGTTAATTATTTCAATTAGTTGGATTTGTGTAGCTCACTTAAAAATTACCTTTATTCTGTATCATAATAATGTTCTGAATGTAGGGGATCTGCAATTCACAAGAAGAACTTTTATGGTTCAGTTACTCTGCTTCCCCTCACATCTGCTTTCAGTGTAAGTATATTGCTAAACGAATATATTTTATTCTAAGCATTATGTTGCTAAGATCTCTGAAGCACGGATACTCCCCCAGAGGCCACGAATCCGTGTCTGACACGAATCAGACACGGATTCGTGCCCGACACGTGCAAGACACGTGTCGGACACGGTCAATCCGTGTCCGACACGGGTCAACAGTCCAAACAAGGGGGATACGGTCAAACAAGGGGAAGGATACGGGGATTCGCCGAATTATGAAGAAAACATCGCAAAAAAACAGAATCAGAACCCGTAACCCAAACCCGCTTCGCTACAAAACCCTAATTTTCACTTACTGAGTTCGCCGCTCGTCCTCATCTCTATCTCTCTCGTCATCGTCCTCTCGAGCTCGACGAACCGCATCCTGTCATCGTCCTCTCGCCGCTGGCTTTATTGTCGTCGATCAATCCCCTCCCGTCATCATCGATCTCTCCTCATCTCGTCGTCGTCGGTCGTCGATCCTCGTCCCGACGCTGGTAAGATCTCTTCTCTCTCTCTCCGTCTTCGTCGATCAGATCAGATCTTCGTCGATCTCGACGAACCGCCCGTTGTCGTCGATCAGATCTCGAGATCAGATCTCCGTCGTCGTCGATCTCGAGATCTGATCTCCGTCTTCGTCGATCTCGAGAGGAGATCTCCGCCTTCGTCGATCTCTATCAGATCTCTTCGTCCCCTCTCATCTCTGTCATCATCGATCTGATCTCTCTTATTTCCGTCCCCTCTCATTTCCGTCTCTCTTCGTCTCTCTTTTATTACTTTTTTATTTTTTTATTTTTTAAAAAGACATAAGATTAACTAATACGTTTGTTTTAATAGTTTATTACACTTTACCCTAACTAAATTCGCATGGACCATGTTCAATTTATTGTTTAAAACTGCTCTGAATGGTTGAATAACTAAACCTAATTAACTGTTTTTGTTTATGCAGCTTGTGCTACTGCTGAAGTGCTGAGCAACTGAGCAACTTTTTTTTTTGTTCACTTGCTCGTTGCTACTTAACTCTCAAGTATAATCTGTAAAAAAAAAACAAAGTCAGTGAGTAACAACTTATTAATTAGCATAATTAGAAAAAAAAGCTTAAATAGTAATTATCATGCTAATTAATAAATTATGAACATCAGAACATGTAAATATTTAATTGTTAATCACTTAATTCTTACTTAAAAAACATATTTCATATTTTAAATAAAAATATATATTTCTTGCATTGTAATTTGTATTTGTTACTTGTTGTTTATACTAAATTGAGATTTTCGTATTACGTTTCATATATGTTATGGTTTAATATTTAATTAGAACTTGTTACTTGTTGTTTATAGCAATGGAAGCAGAAGGTAGTTCTGGTGTACAGTTTGTTCAAGATGATCACACTCCTTTTTGTTTACAAACTTGTTATTTTGTGATAAATTCATAATTTAGATTGTTAGTTGAATTTTATAAATTTTTCTATATATAATAATAATTTTAAAAAATTTTCCTTGCCGTATCCCCGTATCCTATTTTTTTGGATTTTGCCGTATCCCGTATCCGTGTCCGTGTTGTATCCGTGTCCCGTATCCGTATCCGTGCATCATAGGCTAAGATATTTCTCACTGCAGTGACTGTAAGTTTTCTGTTAAGGTTGTACTTTTAGGGTCTTCTGATAAGTACCTTGACTATTTTGTTTATTGGACATCTCTAAAACAATGTGGCACCCCATACATTAAGGATCCTTTGTAATACGTTTGAAGTTTGGACCTTGCAAAGAAGGTCCAAAAAGTACTCATGTCAGATGCACGATTTACTAGTTAACTTATGTCAAATATCTGTCAGACTGTTATCAATTAAGTTAATAGTTAGGTTGTTATATCGAGAAACCCCCTTTTTGGTGTGTATTTCCTGTATACTTTATTAGAAAAATAATCTTCCTAATTACATAGACACTGTATGATGGCATGATGCTATATTACTTTAACAAAGCCTGAAAGATGTAATTTTAGATCTAATATATCTAATGATCTGCTTTAGGTTTTGCCATTGCCAAATATACCATTCTTTTGGATCTTGTTCCGTGCATATTCCAATTGGAGAGCATTTAAGGTATAATTTTAATTGTTTACTTATTTTTAATTTCTCTATGTTATGTATTGTTGGTATCGTTGGTGTGTTTTTTCTTCAGTTGGGGAGCATGAATCAACCATAATATGAAATCTGGTGTTAAGGGAGATACTTTTCTCAAGTGTCTGGATAACTGGCATATATTAGATTACTTAACTTCTTTTGTTCTAGGGATTCTTTCAGTATATTAACATCTTGGTTTTGCTTTTTCATTTATTTCATCTGATGTTATCGTTCTACTGGACATGATTCAGCTTGGTGCTTAAAGATATCTTTCGAAAGAAACCTCTAGTTCATTTGTTTCTTCTCCTTTGATTTTTCTCAATTAGCAGAAGTTCACTTATCATCAGTGAATATTTATGTTGTGCAACAGCACTTAAAAGCACGTTTATTCATAATATGTCCTAGCCAGTTTCAGCTAATAGGTAGACATCTACATATTCAAATGATTTGCTCAAAAGAAAAAGTAGTTTCAGCAGCATAATGTTGTTCATTGTCAATGTAAATCTTATAGTTCATTTAAAAGGCTTTAGTAGTTATATTGTTATATTTATTTGATTATTTTACCTTTGTTTTTTTAACCTTCAACCTCCACCTCATGTACCTCTTTACTGGTGAAATTAAAAAAATATTGTTTTTAAGGCATTTGTCCCATTTGGATTGGATCCCCAAAAATACACATTGTTTTGAAATAAACTAGGAGAGAAACCCAAAAAAACCTCCACCCCACATTAGGATCTGTTACTTTAACCTATAATTAGATAGCAGATGTTTTTTAGTCCTGTTATTTATTTCAAAATAACATCATTTGGGGACCTATTTCTATTTAGCTATGTTTTGGGTACCAATTCCTGAAAAATCCCTGAAAATACATAGATTCAATTTTTCTTTGTTAATGTTAAGCAGAGATGGTAGCTGCTATTCAGCAATTGTTTTGATATGGTTCTTTAGCGTATTATTTTTAAACTTTAACTCTGTATGAAAAATATCTTTCAGTAGACGGAATGTTATCGTGTTCAATCAGAATGTTTACAGAATCACAATTAAGAGATTTCAGTATTACTCCAAAATTCTTCTGGGCCTCTGGCAATCAAGAGAGATTAGACATTAGTTAAATGTTCTGTTTAGCCATCCACTCTACCTCAGATATCTTAGTTATATTGTTTACTTCTCATAATACATCTCCATCTTTTACTTATTTCTTTCCTCTCCAGGGAAGTGAGAGACTTCTGCTGTTAGTTTCAGACTGCTCCAAATCTTGGAGTTCACTCGTGCGAAACGGAAAAGAAAATGATTCTAAGGATGATTTAAAGCTTGATTCCCAGTCTCCATGGGTAAATCCGGCTACAACCTTAGTTATTTCTCTAATATCAAATTCTTCTAAGCTCTAGTATCAATTTCTCTGATGTTGATTTTCTTGCATTAGGAGTAATTTTGTATAGCTGGTTATAATCTAGTCTGCTCCATTAATAGAATATGTGTTTCTTTCTTTCAGTTTTCTTTTAGTTGTTTCACTTCCAGCTTCAAATAATGGTTTTTTTTAATCACCATCCTATTAACCTGATGTATTTCTGAGTCATGTGACATCTTAAGTTATCTATGTGTTGTGAAGGTTCACTATTTGCAATCTTGCATATATTGTGGCTATTGGTTGACCCCCTTTAAAATCTGGACTAGACCTCCGGTTTTTGGCCAGGCCAGTTAGAGGTCTGGGTGGGACCGGATTAGGATGCAGCCCTAACCGGGCTAGCTGGTCCCTATATGGTCCTGGCTTCAGCTCAGACCCTTTTCTCATAGTGATATTTATAGAAAATATATGAGGGTTTATAGGAAAAAAGTAGCATTCAAATGTAAAATGTTTCAAAAGGAGGCTACCCACAACTGGATGGGGTAAAAAGTATTTAGCTAGTTTCTGTATGCTTCTATTACTATAGGATTTAGGTGTGTAATGAAGATTTATCTCACACGCATGTGCACAGTACACACACGCTGACACCCCCACCCCACACACACGTGCACACACATGCTTGTGCGTGTTCGCATCACCACCCAACCAGTCACGCATGCATCCACCCACATACACGCGCTTGTGCTCAGTCTCGTCCGTTGCACACAGCACACATGGAACAGGACTCTTTTCTTGTATCATCTGCCAATTTAAAATACATATATCCCCCTTTGGCTTAGCTATTTAGTGTTGGGGTCGAATTTAATTTGGCGACAAATATGAAAAATATTTTAGGGGAAGAATAATCTCTTATATTTTACATATATTAACCAAAGAAGGATTCGCTACTTACGCTGATTTTTTGTATATCCTAAACGCATTAATATCTGTTACTGTACATGTGTTAATGTGAGAAAGGCCCTATTTGAGATGCAACTTAAAGTAGTCTTATTTTCATGTTCTTGCTTGAATTCCCTTAGATCTCGAGCATCTATATTTTCTATAAAATCATTTTAGTTTGCATCAAATAACTTTAATATTTTGTAAAACCGCTCAAATTGTCAGCTGCATTATCATATTCCCAACTGCAAGTCTATAGCTAGGTAAAGTTGTTTGCTACATTCTCATATTGTCAACGGTTTGGATTCAATGTATTGTATTCTAGGGTGCACAAACATGATATATGAAAATTAAGGCCCTTACATCCTACCCACCTAAAAAGTGATTTCATCGTCGAGATTAATCAAGAACTAGGAAAAGAAATATACATCAGGAAATTAAATGTGGGCACCATGCCAATCTCATCCTGACGTTACCAAGAAACCTCCATCGACGAACTACTGTCCCAAGAGACAAGTAGGAAAGGTATGACTTTGTTCTTAAGCACCTTGTCTCTCCTGTCCAGTTTAGCACCCTCTCTTTGATCCAGTATGATCATGGGCTGCTAGTTGTAGGACATGTTCTCTTTTGGACACATAACCTCCATTTGCCTGTCAGTACGCATCCCTATTTAGTGGAGGCAGATGATTGTAACTTGCAAGTGGTTGAAGGATGGGCAAAGTCTAAATGTCATTAACAGTTGAAGTTGAAGGAAACATTGGGACTATTAACGGCTTAATCTAAGTAGAATGATGAAATTTTCTGGCAAATGATTTGGAAACTCATGAGGTGCTAATAAGTATCAATGTTACAGAAAATGCTAGGTGAACTAGCCGTTTGAGCCAGCGCCTAGTGCCTAGATGCTGAAGCGTACGCCTGAGCGGCGCCTAGGCATTTGACTATTTTTTATAATAATTGATAAAAATATATATTAACTTCATATAAATTTGCAAAAAAAAAGATAGCAATTCTAGATCCATAATAAGCCATGCATACTTAAATGCTAAATAACCAAAATAATTAACAAGGTTATAGAAGTGCTAGGAAGCCTAGGTGTTGGGCCTGTCGCTTAGAACCTAGGATATTTTCTTTTTTATTTTTTAATTACAATAATTAATAGTAAATGTTAATGTTATAGAAAGGTTAGGCGTCGGGCTAGTGTTTATTTTTATTTTTTAATTACAATAATTAATAGTAAATGTTAATGTTATAGAAAGGTTAGGCGTCGGGCTAGTGTTTAGGCGGATTTCTTTCTTCATTTAAGTGGTGGTCAAAGAAGTTTTGTTGAAGGTCGGAGGAGGTAGTGGATGTGTTCATATTTGGAGGTTAAACAAGTTTGAAGGATGTTGGAGGACGTGGAGGCTGCAACACAGAAAATCACGATCAAGGCCTAAAAGATACAGTCCACGTAAGCAGATAATGCTCATCTAAACACTCCTAAAACCTAGGTGGACAGCCTAAGTACCGCCTAGGCGTTAGGCGCTAATTAGGCGGCCAAGGTACCGCTTAGGCCTAGGCGGACTAGACGGAGGTTTTTTTAAAATAGTGATAAGTGCAATAAGGACATCTTTAGGGTATGACACAATGCAGGGTGCGTAGACCCTTTACGTGCACCACTGCAAAGCGTTGCGACCTCCTCAAGGAAGGGAGGCTACCCACCACAAGCAATCTTTTGGATATATAGTTGTACATATTGCATGGGTAGGCATTTGGTTGTGTACTGTATATAATCCAATTCCTTCACAAGCATGCATACAAATAAACCTTGATGGAAAGAAGTGGCAAAAAAAGGACCACAAAAAGATCCAACTGGAAATCATTAGACAAAAAGGGGTGAAGAAGAGAGGGGGGGGGGGGGTCTTACCATTTGCCATCAGATTGTTTGTTATAAATTGACTGAAGCTTTGCAGGAAGTCGTCCCAGAGTCGCATGCTCCAAACATCCTAAAGAGAGACCTGCATGGTGAGAGAGAGAGAGTGAGAGGACAAATGAGAACAGTAAGGTTATCAATCGGGCTATTAGAAGCACACTGCATCTGATACAGAACACTTTGTCATTTCCTTGGCATATGTGGCATGCGCCTCAGTGCGCCTTTGATAAAATTGGGGATGCTATAAACTTTACAGACATCTAAGGGGAAAATACTTTTAATATAATGGTCTCAATCTCTGCCTATATTAAAAAATTTTTAGTATTGCTGTGTAGAATGATAGCTTTAAATTGCTCAACTATTCGTGACCCTGATTTGATGAAATTATTATTTTCTTTATGCTCGTCAACAGGTTTTGCAACCTTCAAAAGACCTTGAGAGACTTATTGCTGGTAAGAATGGGGATGATGGTTTAGCTAGCAACACCATCAGTAGAATCTGTGACATGTATCACTTAGAGAAGAATGACGTATTGAAGTACAGGGACTAATTCTAACGTTTTTGAATTCGTTCATATCTAGTCATATAGAGAAGTAGGTTATAAATAATTTGGAGCATAAAGAGGCGAGGGAGATGATAATTGTAGCCCTCTGAATTAAAATTTTGTTTACGTCAAGACTTTCCCTTGTATTTGCTTTTGATTTAAAGCACAGCATTTTCTCATTGTCTTTTGTGTTTGTCTTGAAAAAGAAACTACTTTTATGAATTCTTGCGTTGCTTGTCCTGCACTTTTCTAGTTTTTTCTTACTTTATTCATGAACTGCCGTAGGAATTTGGCAGTCCACTTCTGAGTATGAAAGTCTGAAAGGTTGATTGTAGAACGATCTCTTTATATAGGATTGATGGTGCATCCGGCTCTCCTAAGTTTGTAAAGCACAAAATTGAAGAAATGCTAGGTGAATAATGGTAAATCAATTTTCGACAGTTTTAAGTAATGAATTAATTTGGCAAATCCCCTCTTCTACCCTAAAAAGAGCATATCATACCTGAAATCGAAAACCTATTACATATGAAATCAAATATTCGCAAATTTTAACACTTTCCACTTTGTTTTTAATGATAATTTTGTTTTATTTATTTTTTTCCTCTACTTAATTGGGTTTGAATTGCAGTCTCAGAATAATTTCAAGTATTGTACTTGTGAGTTATAATTCTGTTCTCTTTGCTTCTCGATGGGTCAGAAAAACTTGTTTGGCTAATTAATGGATATAAAAATTTTAGCCATAGTCCGCATTTTTGTGTTATTAAGTATGCAACTTGTACTCTCATTAGCTTGACAGGTTTTTTATTTTCTTGAACACAAATTTGAGGGACAAATTTTCAAAACCAACCCTTTTAGCATTTTATTTGTAAAAAACGACATATTTTGAAAATAATTACAAAAACCGACCTGTTTTCAGCCCAGCGCTGAAAACAGGTCGGTTTTTGTAAAAAAGTCTCCGAAACATCACGGGAGTTCAACTCCCGTGAAGTTTATCGAGAAATTTAAATTCACGGGAGTTGAACTCCCGTGAAGATTAATTTGTGCTTAAAACTCCACGGGAGTTCAACTCCCGTGGAGTTACAGTCGAAAATTTCCAGCGAACCGAGTCTCTGGCAAATTGTGACTGCAACTTCACGGGAGTTGAAATCCCGTGAAGTTGCAGTGCCAAATTTCCAGAGACTCGATCTCTGGCAAATTTTCGACTGTAACTCCACGGGAGTTGAACTCCCGTGGAGTTTTAAGCAAAATTAAGCTTCACGGGAGTTCAACTCCCGTGAAGTTTAATTTCTCGATAAACTTCACGGGAGTTGAACTCCCGTGATGTTTCGGAGACTTTTTTTACAAAAACCGACCTGTTTTCAGCGCTGGGCTGAAAACAGGTCGGTTTTTGTAATTATTTTCAAAATAGGTCGTTTTTTGCAAATAAAATGCTAAAAGGGTTGGTTTTGAAAATTTGTCTTAAACACACACGATTATGTATATGAACAACAATTTATCTTCAAAAGTTCAGTATTTGAAAATTCAGGAAAGTTACAAAATTTATCAAAATAAGTTCATATACAACCCAATATAGCTCCCCTCATTCCTCTCCCTCTCTTCCCCCTCCCCCTCGCTCTTCCCCGCCCCCTAGGTTCCTACTGATGAGCCTCAACTATCTGAGTATTCGGCTGTGTATGAAGCTGCGAAGTGTCGGCTCCATCGGCATACGAAGTGCCGGCTCCATCGGCATGCGAAGTGCCGGCGTCATCGGCATGCGAAGTGCCGGCTCCATCGGCATGCGAAGTGCCGGCGTCATCATCACGCGGCCGTCGACGTCGAGCGTACGCCCGTCCAAATGAGCGAGACCTGTCCTCACGGCCTGCGAACTCGTCGACGTGAGTCTTATGGAACACCTGCGCTATGCTCTTCTTGATCCTGCTGAGGAGACCTAACGCCACCTGATCCTGAATCTCAGTCACGTGCGCATCAATATCAGCATCAATGCTATCTAAAACACGGACCTGCGTGGTAAACAATTTATTAAGTATCAACTCAATAAAAAATATTATAATTTAGCTTAGAAACTTACGTAATCTCTCTCGTTCATCCCACTAGGGATGTAACTATCTGTCGGTGGGCGTGGCATGTGTCCAGCTAAAGGCTGTGGGTCACGCGTGATCCATCTACGTGTGATACCCCAATACCAACGCATATACGTGGTATAGTCAACAGCTGTGGGCCTCGTATCCTGTATGCAATCCCACCTCTGAACCCACCTGCCTATGTAGTCCGCACGGACTACGGCCCAGTCAGTCCGGTGCGATGTAGGGCGCCGCCGACGATTGATCTGCTCGACAGGATCTGGAATATGCTGAGAGAGTGTAAACTGCCGTAGCACACGGTCCGGTACATGCATCTCTACGATCTCCCAACAGATCAATGGAACTCTGGCTCTCCACAAGTCGGGACTATCTCGGCAGATAGGTGCAAGAGAATGTATATCGAGCTCCGGCGGTGTATAGGGTCTCCACTTGAACTGAAATAAAATAAAACATTTATCAGTATCATACAGAAAAACTATAATATTCATACTTCTTGAGTTTTATATTTACCTGTTCATGCTGGAGGCCATCAAGCTCATTTCGGTAAAACTGACGGTGACGCGTCGCTGATTTGTACTGAGCGTATCGCACGTTATACCTATATGCAGAATAGCGAATATATAAGTACAAATATTCAGGTTACGAATGAAATATGTGTGTGTACAATTATACCTGTATGCCAACGGATACTGCCCCTCTAAGTCACGGTGCATAAGTAAAGTGGGTCGTCCAATATGAATGCGCTCCCATGACCAAATCTGTATCAACGTACAGCATCCCTTGAATTCTTTATTCTGCATCAGAGATACTCTACTCAATTCTCGATACAAATATGCCAACACCGCACTGCCCCACGATAGTGCCCCGCATACACCAAAATCCTCCAGCAGTGGCAGCCATCGTGCATGTACGAGAGTCTTGCTCGCATCAGGAAATAGTACGCACCCTATCATGTGCAATATGTATGCACGAGCATGAAACTGGAGCGTCTCATCAGAGGCATCCTCTGGTATGTCGCCCTGAAATGTCTGACGAAGCCACGATAGCTTCATCGCACCACTCCTCAAGTCGGGAACCTGTCCAAGTAGCCGGGCACATACCTCCGGCCAACTATGATCGTCGGTGCCCGTAACTACCGGTCCATCAATCCGGAGCCCAAGTATGACGGCCACGTCCTGTAAAGTGATCGTGCACTCCCCTATATGCATGTGAAAGGTGTTGGTCTCTGGCCTCCACCTCTCAATCAAAGCAGTGATAAGCGGCCAATCAAGCCTGATATAACGAATCGTCGAACACGGTCGAAAACCGGCCTGAGCGATCAAAGCTAGTACCCTCTCATCCTCTATGACCCATGCCGAATGACTATGGGAATGCTCGATCATCGTGTACTCTGGTACGGGCTGCACATAAAACGAGAATCAGTTTTAAGTATATTCATTAAAAAATTACATTAATCGAAGAAATATATATCTAATTTATTCGTATTACCTCTCCCGAACCAATATGGTCTGAACAATGACTCGCCTGAAGGTACAAAACGTCGGGATTCTCCGGTCCCGGATCCATAATGAATAGACCTGTGATTAAAATATGAGCATATATACAGAGTGCATGGGTGGCGGGAAATGTCGTTGGAGTGCTCTTGGAATTCCTTTCATCCTATCGGATATGAATGTAATATGCCGCGTCCCCACACTAGGGATATGATATCTAATGCATGCAAAAAACCAAGCCCAATTCTCTGTATTTTCAACATCAACCACTGCGAATGCTAAAGGAAACAACCCGCCATCCGCGTCAACTCCGGTTGCAACAAGCAAAACGCCTTTGTATTTACCATATAAGTGAGTTCCATCAATGCTAAGAAGAGGACGGCAATGACGAAACCCCTCAATACAGGGCCCAAATGCCCAAAATACACCGGTGAACCGCCGTTCTCCGCCATCAACGGGGTCCGAAGATACTTCGTAGACAGTCCCCGGATTTTCTCTTTTGAGTGCTTCAAGATAATGAGGTAAGATCTCATACGATTTATCCCAATCCCCGAATATTTTTATCATCGCCTTCCTCCTAGCATTCCAACACTTGTGATATGATACATCCAAGTTGGTGGCTTTATGCACTAAAAGACGGATATCTTTCGGCCTTAGATCAAGATCCTCCCTCAGATGCGGTAAAATCAATCGATATATAAAAGAAGAGGACGCATTCTTGTTATTCATCTCTAATCGAGGATTGCTACAAGTGTGGAGTCCATTGTATGCCGTGATTTTGAATTGCCCACCTACTCTTGAACCCGAGCGTGAATTAAGCTTCCACGGACACCTCGCATTGCCGTCGTGGTGTCCACTATTATCTTCGACATCGTCATCTTTGCGATAGAAACAAACCACATTATAGCTTGTAGTATTATTTTTGGTTGGCCTGAACTTCACATTTTTTGCATGGGAACGAAACTGGAGAGTTAGGGTTTTTGGGCTGGGGGGGGGGGGGGGTCACGCGCGCTTAAATAGGTGGCAGCAAACTCCACGGGAGTTCAACTCCCGTGGAGTTGCAGTGCCAATTTTCCAGAGATCGATTCTCTGGAAAACTGGCACTGCAACTTCACGGGAGTTGAACTCCCGTGAAGCTGCAGTCACAATTTCCAGAGATCGATTCTCTGGATTTGCTGACTGCAACTCCACGGGAGTTGAACTCCCGTGGAGTTTTAAGCACAAATTAATCTTCACGGGAGTTGAACTCCCGTGAAGTTTAATTTCTCCATAAACTTCACGGGAGTTGAACTCCCGTGATGTTTCGGAGAATTTTTTACAAAAACCGACCTGTTTTCAGCGCTGGGCTGAAAACAGGTCGGTTTTTGCAATTATTATCGAAAACGGTCGTTTTTTGCAATTAAATGTTTAAAACGGTTGGTTTTGAAAATTTGTCCCAAATTTGAGGGTTCCGAATGAAAGTCAGAGGTTCGTATGTCTTTTTCTGTACTATAAACGCACTGCAATCAGTCGGTACGGTGGTTATCTCAATGATATATATGTGATGGACGCCCTTTTGGTTTGAAATGGTTGCTCAACAGTGGTTAGTAGTAAAAGGCAAATGGAATCTATAAAATAAAAATGGTTTTTTAAATATGGAAATCATCTTTAAAATAGGGTAATTTTATGTAAATAATATTTTATTTTCATGGATATGTAAACCATTTTTAAAAGCGTGTTTTTTTCCAATCAACCAATCACACCGACATTTTTATCTTGAAATAATCTTGAAACTCAATAATACTCTTACATATTCTATTTTTGCTCGTGATTCTTATCCTAACCAACCCTAAATCTTATTTTAACCATTGACCCCACATATCTAATCTCTCTCTCTCTCTCTCTCTCTCTCTCTCTCTCTCTCTCTCTCTCTGCCCCATTCCCCGCTGCCCCCAAATTGTCAAACAAACCCTAGATCTATTAAATTCCTTGCAAAGAAGAATCTTTGAAATCTTCGGCTTTTTCAAAGTTCAATGTTAAAGACTTAAAAAAGACACTTCAATAGAGAGATATAATGCTAATTCAACAAGAAAAAGATGGAGGAGGGGATTTTTTGGGGAGGGACTCAAAATCAAAACATCATCTTCGTGGATTCTCCGTTGTTGTTTTCCCCGTTTGTGAAAGAGTTAAGAAAAAAAAAGATTAGGAAGAAAGATTAATTAATTTATTTAAAAATCTAAAGCATTAAATAAGTATTTCAACGCCTTAAATAAGATTATGAATTTGGTATTTTGAGTAATTACGTGCTTCACATGATGGTGTGTTGGAATCTAGATGGTCCCACATTGATTACGGGTGTAGTTTGATGTGGGTTTATAACCTCTTATAGAGATTTGGGTTCATTCGCC
Organism: Asparagus officinalis; assembly: GCF_001876935.1. Lineage (NCBI taxonomy): Eukaryota > Viridiplantae > Streptophyta > Magnoliopsida > Asparagales > Asparagaceae > Asparagus > Asparagus officinalis. Next base: position 23,190,314 of record NC_033803.1, read on the forward strand.
GGAGTCCATAGCTTACTGTGTTTGGGGAGAAAGTTGATGTCTTCATTGATGTAGTCATTACAACTTCAGTCGTTACAATGACAACAAAAAAAGATAGTCTTTTTATAAGACCCTTACACAATGAAAAACAAAAAAGTACAACTCTCGTCAAACAACGCAACGGGTGTTTATCGCCCGCTGCTTGCGTGAGATCTTGGCCTATGACGGGGACATTGATATTCGTGGACCACCAAACGATCAGATCAGATACGGAGCTTCGTTGATTCACGAATGAATCAAGAAACCGAAGCAATTATCTCGTCAACAGCGAGATAACCACTCTTCTCGAGATCACCGCAATGCGATCTCAAGGAAAAGAACCGGGCTGCAGATCTATCAAATTCTCCTTCTTTATGCCGAAGAATTCACTGAAGTCTCCTCCTCCTCTCTGAAATTCGTGCTCCTTCAGTCTCCAATTCAGCAGGGCTTCGCCAATGCTCGTGAATTCCAGATCTCCAAAAAATGAAGGCCTCGTGGCTGTATTTATAGGCTTCAGGAGCCCTGTGTTCGGATAAGAATGATCGATTCACTCTTATCTTCAGTTATAACCACTTAACCACGTTCTTGGATAATATTCTATCAGTTGAAACAAATCCAGACGGTTAATGATCGAAAGACAACTTCAAACTGCCAAAATTTAGTTTTTCGGGTCTGCGGACACCCGTGGGTGTCTCGGCCAAGCTTGGGCTGAGACACCTCTTGGTGTCTCAGCCAAGACTTGGCCGAGACACTTATGAGTGTCTCGGCTAAGCCTTGGCCGAGACACCTGTTGATGTCTTGGCCAAGCCTTGGCTGAGACACTCATGGGTGTCTCGGCCAAGCCTTGGTCGAGACACCACTTGGTGTCTCGGCCAAGGTTTGGCCGGTGTCTCAGCCAACTTTGGTTTGAACTTTGATTCACGCGTTCTATCCGTTTCTGTCGTATCTTCATCGTCCGAATTCGGAATTGTGTGGTTCAAGATGCATTGGAAAGCTAATGAGGAGATCTACAAGCTCCCATGATTAAATCATATGTGGAATAAATGGGATACGAGGGGCGCTTCACCTTTCGTAAGCAACGTGAGGCTCCCGATCAGTTCGTGTTTCCATTATTCCGAAGTTCCGTTGCTTCGTATGGTCCGTCGATGTAAAACCCCGAAAATTTGAATATAGTGTGATAAATAATTATAAATATGTTATATGATAAAAATAATATATTTTGATGTTTGAGTATGATAGGAATTGATTTGAGATCAATTCAATGTATATTTGTGAATATATGAGTGTAAATACACAAAACATGCACAAAGGCAAATAGTGATAATCTGAGAATTTTGACCAGTAGAGAATTTCTATGTTTTGCATACTGATTCAGTTAGAATCTGGAAAAGTGTATAAGACCAAAGTTGTAGGTCTCTTCAATATCTTTCCAACAAATCTTAAATCAACTCATTCTGAGATCATATGAGAAAGTTACAACCTTTTTACCGAACCCCAGTCTAAGCATGACCCAGAACTCTGAGCAGTCGACCGCCGTGGTCGCTGCGGTCGACCGCTCAGCGTACAGACGCCAGTTTCAGTCTGTTTCGGGTTGGTTTTGTTTATACCAAACCCGGTTGTTACCCTACATATATATACTCGTTTTGAAGCTCTCAGAACCCTCTATTGAACCCTAATAGTCTCAGCCCCCTTCTCTCTCTCCTCTCAAAACTCTAGCTCGGATTTTGACATTTTTGGGTCGTTTCGAAGGATTTTCGGTAGGGTTTCGCGAGATCCATCGGTGTTCAGTGAAGGGGATTGTTCTCCTACAGATTCAGGACCCTTGTTCCCATCAGAGGCGAGTAACATCTCGCCCAACTTCACCCCTTTTGTTTTCATGCTTAAATTTGAGTTTTTATCCGGTGTTATTGGGCCTAAAATCATATTTTTGTATAAATGCTAGATCATTATGGTATATGATGCATAAATCAAGTATTTCAGATTTTAAAAGCTCACCCACAAATTTGTTTTCCTGAGATTTAGATCTGAAATAATTTAATAAGAGTAAATTCTGTTTTATTGATTTAAAACTTTCAAATCATACATGTTCATGTGTTTGGGACTTTGGTGACGAGATTTTAATTATTTCAGTTCGTTGTTTTCTATTATATGACATATTAGAAATGTTAGATTTATAATAGTGTAGAAATCATCAAGTTTGTATGTGGTTCGAAGCTGACAGAAACCCTAACTGGGCTTCTGTCTGCTTCGCGGTCGACCGCAGAGGACGAGGCGGTCGACCGCTGGGTGTTTTGCTGAGCAGAATTGTTTCTGCTCTTTTCGCGGTCGACCGGAGTGACCTCCGCGGTCGACCGCCGCTCAGTTTCGAGCTCAGTGGTTTTGTGCTCTGTGTGCGGTCGACCGGAGTGACCTCTGCCTTCGACCGCCACACAGTTTTGGGTACTGTTGGTTTTGTTGTATACTTTTCACACGTTCGAGAGTTCGCCTCGACTATCTGACACCAATTTACAATGTTAGTGATTTACCTATACATGTGAGTTGACTTTTGACACAAGTACTGATCCGCAAATCGAACACGTGCGACATGAGACTATGTGTATCTTTTGCATATATATATATATATATGTATATATATATATTCAACATCTACACTTTGTATAGTTTATATTTAGTCCTTGTGTTGGACATTCACTTTACTTAGTCCTCGTGTTGGACATGCATTGCTATTAAATCCTCGTGTTGGATATGCATTATCATCCGGTCCATGCGTTGGAGAACGGTCACATCCGGTCCATACGTTGGACAACGGTCACATCCGGTCCATGCGTTGGACAATGGCTATATTGAGTCCATGAGTTGGACGTTTACTTCATGCAGTCTATGGATTGGACGTTTAATTTATATAGTCTATGTTTTGGACACTTAATCGTTTTCGGACATGACACTCATGTGAGTTTGACATGACACTTGTGGTGACCTTGTCATGGTTTCATTTATCGGTAGAGACGGGTTTGCATTTGTTTTATTTATTGTTTCTCGTATTAGACCTCAGGTTTAGTATTTAGGGATTTACAATTTGAGATACAAGGTATATAAATGAGGGTTTCCTTGTTTGGATTATTTCGCTCGACGTACCTACGCTCATTGTTGTTAGGACAAATAATTTTATATTATTATGTATTAACTGTATTTTCATATACAACAAGCCCTATCCCTTGGGGTTGGTTGTGATGTTGCTCGCTAGCGCTTTGACGCTCGTTGTCCCTCCCCCTTTCAGGTAACGAGCCAGGAGCCGGAGAGTCGCAGGATGAGGGCGACCCTTACTAGTGCCTATTTATCCCCTTATTAGATGTATTTTATTTTGTACTCCTCTTGAGACATTTTTAGACTTAAGAGGTTTATGTTCTAGAGTTGTAAAGGCTGTGTGCTTTATTTCCTGCATCAGATATTATGTACCTTGAGACATGTTGAGATCTCCAGATTGTTATTATTCATTTCAGACTTTGACTATGTATTCCAGTTTATTTGGTTGAGGAGATGTGTTAATTTGATGTTCTATCATTTCATCAAGTATTTGTTGTAAAACCTTTTACTTGCTTTGTACCTACACCTATTGTTGATTCCTCTAGAGAGATAGTAATTGTGATGGTGAAACATGTTATTGTATGGTGTGGTGCATGGCAGGTTTGACATTCCTGGTTTCACCTCGGACTGCAGCCTTGTGCGAACCCAGGGGCGTCATAGTTGGTATCAGAGCTCTAGTTTCAGTATCCTTAGGATCATCATGTGTCGAGTCGTGGAGCTAGGATAGAGTTCCTTAGGATTCATGTATAGAGTCCATAAGGATTTCCTAGTATGAGTGAGGACGATATCTGCGTATGTCTTAAAATTTGAGAATTTTTTTTATGACAACTATTTTTTATGTTGATTGAAGGTATTTGCGTGAATACTATGTGTTATAAATTCGTATTGTGATACGTATTTGATCGACTTCATGGCACCGTTAGCAATAAGATCTTACAACACTCGAGGAGCAAGAAGTGTATCTGTTTCCGTCAGCAGTACCAAGCAGAAGTTAGATGTATTCAGCACTGAGGGCATCGCTGGAGGATAGCAACAACATCCAGATTTTTGATGGGGTAGCAATTATCACCTATTCGGGAGAATTTTAGTCACCACAAGTAGTTAGAGCTAGTCTAAGTGAAGCAGGGAGATATACCCGTAGTGAAGGAAGAAATTAAAACCAGAATGGTGAATATGACAATGGTAAGAGAACTATTGCGAAAACTAGAGAATTATAGCAGCGAGAGAATGACTTTAACCCAGCAACAAGGACAATATAAGAAAGGAGCACAGTATGATACGAGAGCGCCAAAGTAGTACAGAATTTAGAGTACATGTTACAATCACAACAAGATCGAACAAAGAGCGAAAGAATTGTCGCAGTACACCAACAGGGAGCCAGCAAGATAGAGGTCACGGACGACAGTCTCAGAGTCGTAATTTCAGCCAGCAATGGGGAAATAGAGGCACTATTTTTTAATCCGAGGATTAAGGGTCAGCAAGCTATATTTGCATCATCCAGGAGATTTGCATTATCTAGCGGAATCTATTCAGCAGTACCGCATGATCAGGGTTCGAACGGAGCTTTATTCTTGATTTTCTTTTCAGCTCGGATCTAATTTGATTCAGAAAATTCGCTCATCTTTTATACCTCCATTGGTAGGCTTCAGCTTGTAGCACATTCTTTAGATATTCCGTTGTCAGTAGCTACTCCTCTAGGAGAGGTGTCCACTCTATCTACCGGAAATATGTCATCAGACTAGACGAGTTAGAGTTTGTTGTCGATTTGATAGCGTTGAATATGTTCGAATTCATTGTTATCCTTGGTATGGTTTGGTTATCCTCCTACCAGAATAGTATTGACTACTTTGCGAAGACAGTCAATTTGCGAGCGTCCGATGGGTCCAAGATGATTGTAGCAACCTCTCAGGGCAACCGTTTTGCGGAGTCGTTTCTGACATATATCGAGGAGGTGCTGTGACGAGATCTGAGTATTGATTTATTAGAGACTAGAGTTGTCTTAGAGTATCAGGATGTCTTTCAGGATATACCTGGGTTACCTCCTGTGTGAGAGGTCGAGTTGTGTATTAAGTTATAGCCGGGCATAGTCCCGATATCCCACGCACCCTATCGTATGACACCAGCTGAGATGAGGGAGCTTCAGACCCAGTTGGACGAGTTGTTAGCTCAGGATTTATTTGTAGGAGTTTTTCTCCGTGGGGCGCATCGGTCCTCTTCGTGAAGAAAAAGGACGGTAATATGAGATTTTGCATTTATTATAGAGAGCCGGACAAGGTCACTATCCGGAATAGGTACATATTACCTAGGATTGATAACTTGTTCGACTAGTCGCAGAGAGCGTAGTATTTCTCGAAGTTTGATCTTCGTTCTGGTTATCATAGTTGCGGGTTCGGAAGATGGATTTTTCCAAAGCCGTTTTTCCTAATTCGATGTGAATCTTTAGAGTTTATAGTCAGGCCATTCGGGTTGACTAATGCACCCATGATATTTATGAATGTGATGATCCGGGTTTTTCCCTCCCTTCATGGGCCAGTTTGATATTCTCATATTTTTGAGATCGGAGGCAGAACACGAGTACCATTGCAGACTCTTCAGGAGCACCAGTTATATACCAAGTTCAGCAAATACAGGTTTTGGTTTTTAGAAGTTAGATTTCTCGGCCACGTCAACAGTAGAGAGGGCATGGCAGTGAATCCGGTTAAGTTTACAGCAATTCTTGTTTTGGAACCGCCGAAGATGGTGATAGAGATTTGGAGCTTCTTGGGTTAGCCAGTTATTACAGGAAGTTCATCCTAGACTTTTTGAAAATGTCGGCGCCACTTGAATGCCTTACGAAGAAGGGTGTATAGTTCATTTGGAACACAGAGTGCCAGAAGGCCTTTGATACTTTAAAGACTAAGTTGACTACAATACCGGTTTTGTCTATTTCGAGCAGTGACAGGACGTACGTTGTTTTCTCAGATGCATCATTGGTAGGTTTAGGAGGCATCTTGATGCAGACTCAGAGGGTAGAAGCATATACCTCATGACAATTTAGGGTGCACGAGCAGAACTACCCCACTCATGATTTGGTGTTAACAGTAGTGATATTTGTACTGAAGTCACGAGGCATTACTTATATGGAGTGCAATTTGAGTTGTTCATCGACCACCAGAGTTTGAAGTATCTTTTCCCCAGAAGGAACTCAACCAGAGGCAGCGACGGTGGATTGAGTTTATTGAGAACTATGAATTCGTGATTCTGTACATCCAGGAATAATTAAGATGTACAAAGACCTAAAGAGACACGTTTGGTGGAGTGATATGCATAGGAAGATTTCAGAGTATATAGCTAAGTGTCTTACCGGTCAGTAAGTGAAGGTGGAACATTAGGGACCGGTAGGAACACTTCAATCTTTCCCCATTTCGAAATAGAAGTGGGCGGACCTTTTTATGAACCTTATTGTAGGGTTGCCGAAGTCGAAGAAAGAAAATGATTCTGGTTGGATGATAATGGATATACTAATGAAGCAGCATATTTCATTCCAGTAATGACTACTTATACCGCCGAGGCATATGCGAGGATATTTGTTTGGTAGATAGTTTGACTTCATGGAGTCCCAGACACGATGGTATCGGATCGAGGTTCAGTATTCACTCCTCACTTGTGGAAGAATCAAAGATTCACTTGGCAGTATATTCATCTTACAGTAGTGCATTTTACCCACAGACGGATGGTCAGACGGAGAGAGTAAATCAGATGTTGGAGGACATGTTGCGGGCTTATGTCATTGACTTTCAAGGTAGATGGAAGGAATCATATTCCACTGATAGAGTTCGCTTATGACAACAGTTATCAAGTGATAATTGGTGTGGCCCCGTATGAAGCATCGTACGGGAGGCCTTGCAGATCGCCTATATATTGGGTAGAGCAGGAGGATATTTTAATGCTTAGGCCCGAGCTTATGAGATAGATTACTGAGAAAGTAACATAAATCAGAGAACAGGTTCTAGCCGCTCAGAGTCAGCAAAAGAGCTATGCAGATAAGAAATGAGGATATTTAGAGTTTCAGATTTGAAGAGTTAGTTATGTTGAAAGTATCGTCTATAAAAGACGTTCAGCGATTCGGAAGGCGGAGAAAGCTTGAGCTGAGATATATTGGACCGTTCCGGATTTTAGAGCTTATTGGAGCTGTTCCATATGGACTAAACCTTCCAGCATCGATTTCCAGAGTACATAAAGTATTTCATGCTTCAATGTTCAAGAAACAATTACATGATGAAGAGCAGCAGTGAGTGTTGAACTCATCGGAGATTTAGCTTCAGGATGATTTGATTACGATTGAAATCCCAGTTTATATACTTGCTAGAGAAGACAAGAAATTTAGAAACATGATATATTTTTTTCCTTTGGTGAAAATTCAATGGAACCAGAAAGGAGTTGAGGAGGTTTCTTGGGAGCGCGATGAGGACATGTGTCGCGACTACCCACTCCTGTTTGAACAGGTAAATTAATTTTTATGATATGTGTTTTATATTATGTTTACATCTTGGGTTATATTTACATTTAATACTAGAATGTGAAAATTTCTACTTAATTCTTAATCTTTTGGAACACATGGTATATATATGGGGGGTTCCTTGTTTGGATTTTTCACCCGATGTACTAGTTCCACTAGATTAGGGTTCGAGTGGGAGTATTACCATTTTAGATCGTTAGGTATAAATATTTCTATATGTTCATCTAGAAGTTCATATTGCGAGATGCGTACGATTTCTGAATTTCGAGGACGAAATTCTTTTAAGGGGGAAAGAATGTAAAACCCCGAAAATTTGAATATAGTGTGATAAATAATTATAAATATGTTATATGGTAAAAATAATGTATTTTGATGTTTGAGTATGATAGGATTTGATTTGAGATCAATTCAATGTATATTTGTGAATATATGAGTGTAAATATACAAAACATGCACAAAGGCAAATAGTGATAATCTAAGAATTTTGACCAGTAGAGAATTTCTATGTTTTTCATACTGATTAAGTTAGAATCTGTAAAATGGTATAAGACCAAAGTTGTAGGTCTCTTCAATAGCTTTCCAACAAATCTTAAATCAACTCATTCCAAGATCGTATGAGAAAATTACAACCTTTTTACCGAACCCCAGTCTGAGCATGGCCCAGAACTCTGAGCAGTCGACCGCCGTGGTCGCTGCGGTCGACTGCTCAGCGTACAGACGCCAGTTTCAGTCTGTTTCGGGTTGGTTTTGTTTATACCAAACCCGGTTGTTGCCCTACTTATATATACTCGTTTTGAAGCTCTCAGAACCCTCTATTGAACCCTAATAGCCTCAGCCCCCTTCTCTCTCTCCTCTCAAAACCCTAGCTCGGATTTTGACATTTTTGGGTCGTTTCGAAGGATTTTCGGTGGGGTTTCGCGAGATCCATCGGTGTTCAGCGAAGGGGATTGTTCTCCTACAGATTCAGGACCCTTGTTCCCACCAGAGGCGAGTAACATCTCGCCCAACTTCACCCCTTTTGTTTTCATGCTTAAATTTGAGTTTTTATCCGGTGTTATTGGGCCTAAAATCGTATTTTTGTATAAATGCTAGATCATTATGGTATATGATGTATAAATCAAGTATTTCAGATTTTAAAAGCTCACCCACAAATTTGTTTTCCGGAGATTTAGATCCGAAATAATTTAATAAGAGTAAATTCTGTTTTATTGATTTAAAACTTTCAAATCATACATGTTCATGTGTTTGGGACTTTGGTGACGAGATTTTAATTATTTCAGTTCGTTGTTTTCTATTATATGACATATTAGAAATGTTAGATTTATAATAGTGTAGAAATCATCAAGTTTGTATGTGGTTCGAAGCTGACAGAAACCCTAACTGGGCTTCTGTCTGCTTCGCGGTCGACCGCAGAGGACGAGGCGGTCGACCGCTGGGTGTTTTGCTGAGCAGAATTGTTTCTGCTCTTTTCGCGGTCGACCGGAGTGACCTCCGCGGTCGACCGCCGCTCAGTTTTGAGCTCAGTGGATTTGTGCTTTGTGTGCGGTCGACCGGAGTGACCTCTGCGGTCGACCGCCGCACAGTTTTGGGTACTGTTGGTTTTGTTGTATACTTTTCACACGTTCGAGAGTTCGCCTCGACTATCTGACACCAATTTACAATGTTAGTGATTTACCTATACCTGTGAGTTGACTTTTGACACAAGTACTGATCCGCACATCGAGGCACGTGCGACATGAGACTATGTGTATCTTTTGCATATATATATATATATGTATATATATATATTCAACATCTACACTTTGTATAGTTTATATTTAGTCCTTGTGTTGGACATTCACTTTACTTAGTCCTCGTGTTGGACATGCATTGCTATTAAATCCTCGTGTTGGATATGCATTATCATCCGGTCCATGCGTTGGACAACGGTCACATCCGGTCCATGCGTTGGACAACGGTCACATCCGGTCCATGCGTTGGACAACGGTTATATTCAGTCCATGAGTTGGACGTTTACTTCATGCAGTCTATGGGTTGGACGTTTAATTTATATAGTCTATGTTTTGGACACTTAATCGTTTTCGGACATGACACTCATGTGAGTTTGCATGACACTTGTGGTGGCCTTGTCATGATTTCATTTATCGGTAGAGACGGGTTTGTATTTGTTTTATTTATTGTTTCTCGTATTAGACCTCAGGTTTAGTATTTAGGGATTTACAATTTGAGATACAAGGTATATACATGAGGGTTTCCTTGTTTGGATTATTTCGCTCGACGTACCTACGCTCGTGTTGTAATTTTCTAAATACCAAAACCCATTGTTGTTAGGACAAATAATTTTATATTATTATGTATTAACTGTATTTTCATATACAACAAGCCCTATCCCTTGGGGTTGGTTGTGATGTTGCTCGCTAGCGCTTTGACGCTCGTTGTCCCCCCCCCTTTCAGGTAACGAGCCAGGAGCCGGAGAGTCGCAGGATGAGGGCGACCCTTACTAGTGCCTATTTATCCTCTTATTAGATGTATTTTATTTTGTACTCCACTTGAGACATTTTTAGACTTAAGAGGTTTATGTTCTAGAGTTGTAAAGGCCGTGTGCTTTATTTCCTGCATCAGATATTATGTACCTTGAGACATGTTGAGATCTCCAGATTGTTATTATTCATTTCAGACTTTGACTATGTATTCCAGTTTATTTGGTTGAGGAGATGTGTTAATTTGATGTTCTATCATTTCATCAAGTATTTGTTGTAAAACCTTTTACTTGCTTTGTACCTACACCTATTGTTGATTCCTCTAGAGAGATAGTAATTATGATGATGAAACATGTTATTGTACGGTGTGGTGCATGGCAGGTTTGACATTCCTGGTTTCACTTCGGACTGCAGCCTTGTGCGAACCCAGGGGCGTCACAGTCGACTCACTTCGTGCATTTGTCATCGTCACATGAGCTTCTGTGACTCGAATAGCAACATTTATCATCTTCTTTTTGTCTCGAGCCGTGTGCGGGGATCTATAGGTAATTTTTGACGATACCCCCTGCAAAGTGTTTCAGTCTGATTTCTTTTATAGATGAGCCTAAAATACTTTGGATATGATCGGTCCAACCTTCAGTCGGTGTAAAAGGACATGTTGATCTTCATTCCCAATATCTGCTTCGCTGCGCCTAGATCCTTCATGTCGAACTCACTCGACAGCTGCTTATTCAGTTTCTTGATCTCTGTCATATCTGAATCGGCTACTAGCATGTCGTCGACATATAGGAGTAGGATGATGTAACTCTTGTCAAACTCTTTGACAAAAATGAGCCTAAAATACTTTGGATATGATCGGTCCAACCTTCAGTCGGTGTAAAAGGACATGTAGTTAGCTTTGACTCTTGACTTCTTCAATTTTTAGTCTATTCAATATCTTAATGAATAACCGAAGTTGTTCCGACGCTGTGTTTATCGTCTGGCTGTCATCTAAGTCTCGAATTGAAACTGGTGAGTTGATTTTGTCTCTTATCATCGAGTTGAATTTGAACTGACCATCTCCATCACAATACGTTGATTTACGTTGACCTAGGGTTACGCATGGATTGGCATTGACCTAGGGTTACGCGTTGACCGGCGTTGACCTTAGGGTTTTGGATCGCTCGTGTTGACTTTTCATCACAATGCGTTGACTAGCGTTGACATAGGGTTACGCATTGACCGACGTTGACCTTAGGGTTTCGTATCACCCCACATTGACTTTTCATCGCAACGCATTGAGCGACATTGACTTTCATCATAACGCGTGGTAGTCTCAAGTGTTGAGGTTGCAGGACCAACTATTAAAGCTGATTCATCTGCAGGTATGGATCTTATCCTGAAGTTGTTGGATGCTCAAGTCACGAAACCAACTAATAAAGCTGGTGCGTCAATGACTCTCACATGTATAGGATTTTTGGCAAACCCTCAGCCATCAACGGGTTTGAGTAGCCTTTACCGACTACCGTTTAAGTCGGGCTAGCATGCAGATTGTTTAAGTCCGTTCCGCATGTAATGTTATGTTAAAAGAGTTAATTCTTTTAGTGCTACGATATTGAATAAGTAAAGTTCGTCTTTCTCACGGGAATAGACTACCCAGCCGCATGTATCAGATGCAGACTCAGGATTTTTGGCAAATCCTCAGCCATCAATGGATTTGACGTGCCTTTACCGATTACCGTTTGAATCGGGCTTGCATACGGATTGTTTAAGTCTGTTCCGCGTGTGACGTTATGCTAAAAGAGTTAACTCTTTTAGTGCTACGATATTAAATACGTAGACTTCATCTTTCTTACGGGAATAGCTACGATATTAAATACGTAGACTTCATCTTTCTTACGGGAATAGACTACCCGACAACGCGTGTTAGGCGTTGACTTATCCCTTCTTAGGATTCAGGATAAAAGTCTCCATACTTGTATTCTGGTATCTTCTTCAATCGGTGAAAGACTAAACCGACAACGCGTGTTAGGCATTGACTTATTCCTACTCAGGATTCGGGATAAAATTCCCCACACGTGTGAGGTATGGATTTTGGCGTTATGAATAACCACCTGCCACAATGTCGAATATGTGAGCCTTTGTCCTTTTTACGGTCAAGGACTAATCGGCAACGTGTGTTAGGCGCTGACTTATCCCTACTTAGGCTTCGAGATAAAAGTCCCCAGACTTGGATTCTGATGTCTTTTTTAATTGGTGAAAGACTAAACTGACAACGCATGTTAGGCGTCGACTTATCCATTCTTAGGATTCAGGATAAAATTCCCCATGCGTGTGAGGCACGGATTATGGTGTTATGAATAATAACCTACCACAATGTTGAATATGTGGGCTTTTGTTCTTTTTACGATCAAGAACTAACTGGCAACGCGTATTAGGCGCTGACTTATCCCTACTTAGACTTCGGGATAAAAGTCCCAAGACTCGGATTCTGGTGTCTTTTTTAAATGGTGAAAGACTAAACCGGCAACGCGTGTTAGGCTTTGACTTATCCCTACTTAGGAGTTGGGATAAAATTCTCGTACGTGTAAGACACAGATTTTGGTGTTGAAAAGTAATGTCTTCTCTTGGGGCAAAGACGAACCCGATGCTGGAGAGGAAAAATTTTATATTCTATCTCCAGTTGCAAAGGAAACTCAAAGTGGGCTCTCCACTTTGAGAATCTGAAGAGTGAAACTAAGAGTAGGATTTCCACTCCGAGAATCGAAAAGATTCGGATAATCCTAACTGTCGGAAGGTTTGATTACCGAGAGTGAATTGTGGTTTTGGACCTAACTATAGGAAGGTTTGACCAAGCAGGAGCTTGAGGTGACCCTAACTGTAGGAATGTTTGATCACTCGATTTAAAAATGTACCTCTCGTTCATGGAAGGAATCGAGAGGAGATTTTGGTTGTGGTCCTAACTGTAAGAAGGTTTGACCAAATAGACAGTGAGAGTGGGAGTACAAATTACAACGGGAGTGTTGATTCGTACAAATCACTCAAAGGGGGTTTCTGTTGTTAAGTGACAAATACTTAACACAGAGGGGTTTGATAATCGTAAATGATCAGGAGACTAAAATTCTGAGTACTATGTCAGGACTTTAACAGTGGGAGTTTAGTGTTTATCACTTTGTTTGTAATGACCGGGTTATCCCTGAGTATTACATGTAACATTCTTCCAGTAACTTCCCGTTACATGAATCATCCACCCCCAGCTTCCTTTACGAAACTGGGTCTAATATTATACTTAGTTGGATGACCGGACTATCCTTAAGAATACCAGACATGACACTCTCTAGGAACTTCCCGTAAAAGAAAGGAAACGGTTTAGACTCATATATCTATTGGAGTATGCAGGAAGCAGTTTAACCTCATATGCCTGTTAAAGGATTGAGAAGCAGTTTATACTCGTATACTCTTCAGAGTGTCGGAAGGAGCAGTTTATACTCTTATACTTATCGGAGTCTTCATTCGACTTAATTGAGCGTTATATGACGTCGGCTTCAACCAATATTTGGATGCTATTCTTGAGAGCGAAGTAAGCCTTGGTAGGATGAAGGATCCTCCTGTGGTACACACAGTACTTCGGATCCGTAGTATTGTTGGCTTTCTTATTTTGATGATGTTTAACAAACAATTTACGACTAATGTTGTTTGTCTAGTATTTGTGCTTTCTTATTTTTTGTAGACAAACAACGAGTTGGGGGATAGATGGAATTGCGCATTCACGATCATATCCAATGGAGGTTGGCGGAATTGTGGAGTGAAGCCTACGCAATTCATAGTTAAAGATTCAAGTTCAAGCTTCATCCGTAAGTATACCAAGTCAATCTTATTGAAGATCAAGATTGCTTAGGTAACATTTAGTTTAGGTTAATATTATGTGTGTTAGTACTTTAAGCTCAATCATATACACACACACATATTTGATTTATATATATAGTTATATATATACAAAAGTTTTGGTTTATAAACTTAACAGTTATTGTATACATATTTCATTAAGCCTATAAAATCATTTTATAGGGTTTCAAAATATTGTTTATGTCATAACATCAAATTTTATGTATATCACATTTTTATGTTTTGGACACACTTGCAAAATACATGAGTTTTTACAAATGGAAAACTCAATTTGAGAAATCCTTTTTCTAACATGTTTAATTTCATGTTTATAAATGTTTCCCAAAGTTTTATCAATTTTAGAATTAATTTTTTATACTTAATTGAATTTATAAAATCAAGTTTTTAATTAGCTCATGTTCGTGCACATGTTCGTGCATGTTTTTACAAAACTGATGCATTTTCACAATTGAGAAATGCGATTTGAAAATTTTCTTCGTTTATATGTTTATCATCATATATACAAACATTTTCCCAAGTTTTACTATTTTTGGATTTGTTTTGTTATTTTCAATTGAATTTACAAAATTTTCTGCAGTTTTTTTTAGAAACTGTATATCTGTGTACAAACTAATATTTCTCTCAACTAGGAAATGATATTTTAGAAATTCTTTCTCTAACATGTTTATCTACATGTCTAGAACTTTTTCTCAAAATTTCATGATTTTTGGAGTTGATTTACTATTTTTAATTGATTTTACAAAGTCAGATACAAAAATTCCAGAATCTGTCAAAAACAGAAACTGTCTGTGAACAGTGTGGTCGACCGCGGTGTAGCACGGTCGGCCGCCATTACTGTAGTAGCCGACCGTTGTACAGTAACAATAACTTCTATTTTTTGGTTTTTTAGTGGGTTTTTGAGATTTTTTGGGTTGTTTTCTTCTACCCTATATATACACATTTGCCATAACTATTTTAGACACCCAAGAGAATGGTTTAAAAGATTTTAACAAGGGTTTAAGTGTTGTTTAAGTTTATTTAAGAAGCTTTTAAGTATTTGAGAGTTTGAGTTTGTGAAATCAATTTCACAAGAGCTTGAGGAGATCGTCTATTGGTGCTTGAGTATCCAACCATCCTCCCTCTACCTCTTGATCTATTGAGAAGTTTTCTAAACTCTATTTCCAGCTCATTTATATATATTTAATTATCATTGTTATTAAGCTAGAATTATATTAAGTTTAGTTAATTTTATTTTACTTATTGTTACACACACCAACTTGAGCTTATAGTATTTACATATATAGTATAATTGGGGTTGTGAGGGTTTGTAACATTGAGTTGTGCTTTAATTGAGTTCTCGCCTTGTATTAGAGAACAAATCATTTATTGCTATTTGAGAGTGTTGTAGAGTTTTCGGTTAGCTAGAAAACCGAGTGTGAGTGATTGTGGACGTTGATCGGTGAACGTTCAAAACCGACATTGTGAGTATTTGTGAACGTTGTTCGATGAGCATTGAAAACCGACATTGTGAGGTGTAAACATTGTTTGGATGAGCGTAGAAAACCAGGTTGTGATAGTGGATTTCTCCCCGAGAGTGGGGAGCGGAGACGTAGGACGGAAGGTCCGAACTCTGTGATCATTTCGTGTGTTTGAGTTTGTTTTGGCGCACTTACTCTTATGTTTATATTTCTTGTCATCATTGTCCATTGCTCACTATTTATATCATCCACTATCTTGTTTATTTTGTTTACCCTTGTGTATATCACTCATCCTAGCTCATATATCTTTTTGTATTTTATACTTGCTAGGATAACTTGTTAATTAGTTTTAATTGGCATATAATCGGATTAGATTAGCATAAGATCCTAATCACCCCCCTCTAGGGTCTAATGATTGGTATCAGAGCTCGGTGCTATTTGATTTAAGGTCTAATCGCCTTGAGTTAAAGATCCAAGTTATCTTTTTGTTCTAATCCAATTTTTAATTTTGTATCTTGCTTACATATATACATTATGGATATGAACGATGCATCTTGTTTAGGTTTTGCCATTAATATTTCTCCTAGATTAGATAATTTTTGTTATGCCCAATGGTGTGTTAGATTTAAACTTTTTGTTCAATCTAAACACTTTGATTTATGGGAAATTATAGATGATGCTTACATTGTGCTCTTTACAGAGAAATCCAAGTGGAATAAAAATGATCATCGAATATTTACAATGAACAATATTTTATTAGAATATTTGCTAAATGCTTTTAATTCATCTATGTCTAACAAGTTTGTTCATTTTGATAGTGCTTACAACTTATGGAAACTTATTGAAGCACATCAAGGGGACTTGGAGGCGATCCGACAAGCTTTGGAGGATCCGACTTCAAGTTCATATGGAGCATCATGCACACGACCACTAGGCGATAGCCCTAGTGAGGTTTGCGAGTTCGAAACCACTAATGATTTATCTAGTGATGAACTTGCTTGTACTAGTAAAAAATTATTACATGCCTATAACAAATTGCATAAAGATTTTATTGATTTAAAAAGCAAGCATGATAATTTAGAATCCGATCATGAGGAGCTAGTGTCAAAATTGGATGTCATTGCAAAGGAAAATACCATGCTTAAAGATAACAATGACATGTTAATTTTGAAAAACGAAAAATTAACCATATCTATAACTAGCTTATCTCATGAAAAAGATAATGCCATGTTAGAAGTAGGGAACGAAAAAATGATACTGCTTACTTTATAAATGACTATTTATGTTTTACTTCTAATAAAAATGCATATGTGCCTAATGATGATTTGAATCTTATGAATAAACACATTTCATATTTAGATTTAATTTTGAAAATATGCATTAATAATCATAAGAAGTTTATGGATATGTGTGTCAAGTCTAAGTCTAAATCATCCATTCATTATGCACACATATATAGCAAAGTCTACAAATGCACAAATTGCGGTCGTAAAGGCCATCTTGCTAGATTTTGCTATGATGCACATAAACATAAGAATTCTAATGCTCCTTGTGCATCTCATGTAGCTTCTTCATCTTGTACACTTACACATTCACATGCTCATTCTCACAAATTTCATCATAAGCATGCTAGTGTGTTCAAGTGTGATCATTGTGGTCGTTTTGACCATTTGGCAAAGTTTTGCTTTGATTTGAGAAAGAATTCTAGTTTGTCAAATGCTTCTAGTAGACCACATGCTTTTAAATGTGATGTTTGTGGTAGGTTTGGACATCTTGCTAAATTTTATTTTGATATGCAAAAAGCTTCTAAGTTGTAATATATTCCAAATAGACCATTGTTTTAGAATGTTTTTCATTTGCAAAATATTTTTAAAAGGCAACCTTTATTTGCAAATAATTCTCGTGCACGAGCTAATGGTCCAAAAAACA
This sequence comes from Asparagus officinalis, assembly GCF_001876935.1. Taxonomy (NCBI): domain Eukaryota; kingdom Viridiplantae; phylum Streptophyta; class Magnoliopsida; order Asparagales; family Asparagaceae; genus Asparagus; species Asparagus officinalis. The sequence goes on from NC_033803.1 coordinate 23,207,665, forward strand.
AGTTGATCTCTTTCATTGCACAAATTGCAATCGGAAGGGGGCATTTGAGTAAATATTGCTTTGAACGTGTTAGTACACCAAATATGCCAAAGAGGGTTCATAACCCTAGGGCTTTGAGATTAAATAATAGGGGTCATGTACCTAAACTTTTTGGTACCAAGAATTCTTGGGTACTAAAATAAATTTGATTTTTGTTTAACCAAGAATTTTAGTGTTTTTCTTTTCTTTTTTCTTGGTTTTGAAAATTAAGCTTTAAAATCTTTTGGTTATGAAAATAATTTTTCTTTGATCAAATCTTTTGTTTTCTTGATTATTAGTTTTGATTTTAAATGAGAGGTTTGTGTTTATATAACCCTTCGGGTTTATTGGGTGTTTATTCCCAAATCTTGTTTACCGGGTGCTAAAATGTTTATATGGGTTGATACTAGCTCAAGAACTAGATATAGTTGCCTCTCTTGTTTTTTTTAAAAAAATCAATGATATTTTGGTTTTATGATTTAAATTTTGATTTACGATTTCATTTGATTGATTTGTTTTCATTTGAAAACATTTTGCATGATTCTCATGCTCCTTTTCTTTTGATTTCATAAATCTATCTTTACACATGGTTTTTATGTTCTTTGATATGAGATACTATTTTTCATATTGATATATTCATATATGTTCTCATTATCTCTTTGTATGTGAGTCGTGTTTAGCATTTATGCTTGTTCACATATGTATGCCTTAGTATTCATTCCATACTTATATTCATGAGGCATTTTAATAGGGTGAGCTATTCCCTATACTTGTTTTATACTCACCCATGCTTATTTGTAGGGAGAGCTTTTGTTCTCTTCATTCTTGGTGTTTCCCCTTTTTGATGTTGTCAAAGGGGGTGAAATTTTGTAAGTATATTCTTTTTGTTTATATGCATGATAATTACAATATTGTATATTCATTTCCTTTCATGCATATATTTTTTTGTAAATTAGTTGTCATCATCAAAAAGAGGGAGATTGTTGGCCTTTTTGTTTTGATGATGTTTAACAAACAATTTACGACTAATGTTGTTTGTCTAGTATTTATGTTTTCTTATTTTTTGTAGATAAACAACGAGTTGGGGGATGGATGGAATTGTGCATTCACGATCATATCCAATGGAGGTTGGAGGAATTGTGGAGTGAAGCTTACGCAATTTATAGTTAAAGATTCAACTTCAAGCTTTATCCGCAAGTGTACCAAGTCAAGCTTATTGAAGATCAAGACTGCTTGGGTAACATTTAGTTTAGGTTTATATTATGTGTGTTAGTACTTTAAGCTCAATCATATATACACACACATATTTGATTTTTATATATATATAGTTATATATATACACAAGTTTAGGTTTATGGACTTAACAGTTATTGTATACATATTTCATTAAGTCTATAAAATCATTTCATAGGGTTTCAAAATATTGTTTATGTCAAAACATCAAATTTCATGTATATCAAATTTTCCTGTTTTGGACACACTTGCAAAATACATGAGTTTTCACAAATGGGAAACTCAATTTGAGAAATTCTTTTTCTAACATGTTCAATTTCATGTTTATAAATGTTTGTGCATGTTTTTACAAAACTGATGCATTTTTACAATTGGGAAATGCGATTTAAAAAATTTCTTTGTTTACATGTTTATCATCATATATACAAATATTTTTCCAAGTTTTACTATTTTTAGAGTTATTTTGTTATTTTCAATTGAATTTAGAAAACCGTATTTTCTGCCGTTTTTTTCAGAATCTGTATATCTATGTTAAAACTATTATTTCTCTCAACTGGGAAATGATATTTCAGAAATTCTTTCTCTAACATGTTTATCTAAATGTCTAGAACCTTTCCTCAAAATTTCATGATTTATGGAGTTGATTTACTATTTTTAATTGATTTTACAAAATCAGATACGCAAAATTCTAGAATCTGTGAAAAACTAAAACTGTCTGTGAACAGTGCGGTCGACCACAATGTAGCACGGTCGGCTGCTGTTACTGTAGCATCCGACCATTGCATAGTAACAGTAACTTTTGTTTTTTGGTTTTTAGTGGGTTTTTGAGATTTTTTAGGTTGTTTTCTTCTACCCTATATATACCCCTTTGCCATAACTATTTTAGACACCCAAGAGAATGGTTTAAAAGATTTTAACAAGGGTTTAAGTGTTGTTTAAGAAGGTTTTAAGTATTTGAGAGTTTGAGTTTGTGAAATCAATTTCACAAGAGCTTGAGGAGATCGTCTATTGGTGCTTGAGTATCCAACCATCCTCCCTCTACCTCTTGATCTATTGAGAAGTTTTCTAAACTCTATTTCTAGCTCTTTTATATATATATATATTTAATTATCATTGTTATTAAGCTAGAATTATATTGAGTTTAGTTGATTTTATTTCACTTATTGTTACACACACCCACTTGAGCTTATAGTATTTACATATATAGTATAATTGGGGTTATGAGGGTTTGTAACATTGAGTTGCGCTTTAATTGAGTTCTCACCTTGTATTATAGAACAAATCATTTATTATTATTTGAGAGTGTTGTAGAGTTTTCGGTTAGCTAGAAAACCGAGTGTGAGTGATAGTGGACGTTGATCGGTGAACGTTGAAAACCGACATTGTGAGTATTTGTGAACGTTGTTCGGTGGGCGTTGAAAACCGATATTATGAGGTGTAAACGTTATTCGGGTGAGCGTAAAAAACCCGGTTGTGATAGTGGATTTCTCCCCGGAAGTGGGGAGCGGAGACGTAGGACGGAAGGTCCGAACTCCATGATCATTTCGTGTGTTTGAGTTTGCTTTGGCGCACTTACTCTTATGTTTATATTTCTTGTCGCCATTGTCCATGGCTCACTATTTATATCATCCACTATCTTGTTTATTTTGTTTACCCTTGTGTATATCACTCATCCTAGCTCACATATCTTGTTGTATTTTATACTTGCTAGGATAACTTGTTAATTAGTTTTAATTGGCATATAATCGGATTAGATTAGTATAAGACCCTAATCACCCCCACTCTAGGGTCTAATAATTGGTATCAGAGCTTGGTGCTCTTTGATTTAAGGTCTAATCGCCTTGAGTTAAAGATCCAAGTTATCTTTTTGTGCTAATCTAATTTTTGATTTTTGTATCTTGCTTGCATATATACATTATGGAAATGAACGATGCATCTTGTTTAGGTTATGCCATTAATATTGCTCCTAGATTAGATAATTTTTCCTTTGTCCAATGGTGTTTTAGATTTAAACTTTTTGTTCAATCTAAAGACTTTGATTTATGGGAAATTATAGATGATGCTTACATTATTCTCATTTCGGAGAAATCCAAGTGGAATAAAAATGATCATCGAATGTTTAGAATGAACAATAATTTGTTAGAATATTTGCTAAATGTTTTTAATTCATCTATGTCTAACAAGTTTGTTCATTTTGATAGTGCTTACAACTTATGGAAACTTGTTGAAGCACATCAAGGGGACTTGGAGGCGATCCGACAAGCTTTGGAGGATCGGGCTTCAAGTTCATATGGAGCATCATGCACACGACCACTAGGCGACAGCCCTAGTGAGGTTTGTGAGTTCGAAACCACTAATGATTTATCTAGTGATGAACTTGTTTGTGCTAGTGAAAAATTATTGCATGCCTATAACAAATTGCATAAAAATTTTATTGATTTAAAAAGCAAGCATGATAATTTAGAATCCGATCATGAGGAGCTAGTGTCAAAATTGGATGTCATTGTAAAAGAAAATACCATGCTTAAAGATAACAATGACATGTTAATTTTGGAAAACGAAAAATTAACCACATCTATAACTTGCTTATATCATGAAAAAGATAATGCCATGTTAGAAGTAGAAAACATAAAAAATGATACTGTTTCCTTTATAAATGACTATTTATGTTCTACTTCTAATAAAAATGCATATGTGCCTAATGATGATTTGAATCTTGTGAGTAAACGCATTTAATATTTATATTCAATTTTAAAAATATGCATTAATAGTCATAAGAAGCTTATGGATATGTGTGTCAAGTCTATGTCTAAATTATCCATTCATTATGCACACATATATAGCAAAGTCTACAAATACATAAATTACGGTCGTAAAGGCCATCTTGCTAGATTTTGCTATGATGCACACAAACATAAGAATTCTAATGCTCCTTGTGCATCTCATGTAGCTTCTTCATCTTGTACACTTACACATTCACATGCTCATTCTCACAAAGTTCATCATAAGCATGCTAGTGTGTTCAAGTGTGATCATTGTGATCGTTTTGGCTATTTGGCAAAGTTCTGCTTTGATTTGAGAAAGAATTCTAGTTTGTCAAATGCTTCTAGTAGACCACATGCTTTTAAATGTGATGTTTGTGATAGGTTTTGACATTTTGCTAAATTTTGTTTTGATATGCAAAAAGCTTCTAATTTGCAATATGTTCCAAATAGACCATTATTTAAGAATGTTTCTCATTTGCAAAATATTTATAAAAGACACCCTTTATTTGCAAATGATTCTCGTGAACGAGCTAATGGTCCACAAAAACAAATGGATCTCTTTCATTGCACAAATTGCAATCGAAAGGGGCATTTGAGTAAATATTGTTTTGACCGTTTTAGTGCACCACATATGCCCAAGAGGGTTCATAACCCTAGGGGTTTGAGCTTAAATAATAGGGGTCATGTCCCTAAACTTTTTGGTATCAAGAATTCTTGGGTACCAAAACAAATTTGATTTTTGTTTAACCAAGAATTTTAGTGTTTTTCTTTTTCTTTTTTCTTGGTTTTGAAAATTATGCTTTAAAATGTTTTGGTTATCAAAACAATTTTTCTTTGATCAAATCTTTTGTTTTCATGATTATTAGTTTTGATTTTAAATGAGAGGTTTGTGTTTATATAACCCTTCGGGTTTATTTGGTGTTTATTCCCAAATCTTGTTTACCGGGTGCTAAAATGTTTATTTGGGTTGATACTAGCTCAAGTGCTAGATATAGTTGCCTCTCTTGATTTTTTTTTTGAAAATCAATGATGTTTTGGTTTTATGATTTAAAATTTGATTTATGATTTTATTTGATTGATTTGTTTTTATTTGAAAATATTTTTCATGATTCCCATGCTCCTTTTCTTTTGATTTCATAAATCTATCTTTACACATGGTTTTTATGTTCTTTGATATGAGACACTATTTTTCATATTGATATATTCATATGTGTTCTCATTATCTCTTTGTATGTGAGTCGTGTTTAGCATTTATGCTTGCTCACATATGTATGCCTTAGTATTCATTCCATACTTATATTCATGAGGTATTTTGATAAGGGGAGCTATTCCCTATACTTGTTTTATACTCACCCATGCTTATTTGTTGGGGGAGATTTCGCTCTCTTCATTCTTGGTGTCTTCCCCTTTTTGATGTTGTCAAAGGGGAAGAAATTTTGTGAGTATATTCTTTTTGTTTATATGCATGATAATTACAATATTGTATATTCATTTCCTTTCATGCATATATCATTTTGTAAATTATTTGTTATTATTAAAAAGGGGGAGATTGTTGGTCTTCTTGTTTTGATGATGTTTAACAAACAATTTACGACTAATGTTGTTTGTCTAGTATTTGTGTTTTCTTATTTTTTGTAGATAAACAACGAGTTGGGGGATGGATGGAATTGCGCATTCACGATCATATCCAATGGAGGTTGGCGGAATTGTGGAGTGAAGCCTACGCAATTCATAGTTAAAGATTTAAGTTCAAGCTTCATCTGCAAGTGTACCAAGTCAAGCTTATTGAAGATCAAGACTGCTGGGGTAACATTTAGTTTATGTTTATATTATGTGTGTTAGTACTTTAACCTCAATCATATATACACACACATATTTTATTTATATATATATAATTATATATATAAACAAGTTTTGGTTTATGGACTTAACAGTTATTGTATACATATTTTATTAAGTCTATAAAATCATTTCATAGGGTTTTAAAACATTGTTTATGTCAAAACATCAAATTTCATGTATATCACATTTTTATGTTTTGGACACACTTGCAAAATACATGACTTTTCACAAATAGGAAACTCAATTTGAGAAATTCATTTTCTAACATGTTCAATTTCATGTTTATAAATTTTTTCCAAAGTTTTATCAATTTTAGAATTATTTGTTATGTTTAATTGAATTTACAAAATCAAATTTTTAATTAGCTTATGTTCGTGCACATGTTCGTGCATGTTTTTACAAAACTGATTCGTTTTCACAATTGGGAAATGTGATTTGAAAAATTTCTTTTTTTACATGTTTATCATCATATATACAAATATTTTTCCAAGTTTTACTATTTTTGGAGTTGTTTTGTTATTTTTACATGTTTATCATCATATATACAAATATTTTTCCAAGTTTTACTATTTTTGGAGTTGTTTTGTTATTTTCAATTGAATTTACAAAACCGTATTTTCTGCAGTTTTTTTTAGAAACTGTATATCTGTGTTCAAACTATTATTTCTATGAACAGGAAATTGATATTTTAGAAATTCTTTCTCTAACATGTTTATCTACATGTCTGGAACCTTTCCTTAAAATTTCATGATTTTTAGAGTTGATTTACTATTTTTAATTGATTTTACAAAGTCAGATACGCAAAATTTCAGAATCTGTCAAAAACAGAAACTGTCTGTGAACAGTGTGGTCGACCGCACTGTAGCACGGTCGACCACCATTACTGTAGCATCCGACCGTTACACGGTAATGGTAACTTCTTCTTTTTTTGTTTTTAGTGGGTTTTTGAGATTTTTTGGGTTGTTTTCTTCTACCCTATATATACCCCTTTGCCATAACTATTTTAGACACCCAAGAGAATAGTTTAAAAGATTTTAACAAGGGTGAAAGTGTTGTTTAAGTTTGTTTAAGAAGCTTTTAAGCATTTGAGAGTTTGAGTTGTGAAATCAATTTCACAAGAGCTTGAGGAGATCGTCTATTGGTGCTTGAGTATCCAACCATCCTACCTCTACCTCTTGATCTATTGAGAAGTTTTCTAAACTCTATTTCTAGCTCTTTTATATATATTTAATTATCATTGTTGTTAAGCTAGAATTATATTGAGTTTAGTTGATTTTATTTCACTTATTGTTACACACACTCACTTGAGCTTATAGTATTTACATATATAGTATAATTGGGGTTGTGAGGGTTTGTAACATTGGGTTGTGCTTTAATTGAGTTCTCGCCTTGTATTAGAGAACAAATCATTTATTGTTATTTGAGTGTGTTGTAGAGTTTTCGGTTAGCTAGAAAACCGAGTGTGAGTGATTGTGGATGTTAATCGGTGAACGTTGAAAACCGACATTATGAGTATTTGTGAACGTTATTCGGTGAGCATTGAAAACCGACATTGTGAGGTGTAAACGTTGTTCGGGTGAGCGTAGAAAACCCGGTTGTGATAGTGGATTTCTCCCCGGGAGTAGGGAGCGGAGACGTAGGACGGAAGGTCTGAACTCTGTGATCATTTCGTGTGTTTGAGTTTTCTTTGGCGCACTTACTCTTATGTTTATAATTCTTGTCGCCATTATCCATTGCTCACTATTTATATCATCCACTATCTTGTTTATTTTGTTTACCCTTGTGTATATCACTCATCCTAGCTCACATATCTTGTTGTATTTTATACTTGCTAGGATAACTTGTTAATTAGTTTTAATTGGCATATAATCGGATTAGATTGGCATAAGACCCTAATCACCCCCCTCTAGGGTCTAACAATTGGTATCAGAGCTTGGTGCTCTTTCATTTAAGGTCTAATCGCCTTGAGTTAAAGATCCGAGTTATCTTTTTGTGCTAATCTAATTTTTAATTTTTGTATCTTGCTTGCATATATACATTGTGGGTAAAAACGATGCATCTTGTTTAGGTTATGCCATTAATATTGCTCCTAGATTAGATAAATTTTCCTATGCCCAGTCGTGTGTTAGATTTAAACTTTTGGTTCAATCTAAACACTTTGATTTATGGGAAATTATAGATGATGCTTAAATTGTGCTCATTTCGGAGAAATCCAAGTGGAATAAAAATGATCATCAAATATTTACAATGAATAATATTTTGTTAGAATATTTGCTAAATGCTTTTAATTCATCTATGTCTAACAAGTTTGTTCATTTTGATATTGCTTACAACTTATGGAAACTTATTGAAGCACATCAAGGGGACTTGGAGGCGATCCGACAAGCTTTGGAGGATCTGGCTTCAAGTTTATATGGAGCATCATGCACACGACCACTAGGTGATAGCCCTAGTGAGGTTTGCGAGTTCGAAACCACTAATAATTTATCTAGTGATGAACTTGCTTGTGCTATGCGAGTTCGAAACCACTAATAATTTATCTAGTGATGAACTTGCTTGTGCTAGTGAAAAATTATTGCATACCTATAACAAATTGCATAAAGGTGATGAACTTGCTTGTGCTAGTGAAAAATTATTGCATACCTATAACAAATTGCATAAAGATTTTATTGAATTAAAAAGAAAGCATGATAATTTAGAATCCGATCATGAGGAGTTAGTGTTAAAATTGGATGTCATTGCAAAAGAAAATACCATGCTTAAAGATAACAATGACATGTTAATTTTGGAAAACGAAAAATTAACCGCATCTATAACTAGCTTATCTCATGAAAAAGTTAATGTCATGTTAGCAGTAGAGAACATAAAAAATGATACTGCTTCCTTTATAAATGACTATTTATGTTCTACTTCTAATAAAAATGCATATGTGCCTAATGATGATTTGAATCTTGTGAATAAACGCATTTCATATTTAGATTCGATTTTGAAAATATGTATTAATAATCATAAGAAGCTTATGGATATGTGTGTCAAGTCTAAGTCTAAATCATCCATTCATTATGCACACATATATAGCAAAGTCTACAAATGCACAAATTGCGGTCGTAAAGGCCATCTTGCTAGATTTTGCTATGATGCACACAAACATAAGAATTCTAATGCTCCTTGTACATCTCATGTAGCTTCTTCATCTTGTACACTTACACATTCACATGCGCATTCTCACAAAGTTCATCATAAGCATGCTAGTGTGTTCAAGTGTGATCATTGTGGTCGTTTTTACCATTTGGCAAAGTTTTGCTTTGATTTGAGAAAGAATTCTAGTTTGTCAAATGCTTCTAGTAGACCACATGCTTTTAAATGTGATGTTTGTGGTAGGTTTGGACATCTTGCTAAATTTTGTTTTGATATGTAAAAAGCTTCTAAGTTGCAATATGTTCCAAATAGACCATTGTTTAAGAATGTTTCTCATTTGCAAAATATTTTTAAAGGACAACATTTATTTGCAAATGATTCTCGTGCACGAGATAATGGTCCTCAAAAACAAATGGATCTCTTTTATTGTACAAATTGCAATCGGAAGGGGCATTTGAGTAAATATTGCTTCGACCATGTTAGTGCACCACATATGCCAAAGAGGGTTCATAACCTTTGGGCTTTGAGCTTAAATGATAGGGGTCATGTCCCTAAACTTTTTAGTACCAAGAATTCTTGGTTACCAAAACAAATTTGATTTTTTTTTTACAAAAAATTTTATTGTTTTTCTTTTTCTTTTTTCTTGGTTTTGAAAATTATGCTTTAAAATCTTTTGGTTATGAAAACAATTTTTCTTTGATCAAATCTTTTGTTTTCATGATTATTAGTTTTGATTTTAAATGAGAGGTTTGTGTTTATATAACCCTTCGAGTTTATTGGGTGTTTATTCCTAAATCTTATTTACCGGGTGCTAAAATGTTTATATAGGTTGATACTAGCTCAAGAGCTAGATATAGTTGCCTCTCTTGATTTTTTTTTGAAAATCAATGAAGTTTTGGTTTTATGATATAAATTTTGATTTATGATTTCATTTGATTGATTTGTTTTCATTTGAAAATATTTTGCATGATTCGCATGCTCCTTTTCTTTTGATTTCATAAATCTATCTTTACACATGGTTTTTATGTTCTTTGATATGAGACTTGATTTCATAAATCTATCTTTACACATGGTTTTTATGTTCTTTGATATGAGACACTATTTTTCATATTGATATATTCATATGTGTTCTCATTATCTCTTTGTATGTGAGTCGTGTTTAGCATTTATGCTTGCTCACATATGTATGCCTTAGTATTCATTCCATACTTATATTCATGAGGCATTTTGATAGGGGGAGCTATTCCCTATACTTGTTTTATACTCACCCATGGTTATTTGTACGGGGAGCTTTCGCTCTCTTCATTCTTGGTGTTTTCCCCTTTTTGATGTTGTCAAAGGGGGAGAAATTTTGTGTGTATATTCTTTTTGTTTATATGCATGATAATTACAATATTGTATATTCATTTCCTTTCATGCATATATCTTTTTGTAAATTATTTGTCATCATCAAAAAGGGGGAGATTGTTGGCCTTCTTATTTTGATGATGTTTAACAAATAATTTACGACTAATGTTGTTTGTCTAGTATTTGTGTTTTCTTATTTTTTGTAGACAAACAACGACAAACAACGAGTTGGGGGATGGATGGAATTGCGCATTCACGATCATATCCAATGGAGGTTGACGGAATTATGGAGTGAAGCCTACGCAATTCATAGTTAAAGATTCAAGTTCAAGCTTCATCCGAAAGTGTACCAAGTCAAGCTTATTAAAGATCAAGACTGCTTGGGTAACATTTAGTTTAGATTTATATTATGTGTGTTAGTACTTTAAGCTCAATCATATATACACACACATATTTTATTATATATATATAGTTATATATATACACAAGTTTTGGTTTATCGACTTAACAGTTATTGTATACATATTTTTTTAAGTCCACAAAATCATTTCATAGAGTTTTAAAACATTGTTTATGTCAAAACATAAAATTTCACGTATATCACATTTTCATGTTTTGGACACACTTGCAAAATACATGAGTTTTCACAAATGGGAAACTCAATTTGAGAAATTCTTTTTCTAACATGTTTAATTTCATGTTTATAAATGTTTCCCAAAGTTTTATCAATTTTAGAATTAATTTGTTATGTTTAATTGAATTTACAAAATTAAATTTTTAATTAGCTCATGTTCGTGCACATGTTTGTGCATGTTTTTACAAAACTAATGCGTTTTCACAATTGGGAAATGAGAATTAAAAAATTTCTTCGTTTACATGTTTATCATCAAATATACAAACATTTCCCCAAGTTTTACTATTTTTGGAGTTGTTTTGTTATTTTCAAGTGAATTTACAAAACCTTATTTTCTGCAGTTTTTTTCAGAAACTGTATATCTGTGTTCAAACTGTTATTTCTCTCAACTGGGAAATGATATTTCAGAAATTCTTTCTCTAACATGTTTATCTACATGTCTAGAACCTTTCTTAAAAATTTTATAATTTTTGGAATTGATTTACTATTTTTTATTGATTTTACAATGTCAGATACGCAAAATTCCAGAATCTGTCAAAAACAGAAACTGTCTGTGAATAGTGCGATCGACCATACCGTAGCACGGTCGACTGCCATTACTGTAGCAGCCGACCATTGCACAGTAACAGTAACATTTGTTATTTGGTTTTTTAGTGGGTTTTTAAGATTTTTTGGGTTGTTTTCTTCTACCCTATATATACCCCTTTGCCATAACTATTTTAGACACCCAAGAGAATGGTTTAAAGGATTTTAACATGGGTTTAAGTGTTGTTTAAGAAGCTTTTAAGTATTTGAGAGTTTGAGTTTGTGAAATCAATTTCACAAGAGCTTGAGGAGATCGTCTATTGGTGCTTGAGTATCCAACCATCCTCCCTCTACCTCTTGATCTATTGAGAAGTTTTCTAAACTCTATTTCTAGCTCTTTTATATATATTTAATTATCATTGTTATTAAGCTAGAATTATATTGAGTTTAGTTGATTTTATTTTACTTATTGTTACACACACCCACTTGAGCTTATAGTATTTACATATATAGTATAATTGGGGTTGAGAGGGTTTGTAACATTGAGTTGTGCTTTAATTGAGTTCTCACCTTGTATTAGAGAACAAATGATTTATTGTTATTTGAGTGTGTTGTAGAGTTTTCGGTTAGCTAGAAAACCGAGTGTGAGTGATTGTGGACGTTGATCGGTGAACGTTGAAAACCGACATTGTGAGTATTTGTGAACGTTGTTCGGTGAGCGTTGAAAACCGATATTGTGAGGTGTAAACGTTGTTCGGGTGAGCGTAGAAAACCCGGTTGTGATAGTGGATTTCTCCCCGGGAGTGGGGAGCGGAGACGTAGGACGGTAGGTCCGAACTCCGTGATCATTTCGTGTGTTTGAGTTTGATTTGGCGCACTTACTCTTATGTTTATATTTCTTGTCACCATTATCCATTGCTCACTATTTATATCATCCACTATCTTGTTTATTTTGTTTACCCGTGTGTATATCACTCATCCTAGCTCATATATCTTGTTGTATTTTATACTTGCTAGGATAACTTGTTAATTAGTTTTAATTGGTATATAATCAGATTAGATTAGCATAAGACCCTAATCACCCCCCTCTAGGGTCTAACAATTGGTATCAGAACTTGGTACTCTTTGATTTAAGGTCTAATCGCCTTTAGTTAAAGATCCAAGTTATGTTTTTGTGCTAATCCAATTTTTGATTTTTGTATCTTGCTTGCATATATACATTATGGATATGAACGATGCATCTTATTTAAGTTATGCTATTAATATATCTCCTAGATTAGATAATTTTTTCTATGCCCAATGGTGTGTTAGATTTAAACTTTTTGTTCAATCTAAACACTTTGATTTATGGGAAATTATAGATGATGCTTACATTGGGCTCATTTCGGAAAAATCCAAGTGGAATAAAAATGATCATCGAATGTTTGCAATGAACAATATTTTGTTAGAATATTTGCTAAATGCTTTTAATTCATCTATGTCTAACAAGTTTTTTCCTTTTGATAGTGCTTACAACTTATGAAAACTTATTGAAGTACATCAAGGGGACTTGGAGACGATCCGACAAGCTTTGGAGGATCCGGCTTCAAGTTCATATGGAGCATCATGCACACGACCACTAGGCGATAGCCCTAGTGAGGTTTACGAGTTCAAAACCACTAATGATTTATTTAGTGAGAACTTGCTTGTGCTAGTGAAAAATTATTGCATGCCTATAACAAATTGCATAAAGATTTTATTGATTTAATTGCATGCCTATAACAAATTGCATAAAGATTTTATTGATTTAAAAAACAAGCATGATAATTTAGAATCCGATCATGAGGAGCTAGTGTCAAAATTGGGATTTAAAAAACAAGCATGATAATTTAGAATCCGATCATGAGGAGCTAGTGTCAAAATTGGATGTCATTTCAAAAGAAAATACCCTGCTTAAAGATAACAATGACATGCTAATTTTGGAAAACGAAAAATTAACCACATCTATAACTAGCTTATCTCATGAAAAAGATAATGTCATGTTAGCTGTAGAGAACATAAAAAATGTTACTGCTTCCTTTATAAATGACTATTTATGTTCTACATCTAATAAAAATGAATATGTGCCTAATGATGATTTGAATCTTGTGAATAAACGTATTTCATATTTAGATTCAATTTTGAAAATATACATTAATAATCATAAGAAGCTTATGGATATGTGTGTCTATAAGGACCATGAATTTTGATACTAGTTAAAATAATTTTTTAGTATTTTAAAATATTTAATTATTATTTTTAAAGGAGTATTTATATTTTTCTCAAATTTCTATAATTTTTTATGATTTAAAGTCTAAGTTTTATATTTCTTTAAATAATTTAAATATTTTATAAATTTATTTAGTGCGGTAAAAATTTCTAGAATTTATCTGTTGCGTTATTGATACTGTTATATGTCATTTTGAATAATACGTTGTATTATTATTATTAATTACGTATTATTTTGTATAATACGTTGTATTATTAATTGCGTATTATTTGTACAATTAGTTGTATTATTGCTACTATTACTTATTATCTGTCGTATTTGTACAACTTGTACGTTTTACTGTGTAAATAATTATTCCATAATTATTTGATTTTAAAATTAGGTAAATATATTTTATTTATTAATTATTCTCTTTTAATTGTACAATCTGTGTATATTTCGAGTATTTCGTATCAACTGTTGTATTAGTACAACATGTACGTTTTTATTTATAGATAATTACTATGTAATTAGTTAAATTTTTAAGTACCCGTATTTATTTATTTTAATTAATTTTATTTTAAAGTAATTATCCCCAAAACCCTAATTTTCCTCTCTATATATTTACTCTTTTCACTTTTGCTCTCTCTACTGTAGCCGCCACCCCCCCTCTTCCTTTTCTCTCTTCTCTGATTTTTTCATGCCCTCTCTCTCCGGTCTCTCTCTCTCTCTCATCTCTCATTCTTACCCCCAAAACGCAGCCCGCCGCCAACCACGCACTTAACCCGCGTCAACCCCTCTCGCGCCACCACTCACCGCCGATAATCATCCCGGCCACCACCTCCCGTTGATCCAAAACCGCAAACGCACAGCAGCCACCTCGCGCGCCGCCACCGGCGCTCGTCTCCCCTCCCTGTCGCGCGCTGCGCCCTCCACCAGCTTCAAGATCCCATGTGTCGGCGACGCCTTCAAACCCAAGCCCTCAGCCGACCGAGCGCGCGCACTCGGGCTTGGCCACCATCGCCGACCTCACCGTCCGGCCACGTTGACCCAGCCAGCGCCGCAGCCAAGCTTCCCGCCAGCCACTCGCCCCACTGTTGCCTCCACTTACACCAACCTCCGGCCACCCCGTTCTCTCTCGCTTTTCACGCCACCCACCTCGAAGCCAGATCTCCCTCCACCCGCTGCCTCACCCTCCCATCCTCGACTGCCCTTCCTTGCCACCAAACTCCTCCAACTCCGACCGAACTCCACGCCCGCTGATGCACCCGGACCGTCATCCCTCATCGCGCCTCAGAGCTCCAGCAAGCTTCCTCCTCCGCTTCAGCGCGATTCCGTGCCAGATCGACGAAACTGAGCTGCTGCCAACACCGGCCAGGTCCAGCCCCGCCGTCCCGCTACAGGCCAGCAGCAGCCGCCGCCGCCTCCCCTGCCGCAGCACGAGCTGCTGTCTCGTCATCAGACCCCACGGTCTCGTAGGCAAGATCCCGCTTCCCTTTGCTTCGTTATTTTAATATTTATATCTGATTAATTAGTTGTGTAGATTATACTGATATTATATTATCTGCGTAGGTTTGTTGATAATATTGCGGTGGTTATATTTTGTGCAGTGATGCTATATATGATGAGTGGAAATATTGAAAAATAGTTTATGATTAATTACAAAATGTTTTTGAAAGAAAGAATAATTTTGTAAAAGGGATTATTCTGAACTATTGTTATGAGAAATATTTTAAAAGAATTTATTTCGGAAGAAGTAATATTAAATAGAATATTTAAAGATTATTTTAGATTTATTGTAATGAGAAAAGAATTTACTTCGTGTAAAAGTGATTATTTTAGAATAATAATTTAAAAGAGTTTATTTTATAAAAAGATTATTTAAATAAATAAAGTTATGATTTTTTTAAAGACTAGTTGGATTATTATAATAAAAAATAATTCTAAAAGAAATTATTTTGGAAAAAGAATTATTTTCTGAATTACGTAGTTGCTGTTCATGATTACGTTTCGTGTTTTGTGAATATTTTACTGTATTTCACATGTCATGATGTGGTTGCATGAAATTAGTGTTATTATTATCTACTTGTTGTGTTTGAGAACCTTAGTAGTTCATGACTTAGTGGCCTCGTGCGTCATGAACAGACTTAGTGACATGTGTGAGTGTGTTGACTGAGTTTAGGCGGTGAACCCGAGTTTTCAATGAGGTTTATGGTTGACTTAGAAAATTCATGTGATCGGATAAGACTGTTGATGTATCTTTCAGGCTCGCGCTAGTGAATTTGTGTAGTCACTGGGGTTGGTTTGTTGGGCTAAAGTGAATTCGTGTAGTCACTTTAGTCAGTGAATTTGTGTAGTCACCCGAGTTCTGCTTGAGTTTGGACCAGGCCAAAATCGGATTGCGTGTTGTCCTCTGACCGATTCGTGTAGCGGTATTGGATGCGCGTAGAGGATTTGTGAACAGTCAGTTATCCGGTGATATGAATGTTGACTTTATGTGAGATGTGGACCAGTGAGTTCTAGGATGGCTAGTTACATGACCTTGTTGCTTGGCTAGGTATGGATTACTGTGAGATGTAGGACAGTTGTGTTTCTTTCATACATAGATCGGGGTTAATATTTAATTATCTACAATTTGAGACATATGGTATATACATGAGGGTTTCCTTGTTTGGATTATTTCGCTCGACGTACTACGTCTCAAGTTGTTTTAAGTATTAATTCTATCTAGTTGTATGACCATGTTAGTTGGTTGATTGTTCTGATCGCTAGTTGCATGATCGACTTGTTACTTGATTGATTTTGTTAGATTTCCAGTTGTACGTTTTCTTTGTCATTCTGTTATCGTATCGTTTTTCGCTCGGGTTTTCATTCGTTCTATTTTCTTTTGTGGGGTCTTACCGTGCACCATGCACGCTGACGTACATCTGTTTTCTCTGGTGTACGTCAGACTTAGAGGAAGAACAGGTCTAGCTGGGAGATCGCCAGGAGCCAGAGGATTCTCAGCATGAGTGCCTTGCAGACGTAGCAGAAGAAGAAGCCAAAGCTTAGTCATTCCTTTTATTTTTTTTTGTATCATCTTCATTTCCTTTTGATCAGTGTATTTTTATATTCTCCAGTATTTCATTCAGATAGTTTTTGTATAAGGGCACGTTTTACCTGTATTATTATGTCTCGGATGTTATCCCATTTGTGATATGATATTTTTATTCTGAGTTTGTCTATTATATTATTGCTGATTGTGATCGGGGACCTGTGACTTCGCATTGTATTTATTTCCAGACGCTTAGCGTATTGGATTGAGAAGAAAAAAAGAAAAGAGAAAAAAAATAATAGTGTATATTTCTTCTTAATCTAATACGTCGCGGGCTTGTTCACGTTCCGATTCCCGGGTATTTTGGGAAGCGGGGCGTGACAGGTTTTAGTGGTGGCCCATGCAGGTCACGGTCCCGAGTTCTTACTAGTGAGAATATAATGGACAATTTAGAAACATATCATATTTCATCCGTGAGACTATCCTTGAGCCCTTATCCTATTTTCTTGATAGATTTCCTTTCGTCCCTATCTTATCAATTTTGACTCCGGAATTTTCCACGGTTCTTGTCCTATCGCTTCACGATTACCCTAATCCATCTTTCCTCGTATCGGTCATTATTATATGTGTTATTATTTTTACAACTATATTTTTTTTATTTGACTTATACATTATTTGATTGTATTAATTTTGTATTATTATTATATTATTTTATGTATCACATATATTGTTATATTGTATATTTTTATTTGTTTATAAATCTATTTTATCTTTCATAGTACATGTTTTATGTATTATACATTTTATTTATGTATATTACACTGATTGTATTTATATGATTTTTGACTATTATACAATATACTACTATGTCTAAATTGATTTTATATAGTGATGATTATTATTGTTGTATTTTGACTATTATACAATATACTACTATGTCTAAATTGATTTTATATAGTGATGATTATTATTGTTGTATTTTGTTTATATTTATGAATATTATTAATAATTCTAATTTATCATATTGTTTGTCGAATATATAATTATGTTCTTCTTATTACGTTTTATATAATACATTTATTTTGAATCACGTGTTTACTCTTATGTCTATTTTTATCATATAATATTTTGTGACTCTTTCCATCAAAAATTTATTTTTGTTAGCATGATTAGTACCATGATTATTCAGACTTTTATATGCTTATTATTATGTATTTGTTTTCATTTTTAACGCTTATTATACATAATGATTATATTTGTTATACACATCATATGTTTCTGAATCTTGTTTATCCCTTTTTGCTTTTATATCTTTTATTTTTATATTTGGATTTTATTTGTGTTTCTTTGAACCTAACTATGATTTGATATTATTTACTTTGTGTTATATAACTGTTTGTATGCTAGTAATTATTGTGTATCGTTTTATTCAGCTATTGATTATTATTATGATTTGCATCTGTTTGTTTGTCTATATGTGTTAATGTGTTTCTATCTATGCTTATTTCTTAATGTTATTTTTAATTATGATTATGTATGTTCTGTATATCTTATTATAATCTTTATTGTACTTCTGCCTGATTTGTTCTGTATTATTGTCTTATATTTGGTGCTTTTCTAGTAATATTGCGTTATTCTCGTGTTTTAGTATATTTCAGTCATTTTACATTGTCTGCTATTGTATATTATATTATAAGTCATTATTAACTTACTAGCTTATTTTATTACTAAAATAGTTTCATTTAGTATATTTTATTTCATTCTTTACTTCTAATTACATGTATCATTATTGTTTGATTTAATTTATCAATCATTTTATCTTTCTTAGTTTTGTTTATGTTTTGCTTACTTATTTTCTATATACAGTTCCTTATTCATTCTAATACTTACTTTTTATTTTGTTCTTTGTTCATGTTAGTTTGCTTTATTTATTTAGTCATAATATTTATATAAAGTGTGTGTTTTTGATAATTATTACTGTGATATACGACTATAATTATTTATTTTGTTTTTGATATGATATACTACACATAATTCATTTTCTAATATGTTGTTGTGTCATATCACCTTGTCCTTTCATGATTATCTGCTTTGTATTATTTTGTACATCATATCTTTTTGGTTTATGTTCAATTACCTTCTAATATTTCACTTGCATTGTGCTGCTTATTTTTACATAATTATATTGTTTGTCGCATTCTAATTTCTGTGTATACAATTTGTAAATTCCTAATATTTGTGTAATAAATTAATTATCTGCTAAATTTTGTATACTGCTTTACATGATTAATTGATTGTATAACTGTTTTAATAATTGTGTTTAGCTATTTATACTTGACTGTCTTTGTATCTTTTCTATGTTTCAGACTATTTTACATCATTTCATCAATTAAATATGTTTTCTTTTATTTGTGTTTATTTTGTATGTAGTATTATTCTAATTGTTTTAGGGTTATTTTTCTTATTATCTTTGATTAATACTTATTAGAATATCATTCTATTTTGTTATATGATCCTGTTGATGTTTATTTTTCGCTCGTTTACTCATTTTTATTGATTTTATATCTTGCATTGTGTTTTTAATATCATTAGTTTGAACCGGTATTGATTGTGTATTTTCATAATTAAATTTCTTTTTATTTTTGATTGACCATTGTTATACCCTGCTATTATGTTTTGTATAAACTGTTATGTATTTTAGATTTTTTTGGCTTTTCTTATTATGTTGTTTATGTTTCTGTCTGTTTCTATTTTAATTTACTTATTTTTGTGTTTGCTTTAGATTTATTATTCTTACTTAATATGTTTCTACTTTGTTTCTATAAAAGCTTGTATATTATTTGTATGATTCACTCTATGTGATTGTTATTTATATTGTACCTATTGTTTTGATTCTATATTATTACTTACTTTATACTTTATACTGATTATATTACTTATATATTTATAAGTACTGTATAACAAGTTCACGCAGTTAAATATGTTTGTATCGTAGTATTGTTGGGACCTTGTTGCGAGTCTGAAATGCGATAGCGATATCTTAGCTGTCACATCTTGTATCTTACCTTGTGTCGTTTTTATTTTACATTCTCCTCTGTTTATGGATATCGTTTCATATCTCTGTCCTTAGATTCTTTCTGCATTACTTTTATTTTAATTCCGAGGACGGAATTTATTTTAAGGGGGGTAGAATGTAAGGACCATGAATTTTGATACTAGTTAAAATAATTTTTTAGCGGAATTTATTTTAAGGGGGGTAGAATGTAAGGACCATGAATTTTGATACTAGTTAAAATAATTTTTTAGTATTTTAAAATATTTAATTAGACCATGAATTTTGATACTAGTTAAAATAATTTTTTAGTATTTTAAAATATTTAATTATGATTTTTAAAGAAGTATTTATATTTTTCTCAAATTTTTACAATTTTTTATGATTTAAAGTCTAAGTTTTATATTTATTTAAATGATTTAAATATTTTATAAATTTATTTAGTGCGGTAAAAATTTTTGGAATTTATCTGTTGCGTTATTGATACTGTTACATGTCATTTTGAATAATACGTTGTATTATTATTATTAATTACGTATTATTTCGTATAATACGTTGTATTATTAATTACGTATTATTTGTACAATTAGTTGTATTATTGCTACAGTTACTTATTATCTGTCGTATTTGTACAACTTGTACGTTTTACTGTGTAAATAAATATTCCATAATTATTTGATTTTAAAAATAGGTAAATATATTTTATTTATTAATTATTCTCTTTTAATTGTACAATCTGTGTATATTTCGAGTATTTCATATCAACTGTTGTATTAGTACAACATGTACGTTTTTATTTATAGATAATTACTATGTAATTAGTTTAATTTTTAAGTACCCGTATTTATTTATTTTAATTAATTTTATTTTAAAGTAATTATCCCCAAAACCCTAATTTTCCTCTCTATATATTTATTCTTTTCCCTTTTTCTCTCTCTCTCTCTCTCTGCTCTCTCTGACCTCTAATCTCTCTCTTCTCCTTCTCTTCTCCTTCATCTCTCGTCTCTCTCTCTCTCTTTGCGTTTTCTCTCCCAAAACGCGGCAGCCGCCGCCCCAAACGCCATTAACGACCGGTCACCCCTCTCCGCCACACTCCACCGCCGAAATCATCGACCACGGACACTCCCGTTGATCCGAACCCAATCAGCAGCAGCCACCTCCGCGCAGCGCCGGAGCTCGTCTGCCCCTCCCTGGTCGTCGGCTGGCGCACCTCACCGACGCTCAAGAATCCATGTTGGCCTGCGCTCTCAAACCCAACCCCTCAGCCCGACCAGCGCGCGCCCGCCTTGGCTCAACGCATCGCCGGACCTCACCTCGCCACTGACCAGCCACTCCGTGGCCAAGTTCCACCCCGCCGGCCGTCAGCCACTGTTCCTCCACCTACACCACCTCCGGCCGCCCCGTTCTCTCTTCCTTTTCCAACCACACCGACTCGACCCAGATTCCTCATGCCCGCTGCTCACTCGGACCGGCTCCTCGAACTAGCCCCTCTTTGCCACAACTCCGTCCACCCGACGAACTCCACGCCCAAGCGAGCGATGCCCACCTCATCCCTGCTTCAGCCTCGAGCTCCAGCAGGTTCTCTCGCTCGCGCCCGTGAACTCAGATCGACGAAGCTGAGGCCGCTGCGGACGCAACCAGGTGCTAGCCCCGCCGTCGCTACAGGCAGCAGCAGCCGCCGCCGCCTCCCCTGCCGCGACCGAGCCGCTGTCGAGTCGTCGGCCAGATCAATCCGGAGCGCTCGTCGTCTCACACCCCGCCTATCGCTACACTCGTCATCAGACCCCACGGTCTCAGTAGGCAAGATCCACGCTTCCCTTTGCTTCGTTATTTTAATATTTATATCTGATTAATTAGTTGTGTAGATTATACTGATATTATATTATCTGCATGGGTTTGTTGATAATACTGCGGTGGTTATATTTTGTGCAGTGATGCTATATATGATGAGAGGAAATATTGAAAAATAGTTTATGATTAATTACAAAATGTTTTTGAAAGAAAGAATAATTTTGTAAAAGGGATTATTTTGAACTATTGTTATGAGAAATATTTTAAAAGAATTTATTTCGGAAGAAGTAATATTAAATAGAATATTTAAAGATTATTTTAGATTTATTGTAATGAGAAAAGAATTTACTTCGTGTAAAAGTGATTATTTTAGAATAATAATTTAAAAGAGTTTATTTTATAAAAAGATTATTTAAATAAATAAAGTTATGATTTTTTTAAAGACTAGTTGGATTATTATAATAAAAAATAATTCTAAAAGAAATTATTTTGGAAAAAGAATTATTTTCTGAATTACGTAGTTGCTGTTCATGATCACGTTTCGTGTTTTGTGAATATTTTACTGTATTTCACATGTCATGATGTAGTTGCGTGAAATTAGTGTTATTATTATCTACTTCTTGTGTTTGAGAACCTTAGTAGTTCATGACTTAGTGGCCTCGTGCGTCATAAACAGACTTAGTGACATGTGTGAGTGTGTTGACTGAGTTTAGGCGGTGAACCCGAGTTTTCAATGAGGTTTATGGTTGACTTAGAAAATACAAGAGAGTTGGGATGGGGAAGTCCATATTTATGTGATCGGATAAGACTGTTGATGTATCTTCCAGGCTCGCGCCAATGAATTCGTGTAGTCATTGGGGTTGGTTTGTTAGGCTAAAGTGAATTCGTGTAGTCACTTTAGTCAGTGAATTTGTGTAGTCACCTGAGTTCTGCTTGAGTTCGGACCAGGCCTAAATCGGATTGCGTGTAGTCTTCTGACTGATTCGTGTAGCAGTATTGGATGCGCGTAGAGGATTTGTGAACAGTCAGTTATCCGATGATATGAATGTTGACTTTATGTGAGATGTGGACCAGTGAGTTTTAGGATGGCTAGTTACATGACCTCGTTGCTTGGCTAAGTATGGATTACTGTGAGATGTAGGACAGTTGTGTTTCTTTCATACATAGATCGGGATTAATATTTAATTATCTACAATTTGAGACATATGGTATATACATGAGGGTTTCCTTGTTTGGATTATTTCGCTCGACGTACTACGTCTCTTGTTGTATATTTTTAAGTATTAATTCTATCTAGTTGTATGACCATGTTAGTTGGTTGATTGTTCTGATCACTAGTTGCATGATCAACTTGTTACTTGATTGATTTTGTTAGATTTCTAGTTGTACGTTTTCTTTGTCATTCTGTTATCGTATCGTTTTTCGCTCGGGTTTTCGTTCATTCTATTTTCTTTTGTGGGGTCTTGCCGTGCACCATGCACGCTGACGTACACCAGTTTTCTCTGGTGTACGTCAGACTTAGAGGAAGAACAGGTCTAGCTGGGAGATCGCCAGGAGCCAGAGGATTCTCAGCATGAGTGCCTTGCAGACGTAGAAGAAGAAGAAGCCGAAGCTTAGTCATTCCTTTTATTTTTTTTTGTATCATCTTCATTTCCTTTTGATCAGTGTATTTTTATATTCTCCAGTATTTCATTCAGATAGTTTTTGTATAAGGGCACGTTTTACCTGTATTATGTCTCGGATATTATCCCATTTATGATATGATATTTTTATTCCGAGTTTGTCTATTATATTCTTGCTGATTGTGATCGGGGACCTGTGACTTCGCATTATATTTATTTCCAGACGCTTAGCGTATTGGAAAAAAAAAAGAAAAGAGAAAAAAAATGATAGTGTATATTTCTTCTCAATCTAATACGTCGCGGGCTTATTCACGTTCTGATTCCCGGGTATTTTAGGAAGCGGGGCGTGACAGTGTCAAGTCTAAGTCTAAATCATCCATTCATTATGCACACATATATAACAAAGTCTACAAATGCACAAATTGTGGTCGTAAAGGCCATCTTGCTAGATTTTGCTATGATGCACACAAACATAAGAATTCTAATGCTCCTTGTGCATCTCATGTAGCTTCTTCATCTTGTACACTTACACATTCACATGCTCATTCTCACAAAGTTCATCATAAGCATGCTAGTGTGTTCAAGTGTTATCATTGTGATCGTTTTGACCATTTGGCGAAGTTTTGGTTTGATTTGAGAAAGAATTCTAGTTTGTCAAATGCTTCTAGTAGACCACATGCTTTTAAATGTGATGTTTGTGGTAGGTTTGGACATCTTGCTAAATTTTGTTTTGATATGTAAAAAGCTTCTAAGTTGCAATATGTTTCAAATAGACCATTGTTTAAGAATATTTCTCATTTGCAAAATATTTTTAAAAGACAACCTTTATTTGCAAATAATTCTCGTGCACAAGCTAATGGTCCACAAAAACAAATGGATCTCTTTCATTGCACAAATTGCAATCGGAAGGGGCATTTGAGTAAATATTGCTTTGACCGTGTTAGTGCGCCATATATGCCCAAGAGGGTTCATAACCCTAGGGCTTTGAGTTTAAATGATAGGGATCATGTCCCTAAACTTTTTGGTACCAAGAATTCTTGGATACCAAAACAAATTTGATTATTGTTTAACCAAGAATTTTAGTGTTTTTCTTTTTCTTTTTTCCTCGTTTTGAAAATTATGCTTTAAAATCTTTTGGTTATGAAAACAATTTTTCTTTGATCAAATCTTTTGTTGTCCTGATTATTAGTTTTGATTTTAAATGAGAGGTTTGTGTTTATATAACCCTTCGTGTTTATTGGGTGTTTATTCCTAAATCTTGTTTACCGGGTGCTAAAATATTTATACGGGTTGATACTAGCTCAAGAGCTAGATATAGTTGCCTCTCTTGATTTTATTTTAAAAATCAATGATGTTTTGGTTTTATGATTTAAAATTTGATTTATGATTTCATTTGATTGATTTGTTTTCATTTGAAAATATTTTGCATGATTCCCATGCTCGTTTTCTTTTGATTTCATAAATCTATCTTTACACATGGTTTTTATGTTCTTTGATATGAGACACTATTTTTCATATTGATATATTCTTATGTGTTCTCATTATCTCTTTGTATGTGAGTCGTGTTTAGCATTTATGCTTGCTCACATATGTATGCCTTAGTATTCATTCCATACTTATATTCATGAGGCATTTTGATAGGGGGAGCTATTCCCTATACTTGTTTTATACTCACCCATGCTTATTTGTAGGGGGAGCTTTCGCTCTCTTCATTCTTGGTGTTTTCCCCTTTTTGATGTTGTCAAAAGGGGAAAAATTTTGTGTGTATATTCTTTTTGTTTATATGCATGATAATTACAATATTGTATATTCATTTTCTTTCTTGCATATATCTTTTTGTAAATTGTTTGTCATCATCAAAAAGGGGGAGATTGTTGTCCTTCTTATTTTGATGATGTTTAACAAACAATTTACGACTAATATTGTTTGTCTAGTATTTGTGTTTTCCTATTTTTTGTAGACAAACAACGAGTTGCGGGATGGATGGAATTGCGCATTCACGATCATATCCAATGGAGGTTGACGGAATTATGGAGTGAAGCCTACGCAATTCATAGTTAAAGATTCAAGTTCAAGCTTTATTCGTAAGTGTACCAAGTCAAATTTATTGAAGATCAAGACTGCTTGGGTAACATTTAGTTTAGGTTTATATTATGTGTGTTAGTACTTTAAGCTCAATCATATATACACACACATATTTGATTTATATATATATATATAGTTATATATATACACAAGTTTTGGTTTATGGACTTAACAGTTATTATATACATATTTCATTATGTCTATAAAATCATTTCATAGGGTTTCAAAACATTGTTTATGTCAAAACATCAAATTTCATGTATATCACATTTTCATGTTTTGGACACATTTGCAAAATACATGAGTTTTCACAAATGGGAAACTTAATTTGAGAAATTCTTTTTCTAACATGTTTAATTTCATGTTTATAAATGTTTCCCAAAGTTTTATCAATTTTAGAATTAATTTGTTATCTTTAATTGAATTTACAAAATCAAGTTTTTAATTAGCTCATGTTGGTGCACATGTTCGTGCATGTTTTTACAAAACTGATGCGTTTTCAAAATTGGGAATTGAGATTTGAAAAAGTTCTTCGTTTACATGTTTATAATCATATATACAAACATTTTCCCAAGTTTTACTATTTTTGGAGTTATTTTGTTATTTTCAATTGAATTTACAAAACCGTATTTTCTTTTGGAGTTATTTTGTTATTTTCAATTGAATTTACAAAACCGTATTTTCTGCAGTTTTTTTCAGAAACTGTATATCTGTAATTGAATTTACAAAACCGTATTTTCTGCAGTTTTTTTCAGAAACTGTATATCTGTGTTCAAACTGTTATTTCTCTCAACTGGTAAATGATATTTTATAAATTCATTCTCTAACATGTTTATCTACATGTATAGAACCTTTTTTTTAAAATTTCATGATTTTTGGAGATGATTTACTATTTTTAATTGATTTTACAAAGTCAGATACTCAAAATTCCAGAATCTGTCAAAAACAGAAACTGTCTGTGAACAGTGCGGTCGACCGCACTGTAGCACGGTCGACTGCTGTTACTTTAGCAGCCTACCGTTGTACAGTAACAATAACTTCTGTTTTTTTATTTTTTAGTGGGTTTTTGAGATTTTTTGGGTTGTTTTCTTCTATCCTGTATATACCCATTTGCCATAACTATTTTAGACACCCAAGAGAATGGTTTAAAAGATTTTAACAAGGGTTTAAGTGTTTTTAAGAAGCTTTTAAGCACTTGAGAGTTTGAGTTTGTGAAATTAATTTCACAAGAGCTTGAGGAGATCGTCTATTGGTGCTTGAGTTTCCAACCATCCCCCCTCTACCTCTTGATCTATTGACAAGTTTTCTAAACTCTATTTCTAGCTCTTTTATATATATTTAATTATTATTATTATTAAGATAGAGTTATATTGAGTTTAGTTGATTTTATTTCACTTATTGTTACACACACCCACTTGAGCTTATAGTATTTACATATATAGTATAATTGGGGTTGTGAGGGTTTGTAACATTGAGTTGTGCTTTAATTGAGTTCTCACCTTGTATTAGAGAACAAATAATTTATTATTATTTGAGAGTGCTGTAGAGTTTTCAGTTAGCTAGAAAACCGAGTGTGAGTGATTGTGGACGTTGATCGGTGAACGTTGAAAACTGACATTGTGAGTATTTGTGAACGTTATTCGGTGAGCGTTGAAAACCGACATTATGAGGTGTAAATGTTGTTCGGGTGAGCGTAGAAAACCCGGTTGTGATAGTGGATTTCTCCTCGGGAGTGGGGAGCGGAGACGTAGGACGGAAGGTCCGAACTCCGTGATCATTTCGTGTGTTTGAGTTTGCTTTGGCGCACTTACTCTTATGTTTATATTTCTTGTCGCCATTGTCCATTACTCACTATTAATATCATCCACTATCTTGTTTATTTTGTTAACCCTTGTGTATATCACTCATCATAGCTCACATATCTTATTGTATTTTATACTTGCTAGGATAACTTGTTAATTAGTTTTAATTAGCATATAATCGGATTAGATTAGCATAAGACCCTAATCACCCCCTTCTAAGGTCTATCAAGTATTGTCAGCTTCCTCCTGATCTGCGATAGGTGGTAACTTTATCTTGTTATTTTCAAGGAGGGACTCAAAAATGGATGGAACGTCTTCGTCTTTGAAAGAGTACTCTTTTTGGAGACTCGGATCCGAAGTCTTTTGTTGTCTTCGGGGTTGTTATTACGACGTCTGATTACCATCAATAACTACTGTAGGCGCCTTCCCCTTACCATGGGAGACGAAGCTTGAGTTTGGAGGGTTAGCCGTCGGTTGGCTTCTCTCGCCTTTCTTCCTTCTGAGGAAGCGCTCGGCCTGCTCTCCGCGTACTTTTAACTCTTTCCAGATGCTGGACAGTGCTACTCCCATAACTTCCAACATGTCCAAAGAGATGTTGTTATGATAGGTTTGGAGGATGAAGTCCTCTGTGATCGGATCTCGGCAGTTCATCGTCTTATTCTGGAAGCACTTGACGAAGTCGTCGACCATCTCATCGTATTTCTGTTTCTCATCAAAGAGTGTCCTGATTGACACCTCGGCGTCATCATCATAAAAGTGAGTGAGGAACAGGTTCTCCAGATCGTCCTAGCTGTTGATGCTTTCAGGTTTGAGATGACGGTACCAATCAAAGGTAGTTCCGCGAAGGGTGCCGACGAATGACCGGACCATCAGGGATTCATTCACAGAAATTACACCCAATTTAGACTTAAAGTAGATTAGATGCTGAGTGAGGGAACCCTTTCCGTCAAATAGCGTGAAGTTGATCAGGTTGAACTTGCCCGGATACGTGATCAACTCCAACTCTCTCGGGTAAGGACACGGAATGCCGGTCCTTTTCACCTCTCGAGCAGACATTAGAGCGTTAATTTTACTCTCGATGTCTTTCATCTTTTCGTCCTCATCTATAACATACTTTGCACGATTTATGAGAGGAATAATGCGGCCACCCTCGGTATTATCATCTTCGGTGGGATCACCCCCAGTGTTGTTGTCTTCAGTGGGGCCACCCCCAACATTTTGGTCAATAGGAGAGTTATCAGCATTGAGATGTTCATCTGCATCCGAATCACTACCTGCTCGGTTAGCATCATTGTGAAGACTGGATTCACCGAATTGATTGGACAGAGCTCGAATTTGGTTGTCATGCTCTTCCTTCATCCGTATCATGGCCATTTCCAATTCGAACTTAAAGTTCACTTTTTGCTTTGCCAAAACGTCCTCGATGATTTTGGTTATTTGCTCGGTGTTGACCATAAACGCCTCGCGGGATTGTCCTATGCTGGACACTGTATTATCAGAAGCGATGACAGAGTTCGCATCTGATGCTTCATCATCCGAGGATAATCTTCTATTCATCCTCTGATAGTCCCTACGCCTAGTATTTCCCACGTGAAACGGAGTTATACATTGGGATATGTCCAAAAAATATTAGGGATTAAAACTTCGCGTTGACTTCTCCTTATCGACCATATTGATGGTGACCTTTGGGAGTTCATCATCTTGCGCAGCTGATCTTTTTCTATAGAAACACCTTAGCTTGGACTTGGACGTTCTGGTGGAGATCCGTTCAAATAACTAGACCCTATGTGGAGCGGTCTTAGGGTAGCTACACGCTGATAATACTACCCTGATAAGTTCGGTACATAAACAATAAAAGTCTGCTTCCCGGGTACTTCTCTTTCGAGATTTATTCGTACCCCCAGCCCGATAGTACAACTCATCGACGTTGTGGTCAGAGCAACCTATCGGCTGTTGGTTTGATTCCTCAGGTGTACCGCTGTTGTTTGTCAGCGTGTCTTCTTCTGAATAGGTAGTGCTTTATTCACTTTAGCAGGAGTCACACGTTTGGAATCATACCCGTGTGAGGGTGAATTTTTAACGGGCTCCTGGTTTTGTGCAGGCACCCCACGCGGGTAGTTATGGGAATCAAATTGTTAGTAGGTCGCGTACGACCCCTAATCTGAATGGTTGCTCGGGATTCCTTCAACGGTCCCAAGCGTTCCTTACCAGGTGCTTTGTCTTGATCTTCGTGTAAAGGACTTAGGCGATCCTTCAACATAATTCTAAATTTGGAGAGGTCCACGTCGTCGTAGGGTTTCACCAAAGGTGTGGTGGCAGAAGGAGCGGGATTCGAAGTTGACGAAGGCTGGGGAGCAACGTTGCTTGTTTTTGCCTTAGGCGTTGATTTGGCCTTTGGCATCCAAATTTGTTTGGATCTCGGCGATCTCTTAACCGCCTCTTCCTTTTGTATTTATTGTGCTTTTCACATAAGGATCTGGGCATGCACAAGAAGTGCGCGACGCTTCTGAATGTGCTCCTTAAGAGTAGAACGGTTCCGTTTGACATGAACCCATTCATTAGTAGGTGGTTGGGAGGAGGTTCCCGAAGCTTACTGTGGAGATGACTTAGCCACTTGGCACTTTCTAAACTCTAAATCCGCTTGGTAACGGAGTCCGTCCACCTGATCCAAAGCCTTGGCGAATTGGCGTGCGAGGCATTGGCGTTGCCTTTGACGTGCTCTCCTTGATAGAGTTAGCGTGCCTTCAGCAGTTAACTCCTTGATCGCGGAGGAGTTCAGATCTGCAGATCTGATCTCATTGGACGCCGGCGGATCATTGTGAGGTGTGGCTGTAGCAACGGTAGCGGGGAATTCGCCTTCTTGAGTCTTCAGATCTGAAGACCAACAGATCTTTTGGGCGGAGGAGACCTTCCTGTGCTTGTGAGGAGAGGTGGATCTGTAGGAGGAGGAGGAGACATACTCCTCGAACTTCTGTTGGTTGAACTCATATTCAACCTCTTCAGCCATGAGGTTGTTGATCATCGGCTACGGTACGACAACCTCGTTGACAAGACTATTGGCTCCCATTGTTGTCGCCAGCTTATTTGGGGAGAAAGTTAATGTCTTCATTGATGTAGTCATTACAACTTCGGTTGTTATAATGACAACAAAAAAGATAGTCTTTTTATAAGACCCTTATACAATGAAAACAAAAAAAGTATAACTCTCGTCAAACAGCGCAACGAGTGTTTATCGCCTGCTGCTTACGTGGGATCTTGGCCTGTGACAAGGACGTTGATATCCGTGGACCACCAAATGATTAGATCATATTCGGAGCTTCATTGATTCATAAAGGAATCAAGAAACCGAAGCAATTATCTCAGTAACAGCGAGATAACCACTCTTCTCGAGATCACCGTAACGAGGCGATCTCAAGGAAAAGAACCAGGCTGCAGATCTATCAAACTCTCCTTCTTTATGCCAAAGAATTCACTGAAGTCTCCTCCTCCTCTCTAAAATTCATGCTCCTTCAGTCTTCAATTCAGCAGGGCTTCACCGACGCTCGTGAATTCTAGATCTCTAAAAAATGAAGGCCTTAGGGCTGTATTTATAGGCTTTAGGAGCTCTGTGTTCGGATAAGAACGATCAATTCACTCTTATCTTCAGTTATAACCACTTAACCACATTTTTGGATGATAATCTATCAATTGAAATAAATTCAAACGGTTAACGATCGAAAAACAGCTTTAAACTGTCAAAATTTAGTTTTTCGGGTCAACGGACACCTGTGGGTGTCTCGGCCAAGCTTGGGCCAAGACACCTCTTGTTGTCTCGGAGACACCTCTTGGTGTCTCAGCCAAGTCTTGGCCGAGACACCACTTGGTGTCTCGGCCAAGGTTTGGCCGAGACACCATTTGGTGTCTTGGCCAACTTTGGCCTGAACTTCGATTCGCGCGTTCTGTCCGTTTTCGCCGTATCTTTATCGTCCGAACTCGGAATTGCGTGGTTCAAGATTCATTAGAAATCTAAGGAGGATATGTACAAGCTCCCATGATTGAATCATATATGAAATAAATAGGATATGAGGGGCGCTTCGCCTTTCGTAAGTGACGCGGGGCTCCCGATCAGTTCGTGTTTCTATTATTCCGAAGTTCCGTTACTTTGTATGGTCCGTCAACTTACTTCGTACGTTTATCATCATCACATGAGCTTCTGTGACGCAAATAGTGATGTTCATCATATTCTCTCTATCTCGAGCCACGTGCGGGGACCTATAGGTAATTTTTGATGCCTAAATACGGCTATTAGTAGCCTTAACCATTGAACTTGACCCAAATTGGATAGGCTCTTTTGTTGGGTGCTTTCTTAATTCCAGGACATGCTGCAGAGTGTCTGCGACTTTGAGAAATGCTTAGTTGATGATTGTTGCGTGCGGAAGCTAGGGGTGGAAATGAACCAAATAATTAACAAATAATTTGATAATTGTTCGAATAACTATTCAGTTATATTCGATTCGGTACTTCATTTACCACTAAATAAATATTTTTTAGTATTCAAGTTTACTAACGAATAGAATTTAACTAGATGTATATTTGATTCGTTTGTCTATTAAATATTCATTTAAAATTTGATCGCACCTTATTATTGTTAGACCCTAGAGGGGGGTGATTAGGATCTTATGCTAATCTAATCTGATTTTATGCCAATTAAAACTAAATAACAAGTTATCCTAGCAAGTATAAAATACAACAAGATATGTGAGCTAGGATAATTAATATGAATAATGAGATATATCATATATGATAAAAATATATGCAAGAATATATAAACTAACACAAGGGTGATAATCAAACTACAAATGTGATAGGGCAAAATATACAAGAGTAAAGGCAATGACGATATAAGATAAATGCATAAGCAAATGCGCCAATGACAAACTCAAACACACTCAAATGATCACGGAGTTCGGACCTTTCATCCTACATCTCCGCTCCCCACTCCCGTAGAGAAATCCACTATCACGATCGAGTTTTCTACGCTCACCCGAATAACGTTTACAACCACACTATGTCGGTTTTCAACGCTCACCGATTAACGTACACAATCACTTACAATGTCGGTTTTCAACGTTCACCGATCAATGTCCACTCATCACACTCGGTTTTCTAGCTAACCAAAAACTTTACAATCTCACAATTATAACAAATAATAAATTTGTTCTCTACAAAAGATGAGAACATAATTATGCTCACTCTCAATTGTTACAACTCCCCACAACCTAATTATACAATGTATGTAAATACAATAAGCTCAATGGTTGTGTGTGTAAGCAATAAGAAAAATCAAATCTAAACTCAAATAGCAAACTAGCAATAAGAATATAAAAATCAATAATAATATTGCTAGAGAAAAGAGTTAGAAAACTTCTATATAAACACAAAGAGATGATGATGAGATATTGAAGATGAACTCCTCAACAATTGATGTAAGCTCCTCTTTGTAAAAGCAAATCAAAAACTTAAAACAAACTAAACAAACTTAAACCCTTATTAAACATTGTTTAAAAAACTTCTTGGGGTGTCATGAAGGATGAGAGCAAGGGGGTATTTATAGCCTCCCAAAATCTCAGCCAAAACCCCAAAGGAAAAGACCAAAAAACCCACAAAATCCAAAATCAGATTCTGTACAAAATAGCCGTTGGAGTATACGGCGGTCGACCGTGAAAATCTCGCGGTCGACCGTGAGCCACTTTCGAAGCTGAGAATTTTCCAGAGAATTTGGCGGTCGACCGTGGGAAAATTCGAGCTGACGGTCGACCGTGGCGGTCGACCGTGAAAGTTACTGATGGCTCCGTAGGGAAAAACAAAGGTGCGGTCAACTGTGGCGGTCGACCGTAAACTGACATTTTGCTACAAAAACTTTGGAAAATGATTGTAGGCATAATAATACATATGCTACAAAAACTGGTTTTCTAAAAGGACTTCCCAAATATAAAATATCATCATTTTATAAGGAGGTCCAAAATATAGAAATGTAAACATATGAATTTTGACATTTTGCCTAAACCATATTTTAAAACTTTACAAAATGATTTTATAGACTTGAAGAAAGATGTAAACTATTGTTATGAAGTCTATAAACAATGAATGTAGTATTTTATCAAAATACATATATAATGCACTAAAACATGATTTCATTGAACTAAATAAAATTGATATTGATGAAATCATATATATGCATATTAGTATGGAACAAAAATATGTTTTCTAATTATATTAAATTGTTTCATATTAAAACTTGAAAACTATCAAACCAAAACATATATGTATATATATAACTATATATATACAAAACCAAAACGTGTATGTGTGTATATGATTGAGCTTAGAGTACCAACACATATAATATAAAAACCTAAACTAAATTACCCAAGCTTGATCTTGATCTTCATTGTAGCTCAACTTGGTAAACTTACGGATGAAGGTTGAACTTAGATCTTCAACTTGAATTGTATGGCTTCACTCCACAATTCCGCCAACCTCCATTTGATATGATCGTGAATGCTGAATTCCATCCATCCTCTAACTTATTGTTTGTCTAAAATACAAACACTAGACAAACAATATTAGATATAAATTATTTGTTAAATCATCATCAAAACAAGAAGGCCAACAATCTCCCCC
Source organism: Asparagus officinalis (assembly GCF_001876935.1). Lineage (NCBI taxonomy): Eukaryota > Viridiplantae > Streptophyta > Magnoliopsida > Asparagales > Asparagaceae > Asparagus > Asparagus officinalis. The sequence goes on from NC_033803.1 coordinate 23,241,443, forward strand.
TTTTTGATGATGACAAACAATTTACAAAAAGGATATATCCATGAAAGGAAATGAATATAAAAAGTATAATATATCATGCATATAAATAAGAAAGAATATAATCACAATATTTCTCTCCCTTTGACAACGTCAAAAAGGGGACAAAAGGATGAAGAGAGCGAAAGCTCCCCCTATCAATATGCATGGGTGAGTATAGCACATAGAAAGATATATGGATTGCTCCCCTTATCAAAATGCCATATAGAATATATGAAATGAATGCTAAGGCATACATATGTGAGCAAGCAAAAAACATGCTAAACATAACTCACATACAAAAAGACAATGAGGACACATATAAATATATCAATATGAAAAAGTGTCTCAAATGTACAAAACATAAAAACAATGTATAAAATAGATTTATGAAATCACAAGAAAGAGGACATGAAAATCATGTGAAAAGTTTTCAAATGAAAACAAATGAACTAAATGAATTCATAAATAAAAATTTGAGTCCCAAAACAATGTTTGATAAAAAAAATTTCTTTGTATAACTTGATCAAACCACTCGTAGAATACATTATAAGACACGAATAGATGATCCATGAGCACAAACATATAAATATCATCATATAAGTAAAATATAATGAATTCAAAGCAACAAATCAAAATAATATCTTTGACAAAAGAATTTCAAGAGAGGCAACAATATATCAAGCTCTTAAGCTTGTTCCAACCTATATAATCATTCTAGCATCCGGTAAACATGATTTGGGAATAAACACCCAATAAATCCGGGAGAGTAATATAAACATAAACCTCTTATCAAAACAAAATCAATAATCATGAAAACAAAAAAAGTATGACCAATGAGAAGAATTGTCTTTATGTTCAAAAGTTTAAAGTATAATTTCAAAACCAAGAAAAGGAAAAAGAAAAACACTAAAATACTTGGTTTTAAAAATCAAATTTGTTTTGGTACCCAAGAATTTTTGGTACCAATAGATTTAGGGACATAACCCCTATCTTTTAAGCTCAAAGCTCTAGGGTTATGAACCCTTTTGGACGCATATGGTGCACGGACACGGTCAAAACAAAAATTATGTAAATGACCTTTCCGATTGCAATAAGTGCAATGAAAGAGGCCCATTTGATGTTGTTGACCAAGTGGCGGTGCACGAGAATCATTGGCAAATAAAGACCGTCTTTTAAATTCATTTTACAAATGAGAAAAATTCTTATACAATGGTCTATTTGGAACATATTGCAATTTAGAAGTTTTTTGCATATCATAACAAAATTTAGCAAGATGTCCAAAACTACCACAAACATCATATTTAAAAATATGTTGTCTACTAGAAACATTTGGCAAATGAGATTTATTTTTCAAATCAAAATAATATTTGGCCAAATGACCAAAACGACCACAATAATCACATGAATACACATTAGCATGCTTATGATGAACTTTAGGTGCATGTAAATATGTGTGTGATGAAGAAGCCTTATGGGATGCACAAGGAGCATTAATATTAATCTTTGTAGGTTTATGTGCATCGTAGCAAAATTTAGCAATATGGTCTTTTCGGCGTAATTTGAATACTTGTAAATTTTGCTATACATGTGTGCATGATGTATGGGATGTCTAGATGTAGTAGCATGAGACTTAGCACACACGTTCATATGTTTCTTATGATTAACAATACATGTTTTAATGGTTGAATCTAAAGATGATATGCGATCCATAACATGATTCAACTCATCATTATGCATACAAGTATTGTTATTAGAAGTAGAACATATATAGTTATTTAATGCATACAAGTATTGTTATTAGAAGTAGAACATATATAGTTATTTATAAAAGAAGCAGTATCATTTTGTATGTTCTCTATTAGAAGTAGAACATATATAGTTATTTATAAAAGAAGCAGTATCATTTTGTATGTTCTCTACTTCTAATATGACATTATTTTTAACATGAGATAAGCTAGTGATGGATGATGTTAATTTTTTATTTTCTAAATTTAACATATCATTGTTTTCTTTAAGCACAATATTTTCTTTTACAATGACATCAAATTTGGAACCTAGCAACTCATGATCGGATTTCAAATTAACATGCTTGCTTTTCAAATCTATAAAATTATTATGCAACTTAGTATAGGCATGCATTAATCTATCATATGCACAAGCGAGTTCATTGATGGATATATCACTATCGGATTCCGAATCGCTTACCACACTAGGGCTATCACCTTGTGGCCGTGTGCATGATGATGCTCCACACTCACTTGAAGAATAATCCTCTAAACTACGTCGGATTTCCTCCAAGTTGCCTTGATGTGCTTCTATGAATTTCTATAAATTGTAAGCACTATCAAAATGAACAAATTTGTTAGAAAAGGATGAGTCAAAGGCATTAAGCAAATATTCTAACAAAAGCTTATTCATATTAAACATTCTTTTATCATTGTTACTCCACTTGGATTTTTCCGAAGTGGGTATAATATAAGCATCTTCAATAACTTCCCATAAATCGAATTGTTTAGATCTAATAAATATGTTAAATCTAGAACACCATTGGTCATAGGAAAGATTATCTATTTTAGGAGCAACAATAGGATCATAGCCTAAACAAGATGCACAATGTATATCCATAATAAGAGAATGAATGCAAGTAAGATACAAATAAAATCAAAACAAGATTAGCACACATATCTTGTTGTATTTTATACTTGCTAGGATAACTTGTTAATTAGTTTTAATTGGCATAAAATCGAATTAGATTAGCATAAGACCCTAATCACCCCCCTCTAAGGTCTAACAATTGGTATCAGAGCTTAGAGTACCAACACACATAATATAAAAACCTAAACTAAATTACCCAAGCTTGATCTTGATCTTCATTGTAGCTCAACTTGGTAAACTTACTGTGACACCCCTGGGTTCACACAAGGCTGCAGTCCAATGTGAAATCAGGAATGTCAAACCTGTCATGCACTACACGTGCAATATCAGTTTCACCATCATTAATGAATACCATCTAGTGGAACAACAACATGCTAGTACAAAAACAGCAAAAGAAAATATAATGGAACAATTAATAAACAATAGGTGTCGAAGAAAATAGTCATCACCTGATATGAGTAAATAAAAATCGGCTGAGAAGAAACAAAGCTGAGCTATTGAAACAAATGTCTCGACACAGGGAGAAATAACATTTAGACCTCGCCTTTACAAAACTAGAATAAACTCTCAATGTCATAAACAAAAATTATTTGTGGAGTTCAAACATATACTAATTAATATCGATGAATAACTGCCTAGCAGCAAATCCATCAACATACGCTCTCGTCGCACCTGCCTCGTTACCTGAAAGTGGGAAACAAACGACGTCAAAGCTCGTATAGCGGGTAAACACTTCACCAACCAACCCAAAGGGAGAGGCGTTCGTATCGCCATACAGAAAGATACAGATAATATATAATAGATCAAAATCATAGTCCTAACAAAGAGGGCCTTTAACTATTAGGAATTTACAACACGAACATAGGACTCCGAGCGAATAATCCAAATAAGGAAAACCCTCAGTATATACCTTGTATATCTCAAGTTGCAAACCCTTAAATATCAAACAGAGCTAGAATTAGAGAAACAATAATAATAATAGAATGAATCGCACACCAAACTCCGAACTCATATACATATCTCATGTCACAATCAGGTACATGTCAGTACAACATATACAGTATAAAATGTCAAAATCAAGCGCTAAATGATGTTCCAACACATGGCTAAAATCAAAAGTAGTGGATATTCAAGCGCCAACACATGGACTGAAAGGGTGTCCAACACATGACTGAAATGTAAGTCAACACTATGGACGAAAAATGTGGAAGTGTCCAACACATGGACTGAAAGTAAATGTCCAACAGGGATAACTAAAAGGTAAAGTCCACAGAGGCACTGAAAGGTCATAGTCCCAACAAGCGAGCACTTAATGGATATAGCCAAACGAGGACTATTAATGAATATAGTCCAACACAGACTTCAATGGCTTATAGCTGCAACACGAGGACTGATTATCTAACTTTCATACCAATATCTAAGGCGATATGCGAAAGATAACCTTCACAACTTCACACAAATAATTCCAACTAACTGAATTATGAGCTGGCACGCATATCATGCGCGCCTACGTACCCTCTATTGCTCAAGGATCAAGCCTCCCGTAGTTCACTCAAAGATATTATACAAAATTATGCCAACTCTAGTTACCGCTTTATCACCACAAAAACGTAACACAATATGTCACGCACCAAATCAGATGCATAATCTGGGAATAACATATGCGTATTAAACATACTTAGACTATAAGTGTAACAATCGGAGCGTCAAACTCCGCAAACACAATCTCAAACAACGCCCAAACAAACTCAGAGAATATAAACTGAGCAACTGCACCAAAAAGTGATCTGCGTACTGTAGTAAAATATAAGCATTTCACTGCTAGGAATACTATTTTTTAAGAAATAGTTTTCTGTTTAAAACTAGATTTCACACATATTTCAAATGAATAGTTGCGTTAGATTGGAAAATTGTTATCTCAGAATATCACGCTTAAAACATATATGTGCAAGCAGTTTTGCCGCCAAGACATGTATTACTAAATAGACCATCCTTTACTCAAATATAATCCTTTTTAAGATTGTTCTTTTGTTTAAAACTAAGATGCACATATCTTTCATAGACACCAGTTTATTCAATTTTAAGTTCAAATCAGAAACCAGCATTCAGTTGAATTTGATCATCATCGTCTTCCGGCCGGCCGGCTTGCAATTTCTGCAGTGAACATGTCATTACTAAAAATAGACCTATACTCTTTCTCAATATAAATCGTTTAAGATTTTCTTTCTGTTTTAAAATCTAGATTCACATATCTGTTCTTATGACATCAGTTTTTTCAAGTTAAGAGTTCAAAATCAAAACCAGATTCAGTGAATTTGATCACACGGATTGCCCAGATATCTTGTCTCTGGCAAGAGCATGTCGTTTACAAAAAGACTATATCTTTTCATATAAATCCTTTTTAAGATTTTCTTTCTGCTTTTAAAAACTAGATTCACATATCTCATATGACATACAGTTTTTGTATTCAATTCCTGAGTTCAAAATCAAAACCAGATTTCAGTTTATCATTATGATCAAAATTATCATCAAAATCAAATTTTTATTTAAACATAACAGTAAGCTTAAGCAAGCATAATATCTTCAAATTTGGTAAAATTTCAACTTAATTACTGTGCGAAGCTTGGTGTAGAGATAATCTTGCCTTTAAAGGAGCGTGTGAAGCCTCTGAAGATGAATATGAACGACCGCTTACCGCCAAACATGTGATCAGATCTACACTTTCTTCGATATTCACCTGCACGAACTCTCAAAAACACAGATTAAAGCTAGGGTTTTAGAGAGGAGTGGTAGGCTGCTAGGCGTTTGTATTTCTGGATGAAGAATAGATCTTTTTTTCGTGCACAACATTTTATGTATATGCAAACAACCAGATTTCAAAAAGCAAACCCGAAACCTATAGAAGTCTGCAAACAACCCGTTCAGTCTACGATATTTTGGCCCTGTAACTTTCTCATACGAACTCAGAATAGGGATCTAAGATTTGTTGGAAAGCTCTTGAAGATGGATCTACTACTTTGCCCTGTTCTACATTTTTTCAAATTTCAACTGTGAATCTAATATGTAATATGCCCATTATCCTTTTAATCTGCCGTCGTTTTTACCCAAGTTTCAAGGCTCTGTGTAACTGTGGCATTGATATCACTTCTATATTCACATATATACATTGAATTATCTCATAATCAGATTTCCTCTAGCATACTCAAATATGCATAAATATCATTTATATAATATAATATATTTATTATATTTATTATAAAATAAAAATAAAATTTTAACTTGCGTTTTACCATTCTTCCCATTAAAAGAATTTCGTCCCACGAAATTCCGCCAATCTTATTGATAAAGATTAAAAATATCAGAAAAAAAAATCATCGGAAGTGGAAATTCAACCCTCATATGATCACATCGGCGTACAATTTAAGCTCTATATAAAAACGTACGATTATCTAAAGTTCAATCAATCTAGATATCGCTATAATACTATCCACTTAACTCCATAAACTAAACGAAACTAGGACGTCGGTGAAAATCAAAAACAGAACCCCCCATATATGATCACCATGTATTCTGAATGATTAGGAGTTAAGTGTTAATACCCCCATTTAGTGTGGAATATAAATATGGGACTATCAGAAAAAATCTTAAACTATAAGCAAATCCATAATCAAATCAATTTACCTGCTCAAACGGGTTTAAAATAAACGATAGTCCGATGCATATGAATAAAGGAATCACCTTATTCTAAGTCGCTTTGTTTTCTCTTAGCAAGAAAGCCGAACCATGAATCTCAATGCTTAAATTCTTTCATAGACACAAATACTCATGAGTCCAATCTCCATCGTCATCGGTCTAAGAGTCAAATACTGGCTAAGCGGTGTTAAAGATTTTGGTTTCAACGAACACCTCAAAAGCTAAAATCGGCATATCTCTTTTGCATTGCCAACTTACGATATTATGTTTGTAATATTAGTGTCCCTGCTGTAACAACACAGGATTCAGGAACTATACAAACACAATCTATACAAAACAGACGACATAGGTTCACTGATCTCAGCGCAACTCGTGTGGGTAACAAGTGTCATATCGTTCGATCGACCCTCTTCGCACGTTCGTGCGGATAAACAGATATGCGTAGCTGGAGAATCGGAAATTATCACGGTCTCATTTGCCCGGCGTATTAGCCTGCTAAACTCAAAAGTATATATCGCTAACACATGTTATTTATTCATAAAAATAATGTATCCCGATACGTATTTATAACACATTAGTATTCACTCAAAACTTTGAGTTAAAGTAAACTAGTAGCGAAAAAAATGCTCGTAATTTTCGAGATATATCGTATATAAACGTTCATCCCTCATTTCTAGGAATTCTTAACGCCGACTCTAAACATGAATTCAAAAAAGAAACTCTATTCTAGCTCCACGACTCACACAGGATGGATCACTAAGGATACTGAACTAGCAGCTCTCATACCAACTGTGGACGCTCCCCTGGGTTCACACAAGCCTGCAGGTCCAATGTGACAATCAGGAATGTCAAACCTGTCATGCCACTACACCGTGCCAATAATACGTTCACGCATCATAATAGTATACATCTAGTGAATAACAACAGGTGTAGCGTACAAAACAGAAAGAAAATATATGAACATAATAAAACAATAGGTGATCTGGAAGAAAATAGTCATCACTGTATATGAGTAATAAATCCTCTGAGAAGAAGCAATATCTGCTGAATTACAAATGTCTGGACACGGAGAAATAAACCATTTAGGAACCTCGCCTTTACAAAAAACTAGAATAAACTCTCAATTTTCATAAACAAAATTTATTGTGGAGTTGAAACATATAGTAATAATATCTATGATAATGCTAGAAGCAAATCCTCAAGCTACGCTTCTTCCGTGCACCTATGGCTCGTTACCTGAAAGTGGGGAAACAACGAGCCGTCAAAACTCTATTAGCGCGGTAAATCACACAAGACCACCCAAGAGGGGTTCCGTTGCATAGCAGAAAAATACAGATAATATATAATAGATACAAAATCATTAGTCTAACAAAGAGGGCTTTAATATTAAATTTTCAAACACGAACATGGTACGTCGAGCGAATATATCTCAAAAAGGAAAGCCTCAGTGTATATACCTTGTTATCGTCAAGTGCAACGCCTTAAATATCAAACCAAAAGAGCTAGAACAGGAACAATACATAATAATAGGAAGGAATCGCACACCCAAACGTCCGAACTCATATACTATCTTCATGTCACACAACGTCATGTACGATGTCGATTTCAGCAATATACAGCTATAAAAATGTCAAATCAAGGTCAAAATTCGATGTCCAACTCACATGGACTAAAATCAAAAGTATGGATGTCCAACACATGGACTGAAGAGGTTGGTTGTCCAACACATGGACTGAAAGCTAAACGTCCAAAGCACATGGACGAAAAAGTGAGTGTGCCAACACATGGATCTGAAAAGTTAAATGTCCAACAATAGAACTAAATAGGTACATGTCGCAACACGAGGACTGAAATGGATTATAGTCCAAATTGAAGTCTAGCGAACCGTAGCACTTTAAATTTGATTATAGTCCAAAACCGAGGCTTAGCGTTGTCACGGCTTCAATGGATATTTAGTCCAACACGAGGACTGAAACAAACTATTACCAATATCTAAGCGATAAATGCGAAAAGATAAACTTCACAACTTCACACAATATTCGCAAAACTAATTTTGCTGCCAGACCAATCTGGCTGCCGGACGTACCTCTTTCTCAAGGGATCAAGCTCCCAGTAGCTTCTATCAAAGATATTTCTACAAAATATGAACTCTAGTTTACCGTTTAGCACAACAACTAACACCAATATTTCAAAGACCAAATCAGTATCAATAATCAATTGGACAGCATATGCGTATTACAACATACTTGTGACTATAAGTGTAACAATCGAGCGGCTCAAACTCCGCAAACACATCTCAAAACAACGCAAACAAACTTCAGAGAAAAGAAACTGAGGCAAACTGCCCAGGAAATGATCTGCGCTACTGTTAGTAAAATAAGCATATCATTTGTTAGGAAAACTATTTTTAGAAATAGTTTTCTGTTTTAAAAACTAGATTCACACATATTTCAAATGGAACTAGTTTGGTTAGATTTGGAATTAATTTGTTATCTCAAATATCCAGTTAATAATCATATATGTGCAGCAGTTTTCCTGCAAGACATGTTTTTGGTAAAAAGAGTATATCTTTCTCTATACAAATCCTTTTTAAGATTTTCTTTCTGTTTTAAAAACTAGATGCACATATCTTTCATATGACACCAGTTTTATTCAATTTTAAGTTCAAAATAAAAACCAGATTTCAGTTGAAGTTGATCACACGGGTTGCAGTTTTCTGCATGACATGTCATTACTAAAAAGACTATATCTTTCTCAATATAAATCCTTTTTAAGATTTTCTTTCTGTTTTAAAATCTAGATTCACATATCTTTCATATGACATCTGTTTTGTTCAATTTAGAGTTCAAAATCAAAACCAGATTTCAGTTGAAGTTGATCATACAGGTTGCAGTTTTCTGCATGACATGTCGTTACTAAAAAGACTATATCTTTCTCAATATAAATCCTTTTTAAGATTTTCTTTCTGTTTTAAAAACTAGATTCACATATCTTTCATATGACATCAGTTTTGTTCAATTTGGAGTTCAAAAAAAAAAAAAAATCAGATTTCAGTTCTATCATTGGATCAAAATTATCATCAAAATCAAATTTTTACTTTAACATAACAGTAAGCTTAAGCAAGCATAATATCGTTCATAACTTGTTAAAATTTCAACTAATTACTGGGAAGATTTGGGTAGGAGATAATCTTGCCTTAAAGACGTGTGCAAGTCTCTGAAGATGATATGAAACGACCGCTTACCGCCAAACACCACAGATCTCACATTTCCTTCGATGTTCGCCTCACGAACTCTCCCAAAAACACAAGATTTAAAGCTAGGGTTTTAGAGAGGAGGGTAGGGGCTGCTAGGGTTTGGTATTCTGATGAAGATAGATCTTTTTTCGTGCACCAACATGTTTTTATATAGCAACAAACCCGATTCAAAAAGCCCAAACCCGAAACCTATTAGAATCTGGAAACAACCCGTCAGTCTACGATATTTTGGCTGTAACTTTCTCATACGAACTCGGAATAAGGTGATCTAAGATTTATTGGAAAGCTCTTGAAGAGACCTACAACTTTGCTGTTTTACATTTTTCCAAATTTCAACTGTATCTATATGTAAAATGCATATACTTTTAACTGGTCGTTTTTCCCAGATTCAGGCACGTGTACGTGTGCATGATATCACTTCTATATTCACATATATACATTGAATTGATCTCAAATCAATTCCTAGCATACTCAAATATTGATAAATATCATTTATCATAATATAACATATTTATTATTATTTATTATAAAATAAAAATAAAATTTTAAAATTTTAGGGTTTTACACTTACGAATGAAGCTTGAACTTCGATCTTCAACTTGAATTGTATGGCTTCACTCCACAATTCCGCCAATCTCTATTTGATATGATCGTGAATGTTCAATTCCATCAATCCTCTAACTTATTGTTTGTCTAAAATACAAACACTAAATAAATAATATTAGATATAAATTATTTGTTAAATCATCATCAAAACAAGAAGGCCAACAATTATTTCTATTATTGCACATATGATGTCATATTTTTAACTCACTTACCATTTCTACTTAAGTTTTATATACTAATTTTAAGACTTAAATAATCTTAAATTTGTTCTTTAATTAAAATTTTGATTTAAATACATACATCATATATAATAAAGAAATATTTTTTATTTTTGAATTTTAATATTATTTAAAAATTAATTTTTTAGAGTAAATATACTTTGATATTCGATAAGTATTCGTAAATATTCATAAATATTTATCAAATACTAAGTATTCGAGTTCAAATTCGAAAAACTAGATATATGAATATTAGAGTCCGCAATCGAATTCAATAATTTTAAATAAATACAAATACGAACACCTTAGTATTCGATTCGATTCGATTGTTTACAACCCCTAGCGGAAGCCAAAACCGATGTGCTTCGAGGAATCAAACCAAACGCCGAGAGAAGGTTAAACAAACCAAAGTAATTCCACAAACACAAACAACCAATTTTAACGTGTTTCGGTAAGTTGCCTACGTCCACGGGATAAGAAGGGAATGAGGTTTTCTCTAATAGAGAAGAAGAGTACAAACTGAGATTACAAATCACTCGAACTCACCAATTAATCTCACAAACAAATATCTAATTCTCTCCAAACAAAACCATAACCAATAGCTCAGAAAATACCTCTTTTCTGTGCTCCAAATATCCCCACTTCAATCCCAAAGAACCTCTAAAACGTGTGTTGGTATTTATACTAAGAAAAAATCCCAAACAGAACAGGAAACCAAAACAGACCCGAACCTGACTCACGGTCGACCGGACATAATGATAGAAAACATGTAAATCGATTACAGGGTCTGCGGTCGACCGTACATGTTGTCGTAGTCGACCGTTAAAAATCTAGAGACTACCCTGTCTTGTGCGCGTTCACGGTCGACCTCCGCAAAGTTCGCGGTCGACCGTGAAGCCTCCAAAATGTTTCCTGCTTCCCAGACCCTGTTCTTATCCAATTTCTTCACCAACTCTACAATTCTCCACCTCGACGAAGTTTTTCAAAAACTGAGCCGACACCAATACCAATCAAACATCTTACTTGTTGCGTCCAGTACAAAGTGGAACAAAAAACCACAACAATGGACTTAATCTACAACAAGTTGAGATCCAAATGAGGATGTGATCACTCTCTAAACATCAATGTCTACTCACCAAACCGGCATCATCATAAATGACTGCCTACGTATTCTCTTACTCAAGGAATCAAGTCTTCACGTAGTTCACCCTACGACCTCCAAAGGCCCTTAATCTATTAGAAGAGTTCTCAACTCTTCACCAACAAATCTGAAGCTGATAGCTCTCCCAATGGCCCTAAAATGAAACAAACTAAACACCTTCACCTGAGATGAACCAACAGTCATATCCAAATTGAAACTATGTCCATCAGCTACACTCAAATCAACCAACTCATCATCTGCATCCAAATCTAAATGATCCTAAAACTGTGTCACCTCAGCTGGATTCCTAAACGATGCAGTATGATCTGGAGTATGTGGAGTAATCTCCACCTAACGTGGAGTAGCATCACCCTCCATCCGCTATGATATCCTAACAATCTGATTAATACTCTTTATCTGCTAAGAGTCAAAAGTGACATACCTGTTCAAAATAAAATTAGAAGCCAATACCTGATAATAAAACACATCTTTGAATCCCAAATGTACTATCAGATCAAATCTCACATCCTTGATGTGACCAAATGCTGGGCAGCCAAATATCCGACGTAACCCAAAATCTGAAGCAGCTCCACCAGATCCAAAATCTCTACACGTAATAGTCGGCAACCTATGACTAAGATGACCTGAAGCTCCAAAACTCCTCTGCAATCCAATGATCGACATCCAACACCGATTCCCCTCCAGCAAGGAATGACCCATCAAAACTGTCATCTCATCTTGTCACCCCAATGTTTCCTCTTCAATGATATGTCTCAAACTGTTATGAGCTCGGTATAAATGCAAGAAAGAATCCCTACCAAAAATAGAACGACGAGTTACATTTCTGCCAATACACTTTTTCCATCTGTTGTTGACTTCTAGGACTTCACACCAACGTAACTTGGTTGCAACCCACCAATGCCTAGAATAGTCCACAACTGCGGAAACCAAATACTGATTACCTTCCAATGATGTCTTCTTGAAAGGCCCCCAAATGCCTGAATGAACACTACCTAAAAGACCCCTCGATCGATGGATAGAAGTGCCAAACTCCACATAGGTCTTCTTGCTCATACCAATATGCTCATAGGACTTCAATCTGCAGGTCAAAGCACTCATCAACAATCGATGCACGACATAACTAATCAAATATCCCTGCCTCAACAAATGCAACAGTCTAGCCAAATCCAAAGAAGTCGTCAGTTCTCTACCGATCATCGTGCTCCTAATTAAATAGTACAAATTCTTCTTTCTAACGCCCTTCATCACAATCATGGACCCAAATATGACCTTAAAACATGCATCCTCTAAGGTCACCCTATGGTCTGCTGCCTCCAAAATTCCAAGTAAAATGATGTTCTTCTTCAACTGAGAAACGAACCTCACTTCATCCAACTCCTTAATCACTCTGTCACACATACTAATACGAACGGTACCGATACTACTAATAGGAAATTCATGATCATTACCCATGAACAAAACATCCTTTCTTTCCAACTCCTGAAAGTTAGATAACTAATCCCTCCTAGGATAAATATGATAAAAGGCACCCGAATCCAACATCCACTCTGTAGAGTCAGCAATACAAATTGACGGTGGTGCTAATAAGTATCCCGAAGAATCCGAATCTGAATTATCGCCATTAGCCTTGACAATATTCACCTCTAAAGGTTAAATAGCTTTTCCCTTATTCTTCCCGGTTATATCTGTCAGCTTTGGGCATTCGGCTTTCCAATGTCCATCATCTTTACAAAAGACACACTGATTCCTACAAACTTCAGGATATGCCCCTCTAGACTGTGATCTTCTACCATGATTTGGACTTTTTGTTCTTACGATCAATGCCTCTGCTACCGGCTCCACTGAAGTCTCATTATCCTTCTTTCGAAGTTGATAATTCACAAGTATAGCGGTTACCTCACTATACGAAAGAGATGCATTCCTATTACTAAGAGTAAGAACGAAGGTTTTATATTCCTCGTCAAGTAAGGAATTCAACAATAACAACACCTTATCCTTATCTTCAATCATAACATCTACATTCGCTAAATCCGCAAGAAGCTTCGCGTAATGGTTCATGTGATCACCAAAGGAGGTTCCCTTCTTCAATTGGAAGCGATAAAGCCTCCTCTTCAAGTATAAGTGGTTTTCTACACTCTTTGTCAAATACTTGTCCTCTAGGATCTCCCAAATTTTTTTAGCCAAAATCTCATTGATCACATCATATTTTAAATCCTGAGTTAAACAAGATCTAATCATACCACACGCTAATCTATTCATCTTCTTCCAAACCTTCTCCTCAATGTCGTCCGGTTTCTCGTCCAACTCCAAAGTATCTTCTAAATTTTACGTGTTGAGCGCATTCAAAACTTTACATCTCCAAAGACCAAAATTATTTGTACCATTAAACTTCTTCACATCTATCTTCATAGAGTGGATATTCAAACTTTGAACGGTCTTCACGCTGAAAGTTTCCTCCACAACTCATTCTTTCTCAACCATCTTTCTCAAACATTAACAAAACAATGTGGAACAAATGAATAATAGATCTAAACTGAAAAGGAGAGATTTTACCTCCAACTGAAATCCTAACAAGGGCCTTTGAAAAGATCTCACCCCACACGACGGAAACGAGATCCACAAATAGGAAAAATCCCATCTTTATCACCAACTGAAGCCCTAAACGAACTTCCAAAGCGATCTACTATTCCAATTAGTCCAAGCGTGGCCAAAGCTCTGATACGACTTGTTGTGCGTGAAAGCCACAACCGATGTGCTTCGAGGAATCAAACCAAACGCCGAGAGAATGATAAACAAACCAAAGTAATGCTACAAATAGAAACAACCAATTTTAACGTGGTTCGATAAGTTGCATACGTCCACGGGAAATGAAGGGGATAGAGTTTTTACTAATAGAGAAGAAGAGTACAAACTGCGATTACAAATCACTCGAACTCACCAATTAATCTCACCAACTAATCTCTAATTCTCTCCAAACAAAACCCTAACCAATAGCTCATAAAATACTCTTTTTCTGTGCTCCAAATATCCTCACTTCAAATCCAAAGAACCCCTAAAACGTGTGTTGGTATTTATACCAAGCACAAATCCCAAACAAAACAGGAAAAAAAAAACCCGAACCTGACTCGCGGTCGATTGCACTTGACGTCGCGGTCGATCGGACAGAATGACAGAAAACACGTAAATCGATTACAGAGTCCGCGGTCGACCGTACATTGTTGCCATGGTCGACCGTCAAAAATCCAGAGACCATCCTGTCTTGTGCACTTTTGCGGTCGACCTCTGCAAAGTTTGCGGTCGACCGTACATTGTTGCCATGGTCGACCGTCAAAAATCCAAAGACCATCCTGTCTTGTGCACTTTTGCGGTCGACCTCCGCAAAGTTCACGGTCGACCGTGAATTCTCCAAAATGTTTACTGCTTCCCAGAACCTGTTCGTATCCAATTTCTTTGCCAAATCTACAATGATGTCTACATACCGATCATATACCGACCTTATTGAAATATTTTACCTATGCTGTTCAACTAGTCACTTTGTGTGTTTTTTTTTTCCGTTTTTAGTGAATATAACAACATATTGATCTTTTCTTTTTATTGATCTCGTTGGAGAAGTATGTCGTAATCTATCAATTCCTATGCTCATCTAGTTTGAGCGTAAATGCTTCTTTTTAGCTGATGGAATTTGGGTTCGATGGGGGTAAACATCTATATATCAGTGTCTATCCTGTGTAGTTCTTGGACTTCAATCTTCTTGGGACTCGAGGATTCCACTTCTTAAAAAAAAAAAAAAAAATTATTGGCACTAATACTATTTAGTAGGGTAGTAGGAAACTTCTCAAATTGTTTATTATTGCCGCATCTTTTGTGTCTATGAGCTCGACACTTTCCCTTCCCTTTATCTTGATTGATGAGCATATATACTCTGGTCTTGGTTTGCTGACAGGCAGAATATTGAGAGCTTTCCTATTTAACTTATTTAATGTAAATAAGCTTACGAGACCTCTTTATGTGAACCTGGAATTTTAGGGGAAAGTCGAGCAAATTGTTGGGTCTACGCGCTTCAAGATTCTGCTGAAGGCACTCTTGGTTACGAGTTTTGAATCAGATAAAACCCCTGGCTGAATTTGCAGCATGTGATAATGCTTGGTGCTGATGCTGTGAGTGGAGCTGCGGCTATTGAGGCCTTTCATGCCTATCCCCGTACGTATGGTTTTACCGAAAAGTCTCGTTTTTGTTGTTGGTTGATATTCTAACGATTCTTTTCGCTGATTTTAGAAAGCTGATTTACTGGTGAATGACTTTGTTCTATGATTGCTTGCTTTGAACCGTATTAGGTTTAACAGTATAACATAACTGAAGCCTGTAGTCCTCTTCATTGAGTTAAACTTTACATAGGATATACGTGCGTATTAGTTGCTTTGAGAGAAGTGAGGAATGCAAACATGTGCTCATTGGTTCTACATCCAATGCCACACACAACAAAACAAGCTTTTCTCCTTAAGCCCCCCGATCCATTTTCTCTAATCAAGTAAACTGCAAGATCTGAAACACAAGACCAAATATTCATAACCCATAATTTCCATTAGTCACCCATGAAGGAATACCATGTTGATTAAAGGGCATGAAGGCGCATGTGTTCAGCATTATTGCAGCTCTAGGAAACCCCTCGTCGCTTTGAACGGCAAAGGAGGTATGAGAGTGACAGTTTAAGCTAGACAACCATGTTGCGGCTAGCAAGAGCCTTGTTTGAGGAACTCCCTCTAGAAAATAGGTTGCCAATAATGGTAATTCATGAATTTTGCTGCCCATAGGGGAAATCACTTCTTGAAGCTTTGATGAGCATAAAAAGAGTATGCTTTCCAGATATCTGGTCCTGTTTTCACTGTGGGACTGAGAGGGCCCTTAGAATTGGGCTAGAATATGCAGGAAAAAGATATGATGACCCAAATTTTGTGCTTCATTCAATGGAAGCACTTGCAGGACCTTTTTCACGGGGAGGCAAGGAAGAGAAGCATAAGATGGCACTGGTCAGCTGGAAAGATACACGCAAGCCAATGAAAAGTGGAAGGGTTGGGTCTATATATATACGGTGTTGAGGGACGGAATTTAATTTAGCTTTGATCGCAAAATTAATTTGGGACATACATTCCTTAAGAAAAAAAGACCCCTTGTGGATACAATGGTTTCACGAAACCTGAAGATAAAATGAAGGTTGGGTGGTGCGGGCCGAAGTCAATGATTCTTGGCAACGGAAGAAACTGGTTCAGGTGAAGAACAGGATATCGAAAGCTTGCAGGCAAGAATTATCTGCTTGCTACTATGGAGTTGAAGCTTAAAATATCTGAAGCTTATTTTGTCCTGAGCCAAAACTGCAGAGGGGCTGGAAGAAGAAAAGGGAAGGATGTGAAGAGGGAAGTGTCGAGTGCTTGTGAAGAGGAAAGAAATCAGCGAGCATTTGCTGATAAAGAATCGGTTCCGGAAGGGATTCTTAGGGACATTTAAGGAGGGAGGTTTTATCTGGAGCTTTTCATGTAAATATACCTTATCATTCCTTGATGTATTTGTTAATTATAAAGGGGTACAGAGAGGAGCTGTTACTGTTTGAATTGCCAAGTCAATTGTGTAATATCCCAGGTATGCCTGGGAATGAGTTTTGTACTTAACGTTACAATGGTAAATGGAATTTTTTAGTTACAATGTGTAATATCCCAGGTAGCCTTTCTGATATGCTTTTCTTCCTTGGACAATTAGCTCTCAGCCAGCAACTAGTACTTTTTGCAGGTTTTCTTGCAGTTGCATCTTTGAAGTATTACTTGGACGGAGAGTTCAAGCTTTGCTTGCTGCATAATGGGTTTTTAATGCTTCTGAAATTTTGTAATTGGACCACACATCAGTTATAAACGTAAGGGTTAATTTGAATAGGCCCGTTGTAGTATCACCCAATTGTGAACGTACTGATTGTAGTTCTATTTGTGTGAATGTATTATTTGCTCCCTCTTCGTGAAATTTTTTGACACTTTTAAGCAGTTGGGGTTCTATCCTTAATTACCAATAAAACTACAAGGGGTCTACAAGCCTCCTCAAAACATTTTTAATAATTTTAAGAGTCGTATAATTTTATTCTGGAGGTTTATTAGTACAAATGAAACTACAAGAGATCTATTTGCAATTGAGCGATACTACGGAGATCTATTCGCAATTAACCCTAAACATAAAGATTCAAGCTGCTGGTTAGAACGCAATTATTAACAACTCAAGCCAAACCTGCAGTTTGCTGATTGCCAAAACCAAAAACACCTCAATGTCAAGACGTATTTTTGCGTTGTTTGTCAAGCCAACAAAACACATCACAAGGTGGCTTCTTGGTCTGGCTTTGCATTGCAACGGATCCAACAATCTAATCACTTTTGATTAGACGTAAAAGTGAATAAAGTTGCACTAAAGTTGTAGAGGGTTGGAGCTGCTTTCGACACCACACAATTCTCCTAACAAATTAATTAATAAAAAAAAACCGCAATAGCTTCTCTTTTTTGTGATACTTCGCGTTTATCTACTACTTCTAACTTTAAAGCAAAACCTCAAAAAATCACAGTATACGCTAAAGTAAACATTATTTTTTCTACAGTACAATTCGAAATAATACAATTACTGTTCATGTTGATATTATATAGACCTGCTGTTCACGCCACAGTGTGTTTTTTTGAGGCTGTGACATGCAGTAAATGCTACAGTAAATACGTTGGCGTATTATCAACTGTGCAAGCTAAAATAACATTTTTAACCTTGAAAACACTATTTGTAACTCTTTTTTTGTTCTTACAGATTATGAATGTTTTCTGACTCTATTAAAGGAAATTAATAAAACTTGTTACTTGATGTATTATCTTGTTAACTGGTTTAGAAATTCACTAGTAAAAAAATTATAACAGAAGTTTTTATGACTAGTTACAGATAAAAATCATATTATTAATTTGGCGACATAATATACCTTGATAAATATTACCCACGGCAACGCACGAGTTTAATACTACATTCGTAGAGACCAGGCACCTAAGATACGGTAAGGAGAACAACAATGACACTGTCTGTTTCAAAATCAGTCATGTACGTCAATGGAAAATCTCCCCTAAAACATTATTCATTAGCCAAATCATCACATGGGCTTAATTGCACACAATCTCTCTTGCTACTACGCTGTGCCTCTTATTATCACCCTATAAGTTGGATCAGCATTTTAGCGTCCTGTTATTGGACATAGCCACCCCCCTCCACGCCGACGAGGCTTGTGGCGGAGATTATAGTAAAGAAGGGAGGTGCAGAGTGCAATAGCACCTGAGGTTCATCTGCCTGAGTCTCTAATGACGTTTCGTTGCAGATGATTTTTCTCTTAATATCAAACTTATAAAGCAATAATTGGCACAATAGTTCAAAGGGCCTTTTTGCAATCATAACACTAATTAAATGCAAGTGTAGCTCATTGCCTAAAGTACTAGGCACACGCCCAATGAAAGTGTAAAAGCCATATGAGGATGCTAAGTCAAACAGAAAATTCTAGTTGTTATGAAACAATTAAATGATGTGGATGTTCATTTAGTTTTCTAAAGAGATTAATACATATATAACCCTTTGATATTCTCTATGAGTAATTAATATGATTCATGTATCATCATCTTAGTTTGTATATAAATAGAGGTCTTACATCACTTTGCAATGAGAAATTGGGGAAATAAAATTCTTTCTACTTCTTGTCTACTTTCTCTACTCTACTTTATTAGTTTTACAACACGTTACCAGCACGTGACTCTACCATTGAAATAATCTATTTCAAGTTCATTAGATTCATCGTTTGACACATGTTCATATTTTGGGTAAATCTTTGAGGTAAAATTTCTCTTTCCAATTCAATTCATTTTTCACTATGACTAACCTTATAAAACAAGAATTTATACCTCTTGATATTTCTGAAAAGAACTACTTATCTTGGATGTTAGATGTTAAAATACATCTTGTGCAATGGGTCTTGAAAATACTGTTGTGGAAGAAAATGAGACATCAAATCAAGACCGTGCCAAAGCTATGATTTTCCATCGCCATCATTTGGATGAAGGATTAAAAACTGAATATCTAACTGTGAAAGATCCACTTACTATGTGGAATAATTTAAAGGAGAGATTATACCACCTGAAGTTGGTCGTGCTCCCAAAAGCTCGGTATGACTGGCTTCACATAAGGCTACAAGATTTTAAATCAATCAGTGAGTATAATTCTACAATGTATAAAATTACCTCTCAATTGTAATTATATGGAGAAAATGTCACTGATGACGATATGTTAGAAAAAACATTCTCTACCTTTCATGCATCGAATATGCTCCTGCAGCAGCAATATCGAGAGAGAGGATTTAAGAAATACTCTGAATTGATTTCATACCTCCTTTTGGCTTAACAAAGTAATAAATTATTATTAAAAAAATCATGAATCCCGATCTACTGGTACTAGCTTATTCCTTGAAAATCATAGGGCATGGACATGGTCGTGCAAGAGGCCGAGGACGTAGTCATTGTTGTGGACGAGGTCGTGGCAAATATGTGCCTTATAATCACAATGATCATAACCGTAATAAAAGACAAAACAACTCCTAGAAGTGGGATAATAATGATATGAAAAATGAAGAAAAGAAACATTATGAGGAAATATGCTACCAGTGTGGAATAGAAGGTCATTGGTCCCATACCCGTCGTACGGAAAAATATCTTGTTGACCTCTATAAGGCATCATTAAAAAGGAATGGCAAAAATACCGAGACAAATTTCATTAATCAAAACAATGTTTATGATGATCTTGATGATATCACACACCTCAATGTAGCTGATTTACTTGATCAACTTGAAGTTGCAAAATGATCTCATGATAAATACCTGACATTTTAAATTTTGTTATTTTTACATCTTTTATGTAATTTTCTTTATGAATTTTATAATTTACGGACGTTATTGATATTTACTTTTGTTTGTAATTTTCTTTTGTTTGTAATTTTCTTTGTCATTTCTTCCTGAAAAAGAAATGGATGCTAAATAATTAGGATCAAACAATAGTGATGATAATACTTATCTCATTGATAGTG
This sequence comes from Asparagus officinalis, assembly GCF_001876935.1. Taxonomy (NCBI): domain Eukaryota; kingdom Viridiplantae; phylum Streptophyta; class Magnoliopsida; order Asparagales; family Asparagaceae; genus Asparagus; species Asparagus officinalis. Next base: position 23,262,175 of record NC_033803.1, read on the forward strand.
CTACTACACACACTATACTTAAAAACATGAAGTATTTTTCTCATTTGAAAATGGAAGAAACAAATGTTAACACAATAAGTGATAGTGCTAAATTGATTGATGGCTCCGGAAGAGCCACTGTATTTCTCCCCGAAGGAACTAAAATCGTCATAAATAATGCACTACTCTCGATAAAATCTCGAAGAAATTTGCTAAGTTTTAAAGATATCCTCCAAATTAGATATCATATAGAGACAATGAATGAGACAAATGGTGAATACTTATTGATTATAAATACCATTTCTGAGAAGAAATACGTAATTAGAAAAGCTGTATTCTCTATCTTCTGGTTTATATTATACAAAAATAAGTGCAGCTAAAATTTATCACCTTATAGACCAGAAGTCTACTAATTCTAATGATTTTATGATTTAGCATGATCGCCTTGGACATCCTGGTTCTATAATGATGAGGGAAATAATTGCAAATTCACATGGCCATTCATTGAAAAATAAAAAAAAATACTAAATTCTAATGAATTCTCATGTGTTGCTTGCTCCCAAGGGAAGTTAATTTTTAGACCATCAACAAGGAAAGTGGGAGCTGAATCCCCTGCATTTCTAGAATGAATTCATGATAATATATGTGGGCCTGTAGATCCACCATGTGGACCATTTAGATATTTTATGGTGCTAATTGATGCATCAATAAGATGGTCACATGTATGTTAATTATCTAGTCGCAACCTAGCCTTTGCAAGATTGCTTGCTTAGATAATTAAATTGCAAGCATAATTTACTAATTATCCCATTAAGAAAATTCATTTAGATAATGCTGGTGAATATTCATCACATGCTTCTGATGATTATTACATATCTATTAGAATAAGTGTTGAACATCCTGTAGCTCATGTTCATACAAAAAATGGTCTAGCTGAATCATTTATTAAATGGCTTTAATTAATTGCAAGACCATTGTTAATGAGGTCTAAACTTCCTCTATCTGTTTGGGGACATGATATATTACATGCAGCAACACTTGTGAGAATTAGGCCGACAAGTTATCATACTCCCTTACAATTAGTTCTTGGCCACGAGCCCAATATTTCTTATTTAGAATTTTTGGTTATGCGGTATATGTTCCTATTGTACCGCCTCAACATACTAAAATGGGCCCTCAAAGAAGATTGGGGATATATGTCGGGTATGAATCACCTTCTATAATTAAATATGTTGAATCATTAACATGTGACTTATTTACTGCAAGATTTGCAGATTATCATTTTGATGAATCATATTTCTCGACATTAGGGGGAGGTAAAGATCAACCGAAAAAGGAAATTACTTGGAAAATATCATTAGACTTTCTTGATTCTCAAACAAAAGAATGTGAACTAGAAGTTCAAAGGATTATACATTTACAGAAAATTACAAACCAATTACAAGATGCTTTTAGTGATTCTAGAAGAATTACTAAATCATATATTCCAGCAAAAAATACTCCGATTAAAATTGATATTCCATAATGACAAATTAAAAGTGCTAACGAATCTAAAGCACGCCTGAAGTGTGGTAGACCTCTTGGTTCTAAAGATAAGAATTCTCAAAAGAAAAAAGGATTGAATGATCAAAATATTGCTCATGACAAAATTCAACCTCTTGAAGAGGTCGCTCCTGAAGAGCCAACTCCTGAAGAGAATGAAACTATAGAAAATTTAATAAATTTTGTCATTACGAGAAAGAGTTGGAACCGAAGAGAAGTAATTGTCGATAATGCATTTTCATATAATGTAGCACTTGATATTATGGAAGAAGACAAGGATCATAAACCCAGATCGGTTGCTGAATGTTGACGAAGGAATGATTGGTCAAAATGGAAAGATGCGATCCAATCTGAATTAGATTCACTGGCTAAACGAAAAGTTTTTGGATCTGTAGTCTAAACACCTGAAAGTGTAAAGCTAGTAGGATATATATGGGTATTTGTGATGAAAAGAAATGAGAAAAATGAAATTGTGAGATATAAAGCAAGACTTGTAGCCCAAGAATTTTCACAAAGACCAGGATTTAATTATGATGAGACATATTCTCTAGTAATTGATGGAATTACATTTAGATATCTTGTGAGTTTAGCAGTACATGAAAACTTGATATGTGTCTGATGGTTGTAGTCACTGCTTATTTATATGGAACATTAGATAGTGATATCTATATGAAACTCCCTGAAGGATTTAGCATACCTGAAGCATGTAAATCAAATCCTAGAGAAATGTACTCCATTAAGTTGCAAAGATCTTTGTATGGACTCAAGCAATCTAGACGAATATGGTATAACCGTCTTAGTGAATGTTTAGTCAAAGAAGGTAATACAAATGACCCTATATATCCATGTGTTTTCATAAAAAGGAATGGGTCAAATTTTGTGATCATTGCTCTATATGTTGATGACCTTAATCTGATTGGAACTCCTGAAGAGCTCCAAAAGGTGATTGAATATTTGAAGAAGAATTTGAGATCAAAGATTTTGGGAAAATCAAATTTTGCCTTGGTTTACAAATTGAGCATTTAGAAAATGAGATTTTTGTTCACTAAACTGCTTATACACAGAAGATATTAAAGTGGTTCTATATGGATAAAGTACATCCATTAAGTATCCCAATGGTCGTTAGGTCACTTAATCCTGCTAAGGATCCTTTAGACCAAAAGAAGAAGATGAAGAGATTCTTAGTTCTGAAGTACCATATCTCAGTGCAATAGGTGCACTAATGTATCTTGCTAATTGTACAAGACCAAATATATCATTTTCTATGAATTTATTAGCAAGATTTAGTTCATCTCCTACAAAACGATATTGGAATGGTATAAAGCATTTTTTGCTATCTCCAAGGAACAATTGATCTTGGCTTATTTTATTCTTATAATTCTCGACATGAATTGCTTGGATATGCTGATGCTGGTGATGCGGCATAAACATGTACCAAAAAGGTTGCAAGTGCACAACCGTGTCAAGTTATAGTATTTAAGATATCGATCCCACGAGGAAGGTGTTTTGTAGGAGAAAATATAAAATCGGTTCTTATGTTGTGTGCGTGACAAATAGGAGTGATGAGTGAATGTGATTGTAGAGAGATAGAGAGAGTGGAAGTGATAGTGTGTAAATCGGCACGAAATATAAGTGAGAGTGGATGTGACAAAGAATGAATATGATCAATAAGGCAAGAAGGAAAAAGAAAATAAAAATCAAGAATAAAAGAAAATGCAAGAAATTAAAGATGGTGGATTCAATTATAGATATGGGTAATCTAAAATTGAACCCACTTCTTAGTAAAGAGTGATTCCCTAGAGGGTTCTAGCCTAAAGGCGAATCAACAAAATAAAAATAAAAAAATAAAAACTAAACCCAAGAGGGTTCTAGCCTCAAGGTGAATAGTGCAAGAAATTAAAATCTAACTACAAAATAAATTACAAAATCTAATTACAAAATAAAATTGTAAGAATTAAATGCAAGAAAATAAATCTACTCTATAAACATGAAATAAATCTAAGGCAAGAGGGTTCTAGCCTCTTGGCTATTTAACAAGAAAATAAAATCTAAACTACAAGCATAGAAATAAATCTACACTAATAAGCAATAAAAGAGAAAAAAAGAAAGAAATGCAAACCTTCAAATAATTCTCCATCTTCATCTTCATCTTCATCATCCAATAAAGAGAAGAAGAGAACCTCTTCTATTGGCTTTTGGACTTGGATTTTGGGCTTTTGCTTGGGCTTTTGGGCTTCTTGATTTCTTCATGTATTTATTTTGGGCTTTGGCATTTCTTGGGCTTTTCTTCTTTTTCTTAGCTTGGGCTTTTGGATAATTTGGAAATTGATTTTCCAATGTGCTTCTTTGCTTCATTTCTTCATTTAATCAATGGGTTTTTGTTGAGAGATGAGAGTTTGAGATTTATTCTTCATTAACCTGCAATTAAACATAAAAACAGTTATTAGTGGTATATTTATTCATATAAAATAGATAATGAGGGTATAAAACTGTAATAAAATGTGATTATCAAATACCCCCACACCTAAATTTTTGCTAGTCCTCTAGCAAAGAAAATAAAAAGAAAATCCTAACCCACTTTCGCAGGAATCGCGGTTGTATTTAGCGCATACAACAAGCCTTTAAACCCCTAGGTTACCCTAGTGGACGAGTTGTAGTCTCGTGAGGGTTTGCAGTGAATATACCCACAAAATTCGGTCAATTTGCCAAATTAAAGAAGTTAGTAAATAACTAAATTCACTTGATAACTTTTAGATAATCTAATTGGAGCCAGTTATCACTCAAGAAAACATTTTTATATATAACTCTAAGGTATATTTTTAAGAAAATCTTCTCATTGTAGCAATACTAAACTAAGCCAGACTTAGAAATTTAATTTAAAATTTTTGAAAAGAACATGCTAACTCTTTGTTTTAAATAATTTTCAAGTTGCTTGATTTAAAATATTTTCCAAGACCATATATACAACTATAAAACATTTAAATTTTTTTTTTAACTCTTTCATCCTTGGTGATTTTTTTTTCTACTTTAACGGGCTTTCTAAGTGACCATTTAACGAGTTTTGGGCCAATGGATCCCAACCCAAATGGGCTTAAGTCATTAAGTATGGAAATACTCCTTGGGCTTAATTACTCGGTCAACTTAGGCTTTATAAGATAGAATCACCTTGAATTCAAGAGTTTTTTTTTTTGCAATTTTTTTTGTATATATATATATTTTGAAAAAAATATGTAAATCAAGACACTTTGAAAAATTATTTTTAACTTTAAGCTAAGCAAGCAAAAATTTCATTATTTTAAATAAAAGTCCAAGTCAAGGCTTAAGTAAAGTATACTACTTTGAAAATTATTTCTTACAACAACAATTGGAAGAAGTGTATTGGCAGAAAGGTAACTCATTGTTTCAGCTTTGGTAGGGGTCCTTTCTTGCGTTGGTGCCGAGCTCACGGCAATAGGAGACACTTCATTGGTGTGGAGACTTTGGGGCGACGAGATGAGATGACAGTTTCGATGGGTCGTTCCTTTCTGGAGGAGGATCGGCGTTTGATGTCGAGCATTGGCATTGGTGTGCGGGCTTCGACATATTTGGGTCATCTTATGCATAGGTCGCCGACTGCTGCTTTAGGAGTTATTAGATCTGGTGGAGCTGCTTCAGATTTTGGGTCGCGTCGGATATTTGGATACCCAGCATTTGGTCACATCGTGGATGTGAGATTGGATCCGATTGCGCGTTTGGGGTTCGGAGGCTCAGTTGATTATCGTTTGGGAGCTTCTGATTTTGTTCTGAGCAGGTATGTCACTTTTGACTCTCGGCAGGTGGAGAGTGTTGATCAGGTCATTTGGATATCGCAGCAGGTGGAGAGTGATGCTACTCCACGTTGGGTGGAGATTACTCCACATACTCCAGATCATACTGCGTCATTTGGGATTCCAGCTAAGGTGACACAGGTTGGAGATCATTTGGTTTTGGATGCAGATGATGGATTGGTTTTGGATTCAGTTGCAGCTGGTAGATATAGTTTGGATATGGCCATTGGTTTACCTCAGGTGGAGGTGTTTGATTTGTCTCAATTTGGGGTCATTGGGAATACTATCAGTTGCAGATCGTTTGGTGATATTGGAGAAGAGTTGCAGACTTTTCTATTTGATTGAGGGCCTTTGGAGGCCGTTTGGGTGAACTACGTGAAGGCTTGATTCCTTGGGCAAAGGATACGTAGGCAGTCATTTTGATGCAGCCGATTTGGTGAGCGACATCGACATTTGGGGTGAGTGTTCACACTCTCATTTGGGTCTCAGCATGTGAGGCATTTGTTTGGTTGGTGTCGGCTCAGTTTTGGGAAAACTTCGCCGAGGTGGAGAATTGTGGAGAAGAATTGGAAAAAGCAGATTTTTGGTCATAAGTCGACTCATGCACAGGCATAAGTCGACTTATGGTAAGTCGACTTATGTTGGTGCATGAGTCGACTTACGTTCTGCTCTGGATTGTTGGTTTTTTGCTCTGCCAAGTCGACTTATCAGGTCTGATAAGTCGACTTATGATCTCTTCTCCAGTTGCTGTTTTTCGCTCTGCCAAGTCGACTTATGCAGACTGATAAGTCGACTTATGACGGGTTTTTTGGAAAGTTCAGGTTCCTATTTGCAGTCTGTTTGGGTTTCTGTTTTGGTATAAATACCAATACGATTTGAGGGTTTTGTGAGGAGAGTTTTGGGGTTTTGGAGCACAGAAAAAGAGAGATCTTTCTGAGCTATTTGTTAGGGTTATTGGTTGAGAGATTGAGAGATTTGTTGGTGAGATTAGTTGGTTCGTTTGAGCGATTTGTAATCTCAATTTGTACTCTCCTTCTCTATTAGTGAAAACCCACCCCCTTCTTGCCCCGTGGACGTAGGCAATTTGCCGAACCACGTAAAACCTTGGTGTTTGTGTTTTGTTTGGTCTTTCTCTCGGCGTTCGTTGGTTTGGTTTCTCAAAGCATCAGTCACAACAAGTGGTATCAGAGCACGGGCAACGCTTGGGCTATTTGGAGGAGTAGATCGCTTTGGAAGTTCATCTAGGGCTTCGTTTGGTGATAAAGGTGGGATCTTTTTTTGTAAAAATCTCGTCTTTTTCAGTTTGGATCTATTTCTCGTTTGTTTCCGCATTGGTTTGGTGGTGCCTTGAGGATTATGGCCGAGAAAGAAGGAGTTGTGGGCAGTACTTCCGGCGTGAAGACCGTCCAAAGCTTGAATATCCACTCAATGAAGATTGATGTGGAAAAGTTCAATGGCACAAACAATTTTGGACTTTGGCGATGCGAAGTCATGGATGCGCTCAACGCGCAAAATTTGGAAGATACGTTGGAGTTGGACGGGAAACCGGACAACATTGATGAGAAGGTTTGGAAAAAGATGAATCGAACGGCGTGTGGTGTGATTAGGTCTTGTCTCACTCAAGATCTAAAGTATGATGTGATCAATGAGACTTCTGCAAAGAAGATTTGGGAGATCCTTGAGAGCAAGTATTTGACCAAGAGTGTGGAGAATCGCTTGCATTTGAAGAGGAGGCTTTACCGCTTCCAGTTGAAGAAAGGAACCTCCATTGGTGATCACATGAACCACTACACGAAGCTTCTTGCGGATTTGGCGAATGTGGATGTTAAGATTGAAGATGAGGACAAGGCGTTGTTGCTATTGAGTTCCTTGCCTGACGAGGAATATGAGACCTTCGTTCTTACTCTTATTAATGGGAAGGCATCTCTTTCGTATAGTGAGGTCACCGCTGCACTTGTGAATTATCAGCTTCGAAAGAAGGATAAGGAGACTTCGTTTGAGCCGGTAGCGGGGGCGTTGGTCGCAAGAGCAAAGGGTCCAAACCGTAGTGGGAGGTCGCAGTCTAGAGGGGCACATCTTGGAGTTCGTAAGAATCAATGTGCCTTTTGCAAAGAAGATGGACATTGGAAAGCCGATTGCCCAAAGTTAGTTGATCGAGCCGGGAAGAATAAGGGAAAAGCTATTCAAGCTTCAGAGGCGAATGTTGTCAAGGCTAGTGGCAACGATTCAGATTCGGATTCTTCGGGCTACTCGTTATCTGCACTGCCGTCAGTTTGTGTTGCCTACTCTACAGAGTGGATATTGGATTCGGGTGCTACATACCACATTTGCCCTAGGAGGGATTGGTTCTCCAGCTTTCAGGAGTTGGAAAGAGGGGATTTCGTGCTCATGGGGAATGATCACAAATGCTCTATTGGTGGTATTGGTACTGTTCGGATCAGGATGAGTGACGGGGTGATTCGGGAGTTGGTTGGAGTGAGGTTCGTTCCTCAGTTGAAGAAGAACATCATTTCACTTGGAGCTTTGGAGGCAGCTGGCTATAGGGTGACCTTGGCGGATGCACGCTTGAAGGTTACATTTGGGTCCATGATTGTGATGAAGGGCGTCAGAAGAAGAAATTTGTATTATTTGCACGGAAGCACGGTGATTGATAGGGAAATGACGACTTCATCAGATTCGGCTAGACTGTGGCATTGTTTGGTGCTGGGGTATATGATTGGTAATACCGTGCATTGGTTGTTGAGGAGTGCTATGACCTGCAGATTGAAGTCCTGTGAGCACATTAGGATGAGCGAGACCGTGGTGGAGTTTGGCACTTCTATCCATCGAGCGAGGGGTCTTTTTGGAGGTGTTCAGTCAGGCATTTGGGGGCCTTCCAAGGAGGCATCATTGGGAGGTAATCGTATCTTGGTTTCCACAGTTGGTGATTGTTCTAGGCATTATTGGGTCGCGACCAGTTCCCGTTGGTGTAAAGTCCTAGAAGTCAACAACAATTGGAAGAAGTGTATTGGCAGAAAGGTAACTCATTGTTTCAGCTTTGGTAGGGGTCCTTTCTTGCGTTGGTGCCGAGCTCACGGCAATAGGAGACACTTCATTGGTGTGGAGACTTTGGGGCGACGAGATGAGATGACAGTTTCGATGGGTCGTTCCTTTCTGGAGGAGGATCGGCGTTTGATGTCGAGCATTGGCATTGGTGTGCGGGCTTCGACATATTTGGGTCATCTTATGCATAGGTCGCCGACTGCTGCTTTAGGAGTTATTAGATCTGGTGGAGCTGCTTCAGATTTTGGGTCGCGTCGGATATTTGGATACCCAGCATTTGGTCACATCGTGGATGTGAGATTGGATCCGATTGCGCGTTTGGGGTTCGGAGGCTCAGTTGATTATCGTTTGGGAGCTTCTGATTTTGTTCTGAGCAGGTATGTCACTTTTGACTCTCGGCAGGTGGAGAGTGTTGATCAGGTCATTTGGATATCGCAGCAGGTGGAGAGTGATGCTACTCCACGTTGGGTGGAGATTACTCCACATACTCCAGATCATACTGCGTCATTTGGGATTCCAGCTAAGGTGACACAGGTTGGAGATCATTTGGTTTTGGATGCAGATGATGGATTGGTTTTGGATTCAGTTGCAGCTGGTAGATATAGTTTGGATATGGCCATTGGTTTACCTCAGGTGGAGGTGTTTGATTTGTCTCAATTTGGGGTCATTGGGAATACTATCAGTTGCAGATCGTTTGGTGATATTGGAGAAGAGTTGCAGACTTTTCTATTTGATTGAGGGCCTTTGGAGGCCGTTTGGGTGAACTACGTGAAGGCTTGATTCCTTGGGCAAAGGATACGTAGGCAGTCATTTTGATGCAGCCGATTTGGTGAGCGACATCGACATTTGGGGTGAGTGTTCACACTCTCATTTGGGTCTCAGCATGTGAGGCATTTGTTTGGTTGGTGTCGGCTCAGTTTTGGGAAAACTTCGCCGAGGTGGAGAATTGTGGAGAAGAATTGGAAAAAGCAGATTTTTGGTCATAAGTCGACTCATGCACAGGCATAAGTCGACTTATGGTAAGTCGACTTATGTTGGTGCATGAGTCGACTTACGTTCTGCTCTGGATTGTTGGTTTTTTGCTCTGCCAAGTCGACTTATCAGGTCTGATAAGTCGACTTATGATCTCTTCTCCAGTTGCTGTTTTTCGCTCTGCCAAGTCGACTTATGCAGACTGATAAGTCGACTTATGACGGGTTTTTTGGAAAGTTCAGGTTCCTATTTGCAGTCTGTTTGGGTTTCTGTTTTGGTATAAATACCAATACGATTTGAGGGTTTTGTGGGGAGAGTTTTGGGGTTTTGGAGCACAGAAAAAGAGAGATCTTTCTGAGCTATTTGTTAGGGTTATTGGTTGAGAGATTGAGAGATTTGTTGGTGAGATTAGTTGGTTCGTTTGAGCGATTTGTAATCTCAATTTGTACTCTCCTTCTCTATTAGTGAAAACCCACCCCCTTCTTGCCCCGTGGACGTAGGCAATTTGCCGAACCACGTAAAACCTTGGTGTTTGTGTTTTGTTTGGTCTTTCTCTCGGCGTTCGTTGGTTTGGTTTCTCAAAGCATCAGTCACAACAAAATGTACATAAGAAGTTTCTTGATGGTCTCACACAGGATAATGTATAGCACGTACAAATTCAGAAGTCCAGAGGACTGAGAGACAATATATGACAGCTCATGTCTATAAGACTTCTAGCTTAATTTCATAAGCTACAACAAAACTTTACTAAGCTTTATCTTGATGATATATCACCATGATTGTCAATGCAATTAACATTTTCAACAACTTCGTGAAGGAAAAAGCATAAATATAGAATTGTTTATTATTTGTCCAGAAGTTAGATTTTATACCGCCCAAAATCACCATGAAGGAACAAGCTAGAAATTGAGACAGAGAAGAAAGATGAAAAGAAGAATGTCGATAGCGATACCATTGCTTAGCTCACAACGCCAACTGCATGAGCTATTTTAGGCCGAGTAAAAACCATGACATACACTTTCATGTCTTCTAGTATCATAATAGCATGTAAAAAAGCTATAAAACTAACATACCTCTATGGTTACGAAAACATCTATTGGATCAGATCTATAAAGCGTGTTGTGTGTTAAGAGACGAGAATCCTTGGATCGATAAAAAAAAAGGGTTTTGGTGATATATGAAACGGTTTTTCTATAGAGTAGAGAGAAGAGAGATAGAGAGAAATGAATTATATATACACAAATTAATGCAAATCAGGAGGGACCCATGAGCTATTCATTTCTCTCTATCTCTCTCCTCTCTTATAGAGTGTCCATGGGCACTCTATAGAAAAACTCTATATGAAAAGGTTTTCTTTTCCCCAGGAAGTAATTGGTCTATTGAAAAGTTTTCATCTGTGGTTAAAACTTAAAAGTCATGTTCAACGAGGAATATGATAAAGAGAAATCCACGATAGAGTAGCATATCGGTTGATTTTATTACTTCTAGAGAAGCATGAGGAGGACCACTAGACGTACATAATAGCATCAGCTGGCTGGGGGGTTGGCATCACATTCACAGCCAAGTTTCGAATAAATCCATTCACCAAGTGGCCCGTTTTGGATACTTATTTCCCCAACCCAAGAATGATGTGGTTTCATTCAATGTTCAATTTATTATGATTACAAGAAGAGGAAAGAAGAGAAATTTGGGGGAAGAGGAAATTTTGGTACCTATGAGAATGACAAGATGTAACTCAGTGAATGTATATATCATGTAGTGCATTTTCTAGATGTTTATTGTGGACCTTACAAGGAGGTAATCCACGGTCATGAACACGTAGAACGGTATAGGAGCATCAAATTTTATATTTCGTTCAAATTGATGGCAGTTAGAATATATCGTCTGTCACTTATCTCCAGTAGGCGTTCAGTTTTAGGAATCTATATGTTAATATCAAACTTAAAAGATAAGCGGCACAATGTTATAGTACTTAGGGGTGGTAAACAATCGAATCGAATCAAATGCTAAAGTGTTCGTATTTGTATTTGTTTAAAATTATCGGATTCGAATGTGGACTCTAATATTCATATATTTAGTTCTTCGAATTCGAACTCGAATACTTGGTATTTGATAACTATTAATGAATACTCATGAATACTTTCGAATATCAAAGTATATTTATTCCGCTAAAGAATTTAATTTTTAAGTAGTATTAAAATTTATAAATAAACATTATTCCTTTATAATATATTATGTATATATATTTAAATTAAAATTTAATTAAAAAATAGATTTAATATTATTTAAGTCTCAAAATCGGTATAGAAAACTTAAGTAGAAATGGTAAGTGGGTTAAAAATACGACATCATATATGCAATAATACAAATAATAACATGTGATCAATTTTAAACGAATATTTAATAGACAAACGAATCGAATATACATCTGGTCAAATTCTAATCGTTAGCAAACTCAAATACTAAAAAATATTTGTTTAGTGTTAAATGAACTACCGAATCGAATATGACCGAATAGCTATTCGAACAATTATTGAACTATTTGTTAATTATTTGGTTCATTTCCACCCCTAATATAATAGTACGTAAAGTCTATGTACAAGGGTAGCCTCTTCAAGTAATTGGAGGTCCAATTACCCTAATTTTTGCAAGTAATTGGAGGTCCAATTACCCTAATTTTTGGGGTTTAACATTAAATTTGTGGGAAATGATTATGCTATTAGGATTTCCGTTATCCATAGAAACCATGGTGGTTTACATGGTTATGTTTTTATTTATGATAATATAGAAAGTTTTGAAAACTTTAAACACAAATCTTCTCTAATAATTCCTCAATTTCAAGGGAAAGATGTTGTGCGCAGCGGAAATTTCGGCAGCACTTCGGCAGCACAACAAGAGAGATTAGATCGATAAGAATTCTCGTCTCACCAAGGAAACAAGAATCTGAAGCGAATATCTCAACCAAGTGAGATATCGGCTCTTCCTCTCATCAGTTCTAGGACTGACCTGTCGAGGGATCCTACAAGCTATTACAAATCACGACAAGAACACAACTTTTACGTGGTTCGGCAAATAGCCTACGTCCACGAGGCAAGGAAGGGGGAGATCTACTAATAGAGGGAGAGAATACAACTAGGGTTTACAATCTCACAATCTAAACCCTCTCAAACAAACTCTCAAATCCCTCTTACAAAATCTCTCTTAAAAGAAACAAAAAAAGGACTGCACTTTCTCTCAATTGCACAAATCAGCCGCTACACCTCTGGATCCGGTCCTCTGCCTTCTCCCGATGCCTTGCACTGTAGCTGCAGGAGAGAAACCGAAGCCTTGCTCACAGCCGCTCTCTTCTTTTGCTCTCACACGCCTCCAACTGCTCAAAAATCAGCCCCCTCATTCACGAAACCCTAGAAAAAATGGTTTTATATAAAGGACAAACGGGTGGGCCTATGGGTTTCCGCATGGGCTAGATGCTATTGTCCGCTGGCTTTTTTTTTTTCGCTGGCTTCACGTGATTACACTCACGTGTCCCCTCCACAAAGCCACGTTCACAATTCTCCACCTCGGTGAAGTTTCTTTCAAAACTGAGCCGACACCAAAGCATCCAAAAGTCCCACTTGTTCGACAACAAGTCGGAATCCCGAACGAGAGTCCAAACAATCTCACCCCATCAAAATCAACTCACCAAACCGGCTGCATCATAAAGACCCTACGTATCTGCCTAGCGTATCCTGCTTGCGCCAAGGAATCAAGCCCGTACGTAGTTCATGCCAATGGGCCTTCGGAAAGGGCCCTCAACACCGAAAGAATGTTCAAAAAAGTGTCCAGAACAATGAACCAAACTTAACACCTGTAAATGCCAAGCTTTGTCAAGCATATCGCGCAGGGTTGTCCGCTTCGTTGGATCTTCTCCAACTCATGTACGTCTCCTTCATCCCAAAACGTCTGAACAAAATGGAAATCTTGACATCGAATATGCTTCGTGCGTGCATGAATAAACCTGGTTCTTCGCCTAATAGATAGCTGACATGCTATCAAACAAATAATAACCCGAAGGGTTTCATGTGCG
>NC_033803.1:23276581-23391581 GCF_001876935.1 Asparagus officinalis
GTTGGATCGCCTTCTTTGGGCTTTCAAAAGTTACACGCCTCGAAACGTGCCTTTGTGGGCGCGATTCTTTAGTGTGCTCTTGGACTTCGATGCGCAAGTTGGTGTGCACAGTTGCCTTGAGCTCTTTGTTATACTGGAGGTGACGACGACCCCCCAATGTGTTGAGTCGTTCTGGGCTTCTTCATTGGGCCCAAACGCTCGTGAACTGGAACTTTGCCTCTCTCGTCGGGAACTGGACCGAGGCGCTCCAAAACTGGCTTCCTCCTTCGAGTCTTCGAACGCACAGTTAAAGCCTGGCGTTAATTTTCATCAACGCAGAGGTTAAACTCTGCGTTAAGTTTTCGAACGCACAGTTCAAGCCTGGCGTTAAAAAATTTCATAAACGCAAAGGTCAAGCCCTTGACGTTTCGAATTCAAAACGCAGAGTCTTAACTCTGCGTTACAATAACAAAACGAGTCATCTCCCTCGTTTGCAAGAACCCATCTAGGGTTTTTCAGAGAACTCGCCGAAGCAAGTTTGATGGCGATACATCTAGGGTTTTAAAGAACTCGCCGAAGCGAGTTTGACGGCCACGAAGGGCGACGCTTACCACCGACGGGCGGAACCTGAAACGGCGGCACCGCTGCAGCAGGGGATCTTGGGCGTGGAGCAGCTTTCTTCTTGGAACCCATGGAAGAGGGTTGGAGATGATGAACAGGATCACCGACGTCGAAAACGAAGAGGCTTCGTTAAAAATCTTCCGAAAGAGAGGAGGCAAAAAGTCGGGTGACTTTTGATTTGACCCTTAGCGGTCTATTTATAGACAGCTATGAGCTGTCAAATCGGGTCGGGGTTCTAGGCCCAAAATCCCGCCAAACGTGGCCTGTGCGCCTGTGACGCTTGAGCTTCTGAACGCAGAATTCACCCCTGCGTTATAATCCGCCGTGCATCTACATTGATGGAATCCCTAAACGCAGAATTTAACCCTGCGTTTCAGTTCAATAACGCAAGAAATCTATCTGTGCGTTCTGACTCAACCACACGACTTCCTCTATGTTTATAGCCAAGACATGGTTCCAAATAAATAGAGGGAGGCTAATGTCAGCTATCAAAGCGACTAAAAGCCAAGAAGAAATAAGTGACCCCACAAAAGAGTCCATTGGATGAGTACAATTAGATTCCAATCAACTAAGTCTGACAACGTCTTCTAAATTTTGAGATCCAAAGTATTCCGAAAATTCGTCCCAGTCAACCGCGAACTTTCGAAAACTTTGGAGGGGGTTCTGTAGGCTGTCTAAAAATCACAATGGATAGCTAATCCCTATCAAGCCCTGATAATGGAAGTTACAATCAGACGACTTTCTAATCACTGCATCCGCAACTCTGCAACCGCTATAAACAAGGCCTCATCTCTGAGATGATTGATCTTGATGGCTGCGACAACAGCATGACTAATATTATATTAGCAACTATTAGAGATGCTGATGAGCAGTGTAATGATTTCAGAAATAAAAGGTTGGACTTAGTTGGTGAGTCGCTTGGTAGAGAGCTGTGGGCAAATATCCATCTTCAAAACACTATGGATGTTGATTCCCGTCAAGCTCTCACAACGAAAGCTACAATCAAATAGCTTTCGGGTCGACAGTCGGAAAGGGCAAATAGGAGACTTTTCACACAGATCGAGAAGAGTTACAATTTGACGACACTTCCGACAGCTGATGAAAACCCTATTCAGTGGCCTTCACGATCGTTGGTGAGAGTTACAATCTGACGACTCTCATATCTTATAACAGGCAAAGACCAATAAACAATGGCCTTTGCAATGTCATGGCAGACGATGTTACAAGTCAACAACCTCTATCAAACGTAGAAGTTTAATTCTGCGTTTCTCAAATTCGAAACGCACACAACTTGTGCGTTCTCCAGCGAATGTCTAACTCTGCAACGCAGAGTTCAAGCACCAAACGCACACATAACGTGCGTTCTTCAATAGGTTCAACTACGTGTCCCAAACTCTGGACGCAGAGTTGAGCTTCAACGCACACGGCCTGTGCGTCTCAAATCTCTAACAGAGATTTAACTCTGCATCTCAAGCCTTGGACGCAGAGTTAAAGCCCATAACGCCAACTGAGGCGTTTTGACTTGTTCAAACGCAAGTCGAACGGCCTCAAAACCGTTATCCCACGTTCTGAGGGATTCTCGCCCACAAAGGAGCGGAAATAGGGGTTGGTTACACTCCACATCACCCTATAAATAACCAACTTACTCAACTGAGTAAGGGGTTGGCGGGTTGATAGGTTGATCAATCGGTTTCTGAGATCAAAAACCGCAAAGAGTTGAGGGGAGCTGGTATCAAAACCACCCAAGGTCAACAAATCTCGGCAGTTGAGTAATCGGAAGGAAGAGATCTTCGGGAGATCAAGGAACTGATCAACGATCAGTTAATCAAATCCCGAAGGATCCTTTCATCAAAGGTATCATCCACTTGGCAATTAACCGAATTTTCGGTTCCAACAACTCTGTTACAGAGTTTTAACTCATTCTGAGTTCTTAAACTCGTTAAGAGTTCTTAATTAGCTTGCAACGCAAGTTAATCACATCAAACCAGACATTCGGTTTTCAACAACTCTTATCAGAGTTCTTAACTCGTTCAGAGTTCTTTACACTCGTTAAGAGTTCTAAACCGAAGTCATCAAGCACTTCAATTGTTCCAGTAAAGAAGGACGGTCGGATCGTCAACGGAGAGCAAGTTCGACGCGATCAATCGAAGGAGGCACTCCACCGCTACCAAGAAGAACCCAGTTTTAAACAAAGGGGAGAATCAAATTCATTCTCCTCTCTTTTGTAATCGGAATCCAAATTGTAATCGATTTTGAGAGAATACAAGTCAAATTTTCTTTCTTTGTCTTTTTACATCAAATTTCCAACAAACAAAGGGTGATGAAATCCTTCACCTTATCTTGATTAGGAGGTTTTGCCCTTAAGAATATTTTCAAGTTTGTGCCAAATCAAGATGCTCAAATTACTTGGTGAATTCCTACTAATATATGAAATACAACCCTATGAATTAAAAGTAAATAAAAAGGATGGTAAAAATAAAAATCTTTTTTTAATTAGGGTTAACAATCAAACAAATGAGAATGGGAAAATTGTTTGAATTTATTATCTTGTTAGTAAATGTCATAGTGGAGGGTGAATTTTATTATGATCAACGAAAATAAAATCTTTTTTTAGATCCTAATTGTCACTAATTGTGAAAAACTAGCTAAAGGTGTGGAATTGAAAATACTAGAAAGAAGAGTTACCTTAAGCAAATCCAAAATGTAGATTAGACCTCAAGCAAATCTTCAAATCATCGATCTTTAATCCTTAATGTTCAAGCTCCAAGCGGTTCCTCACAAAAAAAAAACACACAATTTAAAGAACCAAAATAATTAAAACCTACTTAAGCACCCTCCCCGGCAACGGCGTTAAAAACTTGATGCGGCATAAACATATATAAAAAATTGCAAGTGCACAATTTATCAAGTTAAAGTATAAAAAGTTATCAATCCTACGAGGAAGGTATTTGTAGGAGGAAATTAGATTTGGTTCTTATGTTTTGTGCGTGACTATTAGGAGTGATGAGTGAATGTGGTTGTGGAGAGATAGAGAGACTGTAAGTGATAGTGTGTAAATCGGCACGAAATGTAAGTGAAAGTTGATGTGATAAAGAATGAATGATTTTCATAAGGAAAGATGAATAAAATCAAGAATCAAAAAGGAGAATTAAGAATAAAAAGAAAATGAAAAAAATTAAAGATGACGGATTCAATTAAAGATATGGGTAATCTAGAATTGAATCCACTTCTTAGAAAAATGTGATTCCCTAGAGGGTTCTAGCCTAAAGGCGAATAAAAAAATGAAAATGAACAAAAGAAAACTAAACCCAAGAGGGTTCTAGCCTCAAGGTGAATAATGCAAGAAAATAAAATCTAAATTACAAAATAAATTACAAAAAATAAACTACAAAATAAATTACAAGAATTAAATGCGAGAAAATAAATCTACTCTATAAGCATGAAATAAATTTACTCTATAAGCATGAAATAAATCTAAGACAAGATGGTTCTAGCCTCTTGGCTATTTAAGCAAGAAAATAAAATCTAACTACAAGCATAGAAATAAATCTAAACTAATAAGTAATAAAAAAGAAATATAAGAAAAAATAAAAGAAATACAAACCTCGAAATAATTCTTCATCTCCATCTTCATCATCCAACAAAGAGAAGAAATATTTAAAGTGGTAAAAAAATTATTTTATTAATTGTAACAAAAGTTACAATTTAAAAGGCTTTCTCAATTAAGAGTGGCCCTTCTCTCCAAATGAAGTTACAAAAATTTTTACACCCCTAACCCCTCACTCCCTACCCCTATTTATAGTAAACATCAATTAATAAGAGCCCTTGGATTGAATCCTTATCCAAAATAATAAAAAATCAGCCATCGATCTGTAACTGATTCGTAGCCATCGATACCAACATCGATGCTGGCATCAATGCCGGTATCGATGCTAGCATCGATGCTGGGATCGAGGTCCAATAAAATATCTACATCCACAGATGGCTTCGTCTCGTTGAGATAGGTGATTTTCATATATTATATGTTAAATTCCTCCTTCCGGATTGAGAGATATCGTCGTTTCTTTGCGGCCAACCATCTTAGATACATTTTGTTTTCATATTTAATTTTTTTATTTTCTCTGGCTTCTAAAAGCTACTTGGCTTGATTCTGGGCTTGGGATTTTTGGCTCTTACTTGTGTTCATGAGCTTTTGTTGAGAGATGAGATTTTTGGGCTTTATTCTTCATTAACCTGCAATTAAAGATAAAAACAATTATTAGTGGTATATTTATTCATTAAAAATAGATAATGAGGGTATAAAATTGTAATAAAATGTGATTATCACCGTCAAACTTCTCGATATCCGACTTTGTAGTAGTTGTCGTGATCTTCTCGTCTGATCGATAGCTGAGGGCTCCGATACCAAATTGTTATGAAAAATTCCTCAGGATAAGATAATATCAATCACACGAGAGCACGAGAAATATCAAGAACACACGAACACAAAGATATATGTGGTTCGACTTGTAGCCTACATCCACGGGCGAAGGAGGAGAAAAACTTTACTAATTGTGAGGAATACAAACTAGAATCTCTCAATCCCAAATAACACCGCAAAAGCCTAATAAAATACTCAACTAAAGAAACAAAAGAGAAGAATATCAAATAGGCTTCACAAAAGATCTTTCTCTCTTCTTGATTGGTGCTCTAAAGATTGATGTATCTAATTGGCTTGAAAGACTGTTCTTATATAGCCTTGAAGATCCGAGCTCCTTGCTGTCTAAAGAATAAGAGTTCTAATTGGAATGGAAGTTCACATGTCCTAAAACCCAATAAGAGTCCAAGTAGGAATAAACATGTAATATGATTGGTTGTGCAAAGTCTAATGTAAGTAGGACTCTTGATCAAAACAAACCTGGCTAAAAAACTCTGAAAACAATATGGATTTGAGTTTGAGGCAACCTATAACAGTGTCACATGTTACTTGTGCAACTTTACATGCGTTTCTCGTGAAGTTTCAGCGGCGACAGACGCATCTCTTTATGCTCCAAAATTTTGTTTGCAAATTTACCATTTGGTTATTTTTATTGTTACGCTTGAAACCATTAGCATTTCAAATAGCTAATGTGTTTGCATGAACATGTTTGTGAATGAAATTATGAATTCTTATAAGATTTTGATAAGTAATCTAGTTTTCAGTCTCAAGAACAAACTCACAATAGTAGAAAATCTCACATCCTAGACGGAAAATTTTTCATCTAGTTTACTATTAAATTAGATGGAAAATTTCTATCTAGAATATTCCTTCTAAGAAAATATATCTTAGACGAAAATTTTCGTCTACAATAGTTTCCTAGACGGTTTTAGCATCCAGATAAAAACTTCCGTCTAGAATGTATCCTAAATGGAAAATTTCCTTCTTAGGAAGGTGAGTTCCATAAGAGTGCCCGCTTCCTTAAAAATTCCATTCCTAAATTTCGTTCCCCGCCTAAATTTCGAAAGAAATTTTCCTGAAACCTATCCACCCACCTCGATCCCAACAAAAATCCCCCCTCTCCAAATCCAGTAAGGGGCTGTTTGGTTGTATGTTTTTACCATGTAAAAGGATGGAAAGTGAAAAAGGTGGGTCCCAATGTCAGCTTGCATCACTTTACATTGTTTGTTTAAATTATATTTTACATGAAAAGCTTACATCTTTTGATGAGGTGTCACCGAAAACAAAATCACCAAAATTAGAAATGATTTTGTTGGAAAGCTGACACAATGTCATAAATGTGTCCAAAATAATAATAAAAAAGTCAAAGCCTTGTAGAAAGTGGTGAGGTGGATAACCACTTTCCATTTTGTGTCATAAATACTCTAGTTTACATTATACTATCCAAACAATGTAATACTATTATTTTAGGATTCACAAAGATTCCTAACCAAACAATGTAAACCCTCGAATGGAAAGGAGCTTTGCTATAGGGACCCAAAATATGAGACCAATAAGGGGGACAAGTGAGGTGTCCCCCTCCTATTGTATAATAAGTTAGTCATCATTAATGATGACCAACTCATTATCCAATAGAATGGACATAAGAAATAGTAATGTTCATGCTTATTCCTACTTGGATAATGTGTCGAAAAATTCCTCAATGACCTAAAATATGGGACCAATAGAGGGGACAAATGATGTGTCCTTTTTCTATTGGATAATGAGTTGGTCATCATTAATGATGACCAACTTATTATCCAATAGGAGGGGGATACCTCACTTGTCCCCTTATTGGTCCCATATTTTGGTTCCTTGTTGCAAAGCTCTTTTGTGTCATAAATACTTTGGTTTCTAGGCATCCAAACAGCCCCTAACATCCCTCCCTCTGTTTCGAAGCCCTAACCTTCAACATCCATGGCGGGTTCCTCGAGGCGATCGTCAGAGGTCACCGCGCCGGCCTCCTCACCGCCGCCGACTACAAAAACCTCTGCTAGTTCGAAACCCTAGACGACATCAAGATGCATCTCTCCGCCACCGAGTACGGCCCTTACCTCCAGAATGGTGAGCTCGATTTAAATCGGTTCCTCAGTTTGAAGTTCTGTTGATTCATCTGTACGCTAAATTGAACCCTAATTTTACAAATTATAGTGTTTCTAATGCTGTATGCTAGTGCTATTATTTTGCTGAGCAGGATGGAGGGATTTAGAGTTAGCAGAGCAAAAATTTAATACCTAAATTGTAATTTTGTTAAATCAATTAGAAAAGTGAGGGTATTGTAGCATACGCCAGTGTGAAACCCTAGACGCGACCAAGTACGGATGTTTCCTTTAGAACGACGAGTGCGATTTAAAAAAATTCCTTTGATCAAGATTTTTTTGAGTTGTCTGTAACCTAAATAGAACCCTAATTTTGTAGTTTATAGTGTGTTTGGTGTTGTAGCTAGCTGTATCATTTAGAAAATTTTTTGTTAGAAGACATTTGGTTGGGTAAAGAGGAGAGGAGCTCTCCCTTCAACATCCATGGCGGGTTCCTCGAGGCGATCGTCAGAGGTCACCGCGCCGGCCTCCTCACCGCCGCCGACTACAAAAACCTCTGCTAGTTCGAAACCCTAGACGACATCAAGATGCATCTCTCCGCCACCGAGTACGGCCCTTACCTCCAGAATGGTGAGCTCGATTTAAATCGGTTCCTCAGTTTGAAGTTCTGTTGATTCATCTGTACGCTAAATTGAACCCTAATTTTACAAATTATAGTGTTTCTAATGCTGTATGCTAGTGCTATTATTTTGCTGAGCAGGATGGAGGGATTTAGAGTTAGCAGAGCAAAAATTTAATACCTAAATTGTAATTTTGTTAAATCAATTAGAAAAGTGAGGGTATTGTAGCATACGCCAGTGTGAAACCCTAGACGCGACCAAGTACGGATGTTTCCTTTAGAACGACGAGTGCGATTTAAAAAAATTCCTTTGATCAAGATTT
The DNA here is from genome assembly GCF_001876935.1 of Asparagus officinalis. Classification (NCBI taxonomy): domain Eukaryota; kingdom Viridiplantae; phylum Streptophyta; class Magnoliopsida; order Asparagales; family Asparagaceae; genus Asparagus; species Asparagus officinalis. The sequence continues at coordinate 23,284,619 of NC_033803.1, forward strand.
TTTTGAGTTGTCTGTAACCTAAATAGAACCCTAATTTTGTAGTTTATAGTGTGTTTGGTGTTGTAGCTAGCTGTATCATTTAGAAAATTTTTTGTTAGAAGACATTTGGTTGGGTAAAGAGGAGAGGAGCTCTCGAATATAATGTAATGGTAGTAAAATCACGGTAAAGATTAGTGCATAGTATAATATTGACAGTCCAAAACACTAGTCGATGTCCAATAAATCCCCGATAATATTGACCTTGGGAAATTCATTTAACCTTTGAGTTTTGGCAGAAGTACAAATACAAATAAACTCTATTGAAATTGTTGTTTCCAAAATTTTGGTCTTGGAACCCTGTAAACTTGTCACGTTGGATTTCTCCCATTCCTTATCTGAATGGACAGTGTTATAAACAGCCAGTCTACGTGTGTGTTAATGGACATTCTTGCTTTACTGTATTTGATGTTAATAAATCTTGTTCTCAAGCAGATCTCCTAAATTAAAGAGTTTGTCAATCCCGTGACGTGACACTTTTCTGTTTTCTGTTGGCATCTTCTTGCTTAGAGCCTTCACCCTTGCATACAACGACTATCGTAGAGAAATGCACTCTCAAACTTGTTGACGAGTACAAACATATGCTATGCCAAGCCACAGAGTCATTATCAACCTTTTTGGAATATATTACATATGTGTTTCTGTATCTGTCTTCAAAGCTCCTCCCTATATTTTATACCGCATTTAATGCACAATTTATTATTGCATTAATCAGATAATTTTACTAATTGATTGGTTTCTTCAGGATTTGGATGACATGAATATTGAAATTATGAGGAACACTCTGTACAAGGCATACCTCGAGGATTTCTACAAGTTTTGCCAGGTATTTTGTGTTCTATCGTTCATAAGAAATAGTAATTTTCATGCTGTTTGATAGTTTTGGTTTGTATTGTTGCAAATAGAAACTTTTCATGTTGTTTGATGATTTTGGTTTGTGTTGTTGCAAATAGAAACTAGGTGGTGCGACTGCTGAGATCATGTCTGATCTCCTTGCATTTGAAGCTGATAGAAGAGCTGTCAATATTACTATAAACTGCTTGGTTAATATATATTTCTGTTGATATATGGTGTTTTCATGTGCTAGTTCTAGTCCTTCATATTGATGATACATGCAGTTTAACATGTATCTACTACTTTGTTCCAGTTATAATCAGTCATGATATGTACACATTTCATTTCCTAGGTGTCTGCACATTTCAGTTAAATAAATCATTCATGATTTTATCGTGGTTTTCCGGTTGCAGTATTGGCACTGAGTTGACACATGATGACCGGCGAAAGCTTGGATGGCTTGCTAGTATGCAGGCAACCAGCTTGCAGCAGTCATTTGTTTTTTTACAGAGAGGGAGACATCTTGATTGTTTATGCTTGTAATTTAATGATAATATCAGGGGTTAGAGCAATATTTGGAGCAAGAGTGTGAGAAGCGGGGAATGCTTGTAAACAATTTATGTATCTTTCTAATTTTTTGGTGAATGTATTATTTGAATATAATTGGATTTGATATTGGAATATAATTAGATTGCATTGGATATGAAGGTGAATGTATTATTTGAATATAATTGGATTTGATATTGGAATATAATTAGATTGCATTGGATATGAATATAATTTGGTGTTCTGCAATATTGTGCATATGTACATGTGATATTAGATGACATGCAAAGCAGATTCTAAAAAAAATAGTTACTGTAGCATCCTAGACGAAAAATTCCGTCTAGGCTGCTTCTTAGATGGGAAATTCCGTCTAGGCTGCTTCCTAGACGAAGTATCCTAGACAGAAGGATTCCGTCTAGGATACTTACTAGACTGTTTTACATTCCGTCTAGAATATATTCCATCTAGGAAGCATCCTAGACGGAAATTCCGTCTAGAATACTGCATCCTAGACGGCAACATACTGAACGCACATCATAGACGGAATTCCGTCTAGGATAGTTTTCCTAGACGGAAATATGAGTATCCTAGACAAAATTTTCCGTCTAGGATGCGTCATTTTGTATCAGTGTCAGCTAAAGAAGTGTTGGGTTTTGATTGAGAAATATTAGGTTTTTTAAATAAAGGACACAAGCTCTGTTCTCATTAGGGGTTGTGAGGAGTTTCCTGCTGGTTGAAGTCAATTCTTTTGATGTAACATCTGCACTCAAGAGTAAATGGATTTTGAAGGTTTTGATACTTCTCTAGTAGAGCATAAAAATGAGACGCACAATCCAAAGGATAAAAGATAACTGCTGGCCTTGAGTTCGAGTGCGTAACTCGTACTCTTCACAATAATGGACCAAGAAAATATTAGTGGTCCGGAACTCGCCACTTCACAACCTGAACCTGAAAAGAAACCAGAAAAGGAAGATACGCATGTATTCATCACAGGTGACATAGCTAGGTGGGTAACAAACTATCTTATGGTGGGTAACAGATTTATCCTATCTCACAATACTACTGCTGGTGGCAACGGATAGGATGCAAGTTGGACATGGTATTATCAAAACTGTATGCGCTTGTTAATCATGATGTAGGGTTGTGAACATGATCCGGTAAAGAAAAATCCGTCGTCCATACCTACCAAAACTGAGATATGGTCACGACTTGAATAAGAAGAAATGAGATACAGAATGTGAACATATATCAGGGGGAAAAATATAAAGCTAAAAAATAATAATACCATGAAGCTGTTTAAATAAATAAAATTTCTCAAATAAGAGTTCATCAACATGTTTGAGATGTCTTGAAAAGGTTTGACCTCAAATCCACTAATCAAAGGTCAAATATTTTTCAATAGACTAATCGACAAACATGTCAGGCTATCCAAATCTTCTAATCCATATCCTACCAGATGTAGATATTTATTCAATATTATATATACGGGTAGATCACGTATATTCCACCTTTTGCACTCTTTCTGCTACGAGTGCTACCAAGAGAGTGAAAGTTTGAAGCTTCAGAATCATCATCATATCTGAACTAACAGTTACAATGGCATGCTCGGCCAACACCCCACCCAAGATACACGCACTGGCCGCCTTTCCTGCATCCACCATAGTGACACACATCTCTGCACGCTCTGTTCGCAACCGTGCTATCTGGGTCACAGCGCTCCACTGGGATGTTGCTGCAGCACCTCATCCCTGACGGATAATCCACCCAGTCGGAACCTTTTGATTGTGGTGTACAATCATTATCATAATCGTCAAACAGTTACTTCTTAGTTATAGGTTTAGAGGTAAAATATAAAGAAATGATAGAAATTTTTATCGAAGAAATGTACTCACTTGTAGCCATGAGCAAGCAGAGCAAAGTCATTGCTCTGAATATTGTAGCTGGAGATGCCATTCTTCACGTTGAAATGTGTCTAGGTTGATGTCTTTTGGTGCTATATATTTTTGTCATAGGATGTATTGGCTGGATTTATTTCTTTCTTTCCTTTTTCATTTTTTTTGGGTGCTTGCCTTTTTAGCCTCTACCAGAACCTCCATAGATTTATAAGGCATTATTATATACTATATAAGTTTTAGCTATAGACTAAATGCAATGTACCAAACTACAAGTTGGCAAGTGAAATGAGTAGGGTATTACAAAAATATGGGATATTGGCCATCTATGGAGGCATGCTAAAGATAGAAAGTAAAAGAAAGTGTTTTGTATTACCAGCTGCAAGCCATTTCAGGTATGAGCCTCTTTGATGGCTAATAATAGGGAAAATTGTTTCTTGTTTAGCAATAACGGAGATATTGCATTCTCATTTTGTTTACGGCATGTTCGACAACTGGAAAGTAAATGAAAAGTGAGCCAAAAATTAGAAAGTGACCGTAAAACCCCGCAAATTTTTTTAAAAATAGTATGGTAAACAGTATTAAATGAGTTATTTTATGATAAATATCATTTAATGATGAATGAGCATAATAATAATAATTGATTTGAGACCAATTAAGAGTATATTTGCATTATACATCGATGCAATTCGAATCTGGAAAAACGACCAGTTAAGAGTATATATGCATTACACACTAATATAGTTTGAATCTGGAAAAACTCAAAAGACAAACGTTGTAGGTATCTTAAATAGATTTCCAACACATCTTAAATCACCTCATTCCGACTTCGGACAAAAAAGTTACAGCTAAAATACCGAAGACTATTTTCCTAGTCTAACTGGGTTTCCTATTTCGGGTCAGATTTGCTTGTTTCGGGTTTGCCTCTATATATATCTGTATTTTTTATAAAAATTCCCTTTTACATCATATTTCGGAACCCTAACAGACACTCTCTCCCCTCAAAAAACCCTAGAGCATATTTTGGTCAATTTTGAGAGCTTTGTGAAACAAATACCGAGAAGAGGGCGAGATCGTCGGCGTTTGGCGAGGGAGAACCTGTTTGCTTGCACCCTTGGAATTTTCAGCAGCATGTTGAGGCAAGATCATCATCCTCCAAACCTATTCCATGTAGAAATTCATGTTTTTAATATGTATAATTGGTTAATCTAATGTGTAGTACTTATTTCGATAATTTTTAAATCCTAGTTTTGATGTTAAATCTTAAAACAACGAAGAGATCAGATCGAATAATTAATCTTTAATTGATTAAAATAGATGATCATGATCATTAGTTTTCAGATTAATCGATAATTCTTATTTTATATTGCCTAAACCATAATTGTCGATGTATAGAACTTGAGTCTTGAACATAAAACAATATAGTGATATAAGCTTATGGATTAATAACCCTAGTTTGATGTGTAGATCTGTGAATATAAATATTAAATGAAGGAAAGATATTAATTTGATGTTTAGAACCGTGGTTAATTGCTAAGATTATGAAATAATTAGGTTTTGAGCCCTAATTGTACAAACTTAATCTGATTAGTTATGTTTAAAGTATTTTTTAAACCCCAAAGTGTTAGACCCTAGAGGGGGGGTGATTAGGGTCTTATGCTAATCTAATCCGATTTTATGCCAATTAAAACTAGTTAACAAAATTATTCTTGCAAGATAGATATACAAAGAGTTAAGTGCAAGAATATGCAATATACACAAGGTGATATATCCTAGCAAAGAGGTATACTATATGATATATGCAAGGATATGCGAACACAAGGGTAACATAAACAAATGATATAGTGGATGAAATAAACAATGAGAGAAAGGCTATAAAGATGAACAAATATAAGTGTGCTAAGCCAAACTCAAACAAGCAATATGATCACGGAGTTCAGACCTTCCGTCCTACGTCTCCGCTCCCTACACCCGGGGAGAAAACTACTAACACAATCCGGTTTGGAAGCCGGAACTTCTACACACTTAGTTTTCTAGCTAACCGAAAACTCTACAACTCACACTCTTGCAAACCCACTCTACACTCTCACAAGTGTTTGACCTAGCCGTGTCTCCCTCAAGTGCTCGGTTATAACCTCTGCCTAGGTTCGTCAACCGACGCCACTCCTCTTGGGACGATCCCCGACTCTCACCATACACTCCTCTCGGTGTACAAGTGTATTACAAAGTGATCTCATGATTAAGCACAATACAAAGAATGATTGTTCTCTAATATGGATGAGAACATAATAAAAGCTCACACTCAAAAGTTACAACTCTCACCAACCCAAATATACTATGTATGCAAATTATAATAAGCTCAAGTGGGTGTGTGTAAATAATGAGTGAAATCAAATCAACTAAACTCAATATGAACACTAGCTTTAATAAAATGATAATCAAATAAATAGATGTAAAGCTAGAAATAGAGTTTAGAAAACTTCTCAATAGATCAAGAGGTGGAGGGAGAATAGTTGGATGCCCAAACACCAATAGATGATCTCCTCAAGCTCTTGTGAAATTAATTTTACAAACTCAAACTTCCAAATGCTTAAAAGCTTCTTAAACACACTTAAACCAAACTAAAACCCTTGTTAAAACTCTTTTAAACTTGGTTAAGAAACTCTATTGGTTGTTACTGAAAGAGGAGAGCAATGGGGTATTTATAGTCTCTCAAAACATCAGCAAAACCCAATAGAAAAGACCAAAAAGCTATCAGAAAACAGCTGGAAAAAAATGCAAACAGACATATGGAAATAACAGGTTTGAACAGTATTCTGATTTTAAAACCCTGTTTAAAAATATCAAATAAATTCCAAAAAATATAAAACTTTGGGGAATGATTGTAGACATGATAATAAACATGCTACAACGATGCAATTTCATATTTGTAATTTCATATAAAATATGTAAATCACAATAATAAATATGAAATATGTAATTTTATATTTGTAAACATGAAAACCCAAAACCATGCATGTATATATATGACTATATATATACATAGAAACCAAATACGTGAGTGTATATGATATTGAGCTTAAGGTACTTAACACACATAATATATAACCTAAACTAAGTTACCCAAGCTAGATCTTGATCTTCAATAAGCTCGACTTGGTACACTTGCGGACGAAGCTGAACTTGGATCTTGAACTTGAATTGCGTAAGCTTCACTCCACAATTCCGCCAACCTCCATTTGATATCGTCGTTGAAGCGCTATTTCATCCATTCTCCAACTTATTGTTTGTCTACAATAAATAACAAAATACAAACACTAGACAAAAAATATTAGATGTAAATTGTTTGTTAAATCATCATCAAAATAAGAAGGCCAACAATCTCCCCCTTTTTGATGATGACAAACAATTTACAAAAAGGATATATGCATGAAAGGAAATGAATATATAAATTATAATTCACATGCATATAAACAAGAAAGAATATACTCATAATATTTCTCCTCCTTTGACAACATCAAAAAGGGGACAAATGTATGAAGAGAGCGAAAGCTCCCCCTATCAATATGCATGGGTGAGTATAACACATAGAAAGATATAGGGATTGCTCCCCCTATCAAAATGCCTCATGAATGTATGAAATGAAGATCATGGTAAACATATGCGAGCAAGCGTAGATGGAAAATATGCTAAATACAACTCACATACATAAAGACAATGAGAACATATATAAATATATTAATATGAAAGAAGTGTCTCATTAACACAAAAAATATAAAAACCATATAAATGAATAGATTTATGAAATCAAAAGAAGAGTAACATGAGAATCATGCAAAAAGTTTTCAAATGAAAACAAATCAACCAAAGGAAATCATAAATCAAAGTTTAAATCCAAAGACGTAAAATCAAATCATCTTTGATTCAAAAATCAAGAGAGACAACTATATCTAGCTCTTGAGCTAGTATCAACCCATATAAATATTTTAGCACCCGGTAAATAAGATTTGGGAATAAATACCCAATAAACCCGGAGGGTTATATAAGTACAAACCTCTCATCAAGAAAAAACCAATAATCATGAAAACAAAAGAATTTGATCAATAAAAAAAATTGTTTTCATGTTCAAAAGTTTAAAGTATAATTTTTCAAAACCAAAAAAATAAAAACACTAAAATTTTAGGTTTAAGAAAAATTATTTTGGCACCCAAGCATTCTTGGTGCCGGATTGGTTAGGGACATGACCCCTATCATTTAAGCTCAAAACCCTTGGGTTATGAACCCATTTGGGCGTATGTGGTGCACTAACACGGTCAAAGCATTAATCGCTCAAATAATCCTTCCGATTGTAATTTGTGCAATGGAAGAGATCCATTTGTTTTTGTGGACCATTAGCTCGTGCACGGGAATCATTTGCAAATAAAGATTTTCTTTTAAAATTATTTTGCGAATGAGAAACATTCTTAAACAATGGTCCATTTGGAACATATTGTAACTTAGAAGCTTTTTGTATATCAAAACAAAATTTAGCAAGATATCCAAACCTACCACAAACATCACATTTAAAAGCATGTGGTCTACTAGAAGCATTTGGCAAATAAGATTAATTTTTTAAATCAAAACAATATTCGGCTAAATGACCAAAACGACCACAATGATCACATCTATACACATGAGCATGCTTATGATGAACAATGGGTGCATGTGTGTGTACATGTGATGAAGAAGCTACATGAGATGCACAAGGAGCATTGACATTTTTATGTTTGTGTGCATCATAGCAAAACTTAGCAAGATGGCCTTTACGGCCGCAAATAGAGCACTTGTAAACTTTGCTATATATGTGTGCATGATGAGTGGATGATTTCTTAGACTTGGCACACATATCCATAAGCCTCTTATGATTATTAATGCATGTTTTCAAAGTTGAATCTAAAGATGAAATGCATTTATTCAAAAAATTCAAATATTCATTTTTAGGCACATATGCATTTTTATTAGAAGTAGAACATAAATAGTCATTTATAAAAGAAGCAGTATCATTTTGTATGTTCTCTACTTCTAACATAGTATTATCTCTTTCATGAGTTAAACTAGTAACATTTGAAGTTAAAGAAACATGATCCAATTTTAATTTTTCATTGTTTTCTTTAAGGATCACATTTTCATTAGAAATAGTTTCAAACTTAGATGCTAACAACTCATGATCGGATTTCAAATCCTCATGCTTGCTTTTTAAATCAATAAAATTATTTTGCAATTTTTTGTAGGCATGCAATAATCTTTCACTAGCACAAGCAAGTTCATCATTAGATAAATCATTAATAGATTCGAACTCGCAAACCTCACTAGGGCTATCGCCTAGTGGCCGTGTGCATGATGCTCCTTTTGAACTTGAAGCGGGATCCTCCAAAGCTTGTCAGATCGCCTCCAAGTCCCCATGATGTGCTTCAATAAGTTTCCATAAGTTGTAAGCACTATCAAAATGAACAAATTTGTTAGGCATAGATGAATCAAGAGCATTTAGCAAATATTCTAACAAAATATTGTTCATTGTAAACATACGATGATCATTTTTATTCCACTTGGATTTCTCCATAGTGGGCACAATATAAGTATCATCTATAATTTCCCATAAATTAAAGTGTTTAGATTGAACAAAAAGTTTAAATCTAACACACAATTGGGCATAGGGGAAATTATCTAATCTAGGAGCAATATTAATGGCATAACCTAAAAAAGATGCATCGTTCATATCCATAATGTATATATGCAAGCAAGATACAAAAATCAAAAATTGGATTAGCACAAAAAGATAACTTGGATCTTTAACTCAAGGCGATTAGTCCTTAAATCAAAGAGCACCAAGCTCTGATACCAATTGTTAGACCCTAGAGGGGGGTGATTAGGGTCTTATGCTAATCTAATTTGATTTTATGCCAATTAAAACTAATTAACAAAATTATTCTTGCAAGATAGATATACAAAGAGTTAAGTACAAGAATATGCAATATACACAAGATGATAAATCCTAGCAAGGATGTATACTATATGATATATGCAAGGATATGCAAACACAAGGGTAACATAAACAAATGATATAGTGGATGAAATAAACAATGAGAGAAAGGCTATAAAGATGAACAAATATAAGTGTGATAAGCCAAACTCAAACAAGCAATATGATCACGGAGTTCGGACCTTCCGTCCTATGTCTCTGTTCCCCACTCCTGGGGAGAAAACCACTAACACAATCCGCTTTGGAAGCCGGAGCTTCTACACACTCGGTTTTCTAGCTAACCGAAAACTCTACAACTCACACTCTTGCAAACCCACTCTACACCCACTAAGTGTTGGACCTAGCCGTGTCTCCCTCAAGTGCTCGGTTACAACCTCTCCCTAGGTTCGTCAACCGACGCCACTCCTCTTAGGACGATCCCCGACTATTAAGCACAATACAAAGAATGATTGTTCTCTAATATGGATGAGAACACAATAAAAGCTCACACTCAAAAGTTACAACTCTCACCATCCCAAATATACTATGTATGCAAATTACAATAAGCTCACGTGGGTGTGTGTAAATAATGAGTGAAATCAAATCAACTAAACTCAATATGAAAACTAGCTTTAATAAAATGATAATAAAATAAATAGATGTAAAGCTAAAAATAGAGTTTAGAAAACTTCTCAATAGATCAAGAGGTGGAGGGAGAATAGTTGGATGCCCAAACACCAATAGATGATCTCCTCAAGCTCTTGTGAAATTGATTTTACAAACTCAAACTTCCAAATGCTTAAAAGCTTCTTAAACATACTTAAACCAAACTAAAACCCTTGTTAAAACTCTTTTAAACTTGGTTAAGAAACTCTCTTAGTTGTTGCTGAAAGAGGAGAGCAATGGGGTATTTATAGTCTCTCAAAACATCAGCAAAACCCAATAGAAAAGGCAAACAAGCCATCAGAAAACAGCTAGAAAAAATAGCCGTTGGAACTGAAAAGACAGAGCGACAGTCGACCGCGGCGGTCGACCGCGAGCAACATAGAAACAGAACTATGGCTCTGGACAAGCAACGGTCGACCGCATCGGTCGACCGCGAAAGTCTCTGGACTACTTACGGTCGACCGTTATGGTCGACCATGATCCAACAAAACACATTCTGAGTTTTGAACTCATGGACGGTCGACCGTGACGGTCGACCGCAAACAGACATATGGAAATAACAGGTTTGAACAGTATTCTGATTTTAAAACCCTATTTAAAAATATCAAATAAATTCCAAAAAATATAAAACTTTGGAGAATGATTATAGACATAATAATAAACATGATACAATGACTGGTTTCCAAAAAGGACTTCCCAAATAAAAAATATCATCATTTTACAAAATAGGCCAAAACATGAAAATGTAAACATGTGAATTTTGACATTTTGGCTAAACCATGTTTTAAAACTTTGCACAATGATTATGTAGACTTAATAAAATATGTATATGATTATTGTTAAGTCCAAAAACTAAGAATACAATATTTTACAAATACAATAGAAAATGAAACATATGAGTATGTATATGAAAATATATTTGTTTCATATCTAAGTAGTTAAACCAAATCACAATAATAAATATGAAATATGTAATTTCATATTTGTAAACATGAAAACCCAAAACCATGCATGTATATATATAACTATATATATACATAGAAACCAAATACGTGTGTGTATATGATATTGAGCTTAAGGTACTTAACACATATAATATACAACCTAAACTAAGTTACCCAAGCTAGATCTTGATCTTCAATAAGCTCGACTTGGTACACTTGCGGATGAAGCTGAACTTGGATCTTGAACTTGAATTGCATAAGCTTCACTCCACAATTTCGCCAACCTCCATTTAATATCGTCGTTGAAGCGCTATTCCATCCATCCTCTAACTTATTGTTTGTCTACAATAAATAACAAAGTATAAATACTAGACAAACAATATTAGATGTAAATTGTTTGTTAAATCATCATTAAAATAAGAAGGCCAACACAATGATCATGTTATGATGATAAATAATTGTTTAGTCAAATCCAAGTATGTTAAACACATGATTAAACATGTTGCTATACCCCATAATAATTTCTATAATTTATTTTTGATCAAACTTGAGTTCTAGACTTTGGTCGATTGACCGATGCCTGGTCGACCGAATCCTGTGCATCGGTCGATCGATTCCACCCTGAGTTTGTGTAAATATTTATTCAACCGAAGCATGTTTTAACACATGTTTAATTGGTCGTCGGTCGACCAATGCCCTAGGGCAGTCGACCAACATCATGTCTTGTTTGTGATGATTTTTCTTGCATGTTGTTCGTAAACACAGGGTTCGAGACGTACACGTACGACATGGACATACACCTATGGAGGCTTGGCACACATGGACTTCCGGGAAGGGGATAGTTGCATGTATTATTTTTACCATGACATTGAGACTATTAGTTAGAAAAATATATGTGTGTGTATGGATACCGTTGATGGGCATAGCTAAGTACTACTTAAGGTAGTGCGTCGGTATATCGTTGAAGTAGGCCATTGAGCAGTAATTGCAGGATGTCTGAATAGGTAGTCCGTTACACATGGTGATGTAATAAGGCTAGTGAGCTATACTTATAGGATGCCTAAGGAAGAAGTCTGTTCTGCATGGTGATGCGATGTGGATGTCTTAGGAGACAGTCCGTTCCGCACGGCGATGCGATGAGGCTAATGAACCGTACCTGTAGGATAACCAAGGAGGTAGTCCATTCTGCATGGTAATGCGATAAAGCTAGTGTGACGTGTTTACTTAGGATGCCTAAACAGCTAGTCTGTTCAGCATAATGATACGATGATACCATAGAACTTTGCAAGAGATAGTATTGTGAAACATAGAACAACTCGAGTTTTAGGCGGAAGGTCATGTACTTACGTGGTTCACCGTTGAGTTCTTTTGTGATGTGGTATATGGTATTGTGGATTTCACATGATTATGTATTGGTTTTCGTATTGACTACCCAAGAGTAGCATGGGATGTTAGGTTGACATATATAACTTGGTTTGGTTGACATTTTAGTATTGTATTTCTTTATTCCTTTATTTTTAGTTTTGGAGTTGATATTTAGCGATTCACAATTTGACTCATATGGTATATACATGATGGTTTTCTTGTTTAATTTGGATTATTTCGCTCGACGTACTAGCCTTGTGTTGTGGATTTCTAAGTATTAACCCCATCTAGTATAGGGTAAATGATTTAGGTAGACTATACATATATAGGTAGAGTCTCCATTATATGTAGCAGTCCTTTCCCCTAGGGTGATGGAGATGATCTTGCTAGTGCTCTGATGCTGTTGTTTCCCCTTCTTTTTAGGCAATGGATCAGAGTTTCAGAGAGTCGTAGGTTGACGGAGCTTCTGCATAGTCGCCGTCATTTTTTGATAGACATCTTGTGGTCCACATTAGTTTAGTATTTATTTTGTTATTTATAAACTTGTATTTTATTTTAAAGGCTGAGATCCCTAGTACTATTTTAGTTGACTACGTACATTGAGATATTACATATTTATTTTAGTTCATTAGTTGTACTCTTTTTATTTAGTTTGTACATGATAATCATATTTTTATAATAATTTTATACCCACGTTATCTATTTTTAATGAATAAATATATCACTAATAATTATTTTTATCTTTAATTGCATGTTAATGAAGAATAAATCCCAAAACCTCTTCTCTCAACAAAAGCCCATGAATTAATGAAGAATACAAGCAAAAGGATAGACCAAGCTCAAAAGCCCAAAGTCCAAGCCCAAAAGCCCAAAGGAAAGAAGAAAAACTATGGCCAACAATTGAAGAAACCTACGCATCGATGCCAGCATCGATGGTGGCATTGATGCCAGCATCAATGCTGGTATCGATGGTGACGAGAGTCTATTACGAATCTAAGGCTGAAATTTAATGATTTTGGATAGGAATTCAATCCAATGGCTCACATTCATTAATGTTTACTATAAATAGGGATAGAGAGTGAGGGGTTAAGGGTGTGAAAAATTTTGTAACTCCATTTGGAGAGGAGGATTACTCTTAATTGAGAAGACCTTCCAATTTTATAACTTTTGTTACAATCAATAAAAGAATTTTTTTTACCACTTTAAATTTTCTTCTCTTGTTTGATGATGATGATGGAGATGAAGTCCAATTTGAAGGTTTGATTTTATTTTATTGTTAATTTTGTCTTTTTTTTCTTATTTCTTTTTAGTAATTTCTTTTTTATTGCTTATTAGTTTATATTTACATTCATGTGTTGTAGAGTAGATCTATTTTCTTGTCTTTATTTTATTTTGCATTTTTAATTTGTGGAATAAGTTTATTTTCTTACAAAATGTAGATTTTTCATTTCTTTTTGTAATTTAGTTAGATTTATTTATTATTCATAGTGTAAAGCTCCTTGTTCTTATTTCTTTTCTTTGTAATTAGTTCTTATTCTTTTCATTTCATTCCTTGTTTTTATTTCTTATTTCTTTTCTTTGTAATTAGTTCTTATTCTTTTCATTTCATTCCTTGTTTTTATTTCTTAAGATGTGGAACTAATTCTTCATTTCATTCCTTGTTTTTATTTCTTAAGATGTGGAACTAATTCTTGTAGGAATCTTAGAATTGTATAAAATTAGCTCTATTTTCTTTATATTGTATGTATTATTCTCTTGTGCTTAAAATAATCATGTATAGGATAATCAATTAGAGAATTAATTGGTAGAAGAAAAATTTGATAATTAATGCTTATCTTAAATGGTTTGATAGGTTATACTTATGAGTTCTAGAACTACTATCTTGTTGTTGTTCTTGTCATGAATATTAATTTTTCTTAGATGATAATTTGATAGGTTATACTTTCCTTAAATGGTTTGATAGTCTATGCTTAATAAATCTAAAGTAAAATACGATAAAAAAGAGAATAGTTCATATTTTATAATTGATATTAGCTATTGGATTTCTTGATTTCTTATATCATTAATTGAATCCTCCATCTTTTCTTTCTTGATTTTTTCTTAGTTCTTGATTTTTTCTTATTTGTTTCGTGATTTTTATTTCCTTTATTTTTCTTTCCTTATGATTTCATTTATTCTTTTATCACATTCATTCTTCATTTCTATCATCTAAAATCTTATTTATTGACTTTTGCACATATTCACAACACTCCTCATATCTCTCCACCTCAAATCCTAGTCAAATCCCAGTCATTCTAGGAAGACCATTCTTAGCCACCTTAAATGCTTTGATCAATTGTAGGATGGGTCAGATGAAACTATCTTTTGGGAACATGATGGTTGACTTCAATATCTTCAACATAGGAAGGTAGCCTAGTGATCTATCTGATCAACCCATGGAAGTAAACTTCATTCAGGGAATATCCAGTGAGCAACAAGAGGGAGAGTGCGAGTCAGATTCCTGTGTATCTGACTTAGTGTTTGAAGTGTCTTTTGAGGATGAATTAGGGTTAGATCCGTTAGTCAATCATGTATCTACAGTTGGCTAGCAACGAGAACCTTTGGAGATAGAACCCTGAGTCAAACTTCTCCCATCTATTGAGGAACCCCTTAAGTTAGAGCTCAAACCTTTACCTAAAAATCTAGAGTATACCTACTTAGGGGAGAGCGAGACTTTACCAGTTATCATTTCTTCTGACTTGACTACCGGTCAAAAGGAAGCTCTCCTAGATATTTTAAGAGAGAATAGGGAAGCCATAGGATGGACCATGGCTGATATAAAAGGGATTAGTCCAATCATTATTCAACACCGAATCCATTTGATAGATGACGCCAAACCTACTAGAGATCGTCAATGTAGATTAAACCCAGTGATGAAAGAAGTTGTTAGGAAAGCCATTCTGAAATGTCTCGATCATGAGATCATTTATCCCATTTCTGATAGTTCATGGAATCACTGTGATTCCAAAGAAATCTAGAATCACTGTGATCCAAAATGAGGCTAATGAGCTGATTCCCACTCAGATCCAAACTGGATGGCATGTTTGCATTGACTATAGAAAACTCAACTTAGCCACTCGGAAAGATCACTTCCCTCTTCCAATTCATTGACCAAATGTTAGAGCGCTTAGCAGGACACGAGTTCTATTGTTTCCTGGATGGATATTCAGGTCCAAATGTTAGAGCGCTTAGCAGGACACGAGTTCTATTGTTTCCTGGATGGATATTCAGGTTACAATCAAATCCCTACAGGACACGAGTTCTATTGTTTCCTGGATGGATATTCAGGTTACAATCAAATCCCTATCGCTCCCGAAGCTCAGGAGAAAACAACCTTCACTTGCCTGTATAGTACATTCGCATACCGACGCATGCCTTTTGGGCTGTGTAACGCACCAACCACATTCCAACGTTGCATGATCAGTAATTTTTCTGACATGGTAGAGAGATTCCTCGAAATTTTCATGGATGACTTTTCCATTTTTGATGACACATTTTCCTAATTGGGAGAAATGTCACTTCATGGTCAAGCAGGGCATAGCCTTAGGACATGTAGTTTTCAATAGGGGAATCGAAGTAGACAAAGCTAAGGTAGATCACATTTCTAACCTTCCCCCTCCTAAAACTGTCAAAGATATCAAATCATTTATTGGTCATGATGGTTTTTACCAACGTTTCATCAATGATTTTCAGCAAAATTTCTAGACCACAGACCAATCTCTTAGCTAAGGATACATCATTTGATTTCTATCTCGAATGCCTCAAAGCTTTTGAATATCTAAAAAAGGAGCTGACCGTAGCTCCTATCATTCATGCACTAGATTGGACCTTACCCTTCGAACTGATGTGTGATGCATCCGATTCTGCAATTGGTGCTGTTTTAGAATAATGGTTTGGTGGAAAACTACATGTGATCTACAATGCCAGTAGGACTCTGAATGATGCCTAGCAAAATTACTCTATCAGAGAAAAAGAACTTTTAGCTATAGTCTTTGCCTTAGAAAAATTTAGGTCCCACCTCATCGGGTCTTTAACCAAAGTTTTCACAGATCACACCACACTAAAGTATCTTTTGACCAAACAAGATGCTAAAGCATGACTCATTAGATGAATTCTCATACTTCAAGGGTTTGACATTCAAATTCTTGACAGAAGAGGAGCAGAAAACGCCGTAGCAGATCACCTCTCTAGACTCCTGAATGCACCAATATCAACCTTTCCAATCAACAAACATTTCTCAGATGAACAACTCCTACAAATCCAATCTGTTCCAAGGTTTGCCGATATTGTGAATTACTTAGTCATGAAACTGATCCCTTCTCATTGGTCTAAATAGGATAGATCCTATTTTCTCTCCTAGGTAAAAAACTTTTACTGGGATGATCCATATCTATTCAAATACTGTCCTGATCAGATCTTTAGGAGGTGTGTTCCAACTGAAGAAACTAGGAGTGTTCTATCATTTTGTCATGAGCAAGTATGTGGGGGCCACTTTGGCCTAAGAAAAACAGCTGAAAAAATTCTCCAATGTGGGCTATACTAGCTCACTCTTTTTTAGGATTCATATGAGTTTTGTAAAACTTGTAACAGCTGTCAGCTTTTAGGGAAAGTCACTAGAAGAAATATAATACCCTTACAACCCATCTTATATGTTGAACTTTTTGATTTGTGGGGTATCGATTTCATAGGACCATTTCTAATTTTTTAGAAATGTTTACATTCTAGTAGCCGTCGAATACATGTCAAAATAGGTTGAGACGGTAGCTTGTAAAACTAATGACAACAAGGTTGTTGTCAAGTTTTTGAAGGAGAATGTTTTTGCACGGTTTGGAGTGCCCCGAGCGATCATTAGTGATAATGGTACACATTTCTGTAATCATTCTTTTGAGGCTTTGATAAGAAAATATTCAATCACACACAAATTGTCAACTCCTTATCACCCCAAAACCAGTGGTCAAGTAGAGGTCATAAATAGGCAGAACAAACAAATCTTAGAAAAAATAGTTAATCATAACAGAAAAGATTAGTCTGTAAAATTGTGTGATGCTCTATAGGCATATTAAATAGCATTCAAGGCCAATTTGGGGATGTCACCATACAGGCTCGTGTTTGGAAAAACGTGTCATCTATAGTGGAGTTGGAACACCGAGCAATGTAGGCTATCAAACAGTTGAATTTTGATTTAGACTCGACAGCTAAAAAAAAATTGCTCCAAATAAATGAGTTGGAAGAAATTTAAAATGATGCATATATAAACTCAAAAATTTATAAAGAGAAAACAAAGATTTTTCATGACAATTAAATTTTAAGAAAAAATTTCATTCTGGGACAAAAGGATTTACTATACAACTCAAAATTGCATCTTTTTCCTAGAAAATAGAGATCAAGATGGTCAGGCCTGTTTATCGCTAATCGAGTTTTCTCACTTGGGGCTGTTGAGATAGAAAATCCTAAAAATGGTCATATTTTTAAAATTAATGGTCAACGCTTTAAGGTATTTTTAGAATTTTCTACGCTCTAAGAGGAGAAGGCGTTGGTTCTTCATGAACAATATTATTTGTAAAAAAAAGAAATAATATATATATATATATATATATATATATATATATATAAGTTAGGGTTAGGGTTAGATAATTAAAACGAAAATAATTATAATAAATAATTTCGGGTACTTAAAAATTAAACTAATTATAAAATAATTATCTATAATTAAAAACGTACATGTTATGCTAATACAACAGTTGATACGAAATAGTCAAAATATACACATATTGTATCATTAAACGAGAATAATTAATAATAAAAATATTTTTACTTAAATTTAAAATCAAATAATTATGGGACAATTACGTACATAGTAAAACGTACCAGTTGTACTAATACGACAGATAATATATAACAGTAGAAATAATACAACTAATTATACAAATAATATGTAATTAATAATACAAGGTATTATACGAAATATTACGTAATAATATTAATAGCACAACATATTATTTAAAATAATACATAATAGTACCTGTTTAGCATAAATATTTAAAAAAAGAAGAAGTTTCTAAAAAAGGAAAAAGTTGAATATTTTCTATATATAAAAAAAATAAAAAAATTCTAAAAACCTTTGATTCAGTTTGTCATGGAAATAAAAAAAAAGAAATAAAAACAAATAATTCGACCCAATAAAAAAATGTAAAAGCCCATGACCAACACATGGCCCATAAGAAGAAAAAGAAAAAAAAACTTAACCGCGTTTTAGGCCGGTTGGCCCAAACACCAAAACCCTAGGCATCGATGCCAACATCGATGCCTACATCGATGCCCAGGGCCTGTAGCATCAAAACCGGAGTCCTCTCCCCCATTCACTGTTTTCATTCATCTCTTCTCCCCAAACCCATTTCCCCCCCTCTCAAACCCTAATTTTACCCACACAAGTTCAAGACCAGTTTGGAGGATTTTTTCTTCAAAGTTTTGGGCTTCTTCCTCATCTCCCCACGGTATACTCTCCACTTGATCTTGTAATTTTATTTTTTTTATTTTGAATATGTACATGGATGATCTAGCGTTTGAATCATGGATAGGATTAGATTATTATCATAGTTTTGTGTTGATTCATGATGAAAAGTTGACCAATTTTTTAAATTGAGGGTTTAAATTAGGGATTTTGTATAAAATCCAAAAATTTCTTGTGGGTTTTGTTAAAAAAACACATAAACTAAAATTGAGAAGATTTCGTACAAAAATCTGCTGATGTTTTGTGCAAAAAAAAAAAAAAATTCGAATATTCAACTTGGATTTCAATTGAGAATATCTTATAAAATATCTGGAAAAAAAATTCGGGCGGGAGAGTTGTGTAAAAATGAAATTTTCACTATTAGGTGATTTATGCAAATCCAAAATTCTTGGGGGTTTTGTGGAAAAACATAAACATTCAGACCTTCAACTTGGGTGAAGAATGATTGATTTACAAATAAATTCCAATTGAAGTTTTAAGTTGGGGGGGTTTTATGCAAAATAAGAAACTTGAATTTGGGGTGTTTTGTGTAAATTTTAAAAATTCAACCATTCAAATTTTAACTTATGTAAAAAGTGATTAATTTTTCAAATTAAAGTTTGAATTGGATACATCTCACATTTGAAAATTTGTTATTGGGTAATTGAGGATGTTATATAAAATTCAACATTTATAAGGTTTAGCTTATTATTGTCATATCAACATGCATGTTTTACCGATCAAGTTATCAAAATTTTGACCCTTTTTTTGTTCCAAAAGAATAGTTTTAAGGAATTTTATTGACAAGTCAAAATTTTGATAACTTAAAATTAAATCATGTTGAATAATTTGTAGCTAAATTCTTAATAAAAATAATTTTTTTTTGGAATTTTGTTATTAAAAAATCAATTTTTTCTTTCTTTTCTTTCTTTTTCTGTAGATGCCCCCAGAAGAGTCCCGAGCAAGTTCATCATCATCTCAAGAACCTTCTGATACCAACATAGATGGGTCTAAATGTTCATTTTTAGAGAGGTTTTCAGATTAGTGCACTGCAGACATATCAATCTACACTTACCATGTTAACTGTAGTAGAACTTCAGCGCATAATGAATAAACCCCTAGAAAAAGCAAATATTTCATTAGTCCGCGAGTTCTATTCTGGATGGAAAATTGATCCAGATAGAGAATTTTAAACTTTTCTGTAGTTAGGGTTGTTTTTAATCTTCCTACAATTCGTGCTTCTCTTGGACTTGTGGAACCACTGATTGATGTACCTGATTATTTTTACTTAGCTTCTACATTACAACCTGGTACACCAGAATACAATAACATGTCCATAACTTTGTGTTGGAGGATCTTCACATCTAGTTTCGGTTCAGGAAATCTCAAACCAGAATATAGATTACCTAATCTTTTCCTAAACTTTGATCTGAAACCCACCACTACATACTCTGTCATTACCACCCATGATATACTTCTTTTTTGGATAGCCACTGGTTAGCAGTTTGATATAGTGAGAAGTATAATTGTGTGGATGCGATCATCAGTGGAGGGTGTGTTGGATTGGGCTAAGACACAGTCTGCATCACGAGCTCAGCTTATTTACCCATATTTTATTACTAGACTCTGCTATAGATTTCATATTCCCGTATTCATAGAGGATAGATTAGAAGTAGGAAAGGGGTTATTAAATGATCAGACTGTGAGGAAGAGCATTTCAGGATGAGATTAGTCAGGTTCTTCACGTAGAGCTCTTCCTCAGCACCAACCAACTACACATGACCCCATTCGTGAAGAGTTGGCTAGGATATAGAGTCATATGCATAGGATGCAGATTCATATGCACAGGATGCATGGTCAGTTGAACTACACCATCGAGACCTTGGCATATTTGGCGAGAGAGTGGTAGAGGGAACATGGAAATGCAGCTGGACCTCCACCTGAGCTTTAGAATTTTATCACACCGCTTCAGCCTGATGATTTCTATGGAGAGGATGAGGCGGGACCGAGTTCAGCAGCTGTCGCTGATGATGTGGATGACGATCTATCTGGAGATGAACAGTGAGGGATGTTATTTTTTTTAGCCAGTCTTTGATCTTTATTTCGGCATGTACTTATAAACCGTGATAAATTGGATGTTATTGTTAGTATTTTCTTTGAGAACAATGCAAAATCTGGGTGTGAGGGTGTAAACTAGTTAGATATTCCTTTGTATTTTACTAGTTAATATTTTGTTTCAGTAAATTTTTAAGCACTTTTCTTTTGTTAGTTAAAAAAAATTGTCACTTGCAAAATTAATAGAGTTAAATAATAATTGATTTATTTAATAAATTTTTTATTTTCTAATCCATAGTTAGTAATTTACTCAAGTTCATCTTTTATGATAAATTTAAATAAATTTCTTAAGAAATAGTTTTTTAAAGTAGTATACTTTACTTAAGCCTTAACTTAGACTTTTTATTAAAATAATAGAATTTTTGCATTCTTAACTTAGAGTTGAAAATAATTTTTTCAGCTTGTCTTGATTTACATATTTTTTTAGACTATATATATATACATACACACATATATATATTAAAAAAAACTAACCTTGTAAAAGAAGAGTGCGGAAAATAGGCACCAAAAAAATAAAAAATAAAAAACTCTTAAATTCAAAATGATTCTATCTTATAAAGCCTAAGTTGACTGAGTAATTAAGCCCAATGAGTATTTCCATACTTATGACCTAAGTCCAATTAGGTTGGGATTCATTGGCCCAAAACTCGTTAAATGGTAACTTAGAAAGCCCGATTAAATAGAAAAAAATCACCAAGAAATAAAGAGTGAAGAAAAAATAATGATAACACTAACCAGGTTTTTTTTTATATATATTGTTATTTGTATATATGGTCTTGAAAAATAATTTTTGATCAAGAGACTTGAAAATTATTTAAAATAAGAGTTAGCATCTTCTTTTCAAAACTTTTAAATTCAATTTCTAAGTTTGACTTGGTTTTGTATTGCTATAATGAAAAGATTTTTTAGGAGATTTACCTTAAAGTTATATATAAAAATGTTTTCTTGAGTATTAACTAGCTTCAATTAGAATGTCTAAATATATCAAAGAAAATTAGTTATTTACTGACTTCTTTAAATTGGCAAGTTGACCGAATTTTGTGGGTATATTCACTGCAAACCCTCACGAGACTACAACTCTTCCACTATGGTAACATAGGGGTTTAAAGCCTAGTTATATGCGCTAAATACAATCGCGATTTCTGTGAAAGTGAGTTAGAATTTTTAAATTTCTTTCTTTACTAGAGGACTAGCAAAAGTTTAGGCGTGGGGGTATTTGATAATTATATTTTTATTATAATTTTATATCCTTATTATCTATTTTTAATGAATAAATATGCGACTAATAATTATTATTATCTTTAATTGCAGGTTAATGAAGAATAAATCCCAAAATCTCTTTTCTCAACAAAAGCCCATGAATTAATTAAGAATATAAGCAAAAGGTCAAAGACCAAGCTTAAAAGCCCAAAGTCCAAGCCCAAAAGCCCAAAGGAAAGAAGAAAAACTACGGCCAATAATTGGAGAAACCTGTGCATCGATACCAACATCGATGGTGGCATCAATGGCGGCATCGATGCTGGTATCGATACCGACGAGAGTCTGTTACGAATCTAAGGTTGAAATTTAAGGGTTTTGGATAAGAATTCAATCTAATAGCTCACATTCATTGATGTTTACTATAAATAGGGGTAAAGAGTGAGGGGTTAAGGGTGTGAAAAGTTTTATAACTCTATTTGGAGAGGAGGGTTACTCTTAATTAAGAAGACCTTCTAATTTTCAACTTTTGTTACAATCAATAATTTTTTTTACCACTTTAAATTTTCTTCTCTTTGTTTGATGGTGTTGATGGAGATGAAGATAAATTTGAAGGTTTGCTTTTATTTTATTGTTAATTTTCTCTTTTGTTTCTTATTTCTTTTTAGTAATTTCGTTTTTATTGCTTATTAGTTTAGATTTACATTCATGTCTTGTAGAGTAGATTTATTTTCTTATCTTTATTTTATTTTACATTTTAAATTTGTAGAGTAGATTTATTTTCTTACATAATGTAGATTTTTTATTTCTTTTTGTAATTTAGTTATATTTATTTCTTGTTCAGGACATGATCATATTCTTTGGATATTTCTTTCTCTTGGCATGTTCATTGCATTTTTACTTTTCTCGTATCTGCTTGTACCTGCACTATTCTTAATTGTTTCCACTAGAGAGATATTATTGTGATGGTGAAACGTGTTATTGCACTGTGTGTGTGCATGGCAGGTTTGACATCTCTGGATTCACCTTGGACAGTAGCCTCATGTGAAACCATGGACGTCACAGTTGGTATCAAAGCTCTACTTCTATCATCCTTAGGATCATTCGGTGTCGAGTTGTGGAGCTAGGATAGAGGTTTCTAGGAATCATGTATAGAGCCTGCTAGGAATTCCTAGATTGAGTGAGGATGATATATATATATCCTGCTTTGATTATAAAGTATACTGTGAATGGTATGTGATACGATTTACCTATTGTTATATGTTATGCTATTTATGCATGAGATCTAATTTACTGTGTCTAATAAAGCTCTACTCCTGAAGTTATATATGTCGATAAGAGGATGTGGTCATAGAGGTACCTATGCTCAGGGAGCCGGGAAAGCTGATTTAGAGCCCGAGCCGCAGCAAGCTCCGTAGTACTTGATTGATCTCATAGCATCGTTCACTGTTCAGTTAGCAGCAATTTAGGAGCAAATGACAAATCTGGCACAACAAGAAATACCAATTGAAGAAGCCATACCAATAGCTACACCGCCACAAACAACTATCGATAGGGCCACCGAAAAAGAGGCTTAACTCCGTTTAGCTGAGAGATACCAGAAGATGAGAGCACCAGAATTTCATGGCACGTCGGATTCACTTGCGGCACAAAAGTGGAAGGAAGATGTGGGGAACATCTTGGATATGCTTAATGTCGACACCGTTCAGAAGTAGAGGTTAGCCGCATTTAGCCTTAAGGGAGATGTCGGTGGTTGATATGGACTTTTGTTTACACAGGAGTAGCATATGGTACTCACCTGGGAGGACTTCATTTACTTTTTCGACGAACAGTATGTATCATCGGCGGCCAAGGCTGGGAAAGTGTTGGAGTTAGCCCGTTTGGAGAAGGCTGACATGACTATAGCTGATTATGAGAGTAAATTCATGAGCCTACTTCGATTCACGGGCATGTGGCAGACCGGGGAGCATCAAGCTTAGATGTTTTTAATGGAACATCATCCAAACCTATGCCGATACCTTATTTCTAGACGATTCCGCTCAGTGCTAGAGGTAGCCGATGCTGCTATCTCACAGGAGACAGAAACTGCTATGTTCTAGAAGAACAAGGAAGGCAACTCTAAAGTAGGATATACAAAGGACAAAGGCAAGCGAAAGAGATCTAATTCAAAGTCCAGAGGACAATAGTAGCAGGGCCCTTATAAGAAGGAGTCGTAGCAGAATTCGAGGGCGCCGTCGCAGCGTAAGATTCAATGCAAGATTCAGGGTGCAAGGTATAACTGCAACAAAATCAGACATAGGGTGAGGGATTATTGCAAGGCCCCAGCAGGAAGCCAGCAGGGTAGAGGCCAGGGTCAGCAGCCGTAAGGCCGTGGGCATGGCTAGCAGCAGAGGATTGAGGCACCGCCGATCGTTCTGAGGATCAATGGCAAGGTGCATGCCATATAGGAGGTACCTCAGGGGCATATGGTCCCATACATTCCAGACACTTCAGCACATCAGACCCTAATTTTGGGCAGAGACTATGCAGTCATACCTGATGGTGAGAACATGACCGTTGTTGAAGGTACGTTCCTTATAAACTCCTTCCCTGCCCGTATCTTATTTCAGAGCTTCACATTCGTTCATCTTTTATGCTTTCATGATTAAGCTTCAGCTTATAGCATATCTTTTAGATTTTTTTCTGTCAGTTACTATCCTTTTTTGGAATAGGTGTTCCTCTTCGAGAGTATTTGTAGGAGATGAATTATCAACTTAGACGTGTCTAAGTTTGTAGTTAATTTGATCATCTTGTGTATGTCCAAGTTCGACGTGATTCTTGGTATAGATTGGCTATCATACTACCATGTCAGTATCGATAGTTTTATTAAAATAATTAGTTTGCGAACGTTCGAAGGGTTTGAGTAGATAGTAGCAACCTCATAGGGTAACCAGAAAACTGAGTCATTTTTGGCATACATCGAGGAGGTGATGATGCGGGATCAGGGTGTAGATTTTAGTGAGACTGAAGTCCTCTCAGAGTATCAGAATGTCTTTCAGGACATACCTGGATTACCTCCAGTGAGAGAGATTGAGTTTTGCATCGAGATGTAGCTAGGCATAGCGCCGAGATCTCGAACATCTTATCGCATGACACCTATTAAGATGAGCGAGCTACAGATTCAGTTAGATGAGCTATTATCTCAGGGCTTTATTCGTCAGAGTTATTCTCCATGGGGAGCACTGATCCTCTTCGTAAAGAAGAAGGATAGCAACATACATTTGTCTATAGATTATCGCCAGTTGAATAAGGTCACCATCCAGAACATGTACCCATTACCGAGAATTTATGACTTATTCGACTAGTTGCAGGGAGCATAGTGTTTCTCGAAAATTAATCTTCATTATGGTTATCATTAGTTGCGGGTTCGGAAGATGGATATTTTTCTAGACTACCTTCCTAACTCGATATGGGTCTTCTGAGTTTCTTGTTATGCCATTTGGGATAACCAATGCACCCGCAGTATTCATGAATTTGATGGACCAGATTTTTCGTCCATATTTGGTGTAGTTCGTGATAGTGTTTATCGACGATATCCTTATTTATTCAATATTATAGGAGCAACACCTTCGTCTAACATTGTAGACTTTTTGGGAGTACCAATCACATGCTAAATTTAGCAAATACAAGTTTTAGCTTTTAGAGGTTAGATTTTGTGCTACGTAATTAGCAAGGAGGGCATTGCTATTAAACCAGCCAAGTAGGGCCAGTTCTTGATTGGGAATGTTAGTTGTACAGCCATCATGGATGTACATAGTAATCAACGCTCAATCGAGGAACTCTTGGATCAACTCCGAAAGGGGAAAATTTCTAAGAACCCAAGGCAGATTAGACCATCAGATAAGATGGGGTCCTTCAAAAGAAAGACCGGATTGTAATACTCTAGAATCCGTAGTCGAAGGAGGATATATTTGACGAAGTCGGCGTACTTCTTACACGTTAAGACAATTTACACGATGGAGAGATATGTGAGGATATTCATCCGGGAGATTGTATGATTGCATGGAGTTCTGGAGACGATTGTATCAGATCGTGGCTCAATTTTTACTTCACATTTCTAGAAGAGCTTCCACAATTCTTTTGGCATCCAGTTATCATATAGCATCGTATTCTACCTGCAGACAGATGGACAAACAGAGAGAGTTAACCAAGTGTTGAAAGACATGTTGCGGTCTTGAGTTATTAATTTCTAGGGCAGCTGAGAGGTCCATATCCCATTGATTGAATTTACCTACAATAATAGTTATCAATCGACGATAGGCATGTCATCTTTAGAAGCATTGTACGGGAGGCCTTGTAGATCCCCGATTTGTTGAGCAGAGTTATGGAATAACCTATTACTTAGACCAAATTTGGTTGGATAGGATAAACTACGGAGAAGGTAGCTGTAATTTGGGAGCGTATTCTTACCACCTAAGTTGGCAAAAGAGTTACACAAATTAGAGGCAACAACCTTTAGAGTTTCAAGTTGGAGATTATGTTTTATTGTAAGTATCACCGATGAAGGGTGTTCAACGATTTAGTAGATGAGGAAAGTTTTCCCAGAGTTACGTTAGACCATTTGGGGTCGTTGAGCATGTTGGAGCCGTTTCGTATCAACTAGATTGTCCCGCATCAATGTTGGGTGTACATGATTTTTCCTAGGTTTCGATGATCAAGAAGCATTTATACGACGAGGAGCGATAGATAGTGTTTGACGCACCAGACTTAGAGATTCAGGCTGATTTGACAAACATCAAGATTCCAATTTGTATTCTTGCTAGAGTGGGTAAGAAGTTTAGAAATAAGATGATTCCTTTAGTTAAAGTGAAGTGGATCCGGAAAGGGGCTGAGGAAGCTTCTTGGGAGCATAAGGAGGATATGCATCGCAACTACCCACACCTGTTTGAGCAGGTAAAATATTAATTATGATTTGTTTGTGTTCATATTATCTGTATAGCTACATTTACATATAACGCTGGAATGGAGGTATTAACACTTATCTCATAATTATTTGGAACAAATGGTATATACATGGGGGGTTCCTTGTTTGGATTTTTCGCTCATCGTACAAGTTACGTTTAATTAGGGGTTAAATAGGAGTATTTGCATTCTAGATCGTTAAGTGTAAATATTACTTATGATACCTACCTTGGGATTAATGATATGAGATGTGTATGTAAGGGTTTCATTGTCTGGATCTCAATGGTGGTCAAATCAGCCTGAAGTTCCAAATTTGGTGCGTCAATAACTCTCTGCTGCTCCTCATCGTGTATGTGCTTCTTGAGCATCAAAACATGAAATACATCGTGCACTCCCCCCATCAACGCTGGAAGGTCTAGCCGGTACGAAATGTCTCCAACCCGTTTAACAATCTTAAATGGTCCAATGTATCTCAGGGTAAGCTTTTCCTGTCTGCCAAACCACTGAACACCCTTCATGGGCGATACTTTTAGTAAAACATAGTCCCTAACCTGAAACTCCAATGATCGTCGCCTCTGATCCTCATAACTCTTCTGCCGACTCTAAGCCATAAGAATACACTCTCGAATCAATGCTACCTTCTCCGTAGTCTTCCTCACGAGCTCTGGCCCAAGTATAAACTGTCCTTTGGTTCTGCCCAACAAATCGGGGATCTACAAGGCCTCCCGTACAACACCTTATAAGGATCCATACCTATCGTTGATTGATAACTGTTGTTATATACAAACTCAATCAATAGAATATGATCCTCCCAGCGACCCTAGAAATCGATAACACATACCTGCAACATGTCCTCCAACACTTGGTTGACCTTCTCTGTTTGTGGGTGGAAAACACTACTATATAATAGCTGGATGCCGAAAGAATTCTCAAAGCTTTTCCAGAAATGTGATATGAAAACTGAGTCTCGATCTAATACAATAATGTCTAGAACTCCATGCAGTCTCACAATCTCCCGAATGAAGATCCTCGCTTAAGTTTCCACAGTGTATGTCGTCTTAACTGGTAAGAAGTGTACCGACTTCGTTAATCGATCAACAATCACCCAAATCGAATCGTTCCCTCTCTTAGATCTCGGTAAGCCCATGATGAAATCCATCAAGATATATGCCCACTTTCACTCAGGAATGGGTAAAGACTTAGGGTTCTTGCGAGTATCTAATGTTCATCCTTCACTTGTTGATAGGTAAAGCATTTAGATATATACATCATGATATCCCTATGCTTTCCGCTCCACTAATAATGTCTCTTCAGGTCATTGTACATTTTGGTTGTGCCTGGATGTACTGTGTACCTGATGCGATGTGCCTCATCAAATAATTCCTTCTTCAACTATAGAATATTCGACACTACTAGTCGGCCTTTCATTCAAAGGCCCCCATCTGATCCGATGGTCCAATCCACCTTGAGCTCTTTGGAAATATCCCCCTTTCGAGTTCGAATACAAGAGTCCTCCAGCTGAGCACTGACCACTCTATCAGTCCACGATGGCTGTATGGGTAAAACTCCTAAATATGCGCTGCTCCCACTAATCTCTGGCCTAAAGTCAAATTGACTAAGAGTGAGAAGATCTCGATATAACGAGCACCTCAAAGCTGTAAGCCCGTGACGACGCTTCCTACTCAACGCGTCTGCTATGACGTCCGCCTTTCCTTGATGGTACTGAAGTACGAACTCAAAATCCTTAATGAACTCTACCCATCATCGCTGCCTCTGGTTGAGTTCCTTCTGGGAGAAAAGATACTTCAGGCTCTGATGGTCATTGAAAAGCTCGAATTGAACTCTATAAAGATAATGTCTCGACGTCTTAAGTGCAAAGACCATCGTTGCCAACTCCAAGTCGTGAGTAGGATAATTCTACGCATGAGTCCTCAACTTCCACGAGATGTAAGCCACTACTCTCTGGGTCTGCATCAAATCGCCTCCTAGACCCGGTAACGATGCATCTGTGTAGACAACAAAGGTATTGTTATTACTAGGGATGATCAATACTAGTGCCGTAGTCAACTTAACCTTTAAAGTCTCAAAGAATTTCTGATACTCTGCCTCCTAAACAAACTATATATCCTTCTTCGTAAGGCGTGTCAACGGGGTAACAATCTTTGAAAAGTCCTGGATAAACTTCCTGTAATAGCCGGCCAGACCCAAAAAGCTACGAATCTCTATAACGGTCTTTGGAGGCTCCCAATCAAGAACTGCTTCCACCTTGGCTGGATCAACTACAATGCCCTCCTTGCTAATGACATGGCTTAAGAATCTGACTTCTGAATGCCAAAAATCATATTTGCTAAACTTAGCATACAACTGGTGCTCCCGCAAAGTCCGTAACGCCAATCGAAGATGTTGCTCATGCTCGGCCTCCGATCTCGAGTAGATAAGAATGTCATCGATGATAACAATCACAAACAGGTCCAAGTATGGATGGAAAACCTGGTTCATCAAATCCATAAATACGTCGAGTGCATTGGTTACCCCAAATGGCATGATAAAAAATTCAAAAAACTTATACCGAGTCAAAAAGGCAGTCTTGGGAATATCCATCTCCCGAACCCATAACTGGTGATAGCCAAATAGAAGATCAATCTTTGAGAAACGCTATGCTCCTTACAACTGGTCGAATAAGTCATCTATTCTCAGTAGTGGATACCTGTTCCAGATGGTGACCTTATTCATTTCACGATAATACATACATAATCAAAGGCTGTCGTCCTTCTTCTTCATGAAATAAAACACTAAGATATAAGCTCACCTAACTGAGTCTGTAGCTCCCTCATCTCAGCAGGTGCTATATGATAAGGTGCGCAGGAGATCGACGCTGTGCCCGGCTACAACTTGATACAAAACTCAACCTCTCTCACTAGAGATAATCCAAGTATTTCTTGAAAGACATCCTAACACTCTGAGACTACTCTAGTCTCACTCAAATAGGCACCCTGATCCGACAACATCACCTCCTCGACGTACGCCAGAAATGACTCTACAAACTGGTTGCTCTGTGTAGTCGCAACAACAAACTTAGTGCCATCGGATCCTCATAAGCAAGAATCACATCGAACTCGGACATATGCAAGACAATCAAATCTACTATGAACTCGGACTCATCTAAGTTGACGACGCATCTCCTACAAATGCCATGTAGAAGTGATATGTCACCTAGAGGGGTGAAAACTGACAAAAGAATGTCTAAAGGCTATTCCACTAGCTAGAGTCTAATCATGAAATCATAAGAGATGAACAGATGTGAAGCTCTGGAATCAAAAAGAATACGGGCTTGAAAAGAGTTCACAAGGAACGTACGACCCCGCTCGCACTATGATCACGTAGTACAACTTCATATACTCTGCCTGAAGATGCGGTCTGCTGCATTAGAGGATCTGGGGTATGCTGAATTATATGTCCCTGCTGTATCTCCTAAATAGCGCACAC
This sequence comes from Asparagus officinalis, assembly GCF_001876935.1. Taxonomy (NCBI): domain Eukaryota; kingdom Viridiplantae; phylum Streptophyta; class Magnoliopsida; order Asparagales; family Asparagaceae; genus Asparagus; species Asparagus officinalis. Next base: position 23,315,168 of record NC_033803.1, read on the forward strand.
CTATCCCTTTATCCTCGGAACTGCTGGCGGTGCCTCAAGTCTTAGCTACTAGCCCTGGCCTCGGCTCTATACTCTGTTTTGCTACTGACCCTTCCGTTTGCCCTGCTGGGCTCCTGCTAGTGTACTACGACACTTGGCAGCTCTGTGACTGATCTTGTGATAGTTAACATGCACCCTAAAATTTACACTGTTGGGGTTTTCTCTGATCATACCGTGGTCCCTTCTTATGGGGACCCTACTACTGCTGCTGAATACCCTTACCCTACTGTTAGGGCCCTCCGAGTCCTAAAAATGGTCTCTTGCCCTTGTCCTTATTTCCGTCCTGCCCTGCTTTAGAATTTCCTTCCTTACCCTTCTAAAACATGACCGTCTCGGTATCCTATGAAATGACAACATCAGTTACCTCCCACACTGAGTGAAATCGTCGTGACACTAGATAGCGAAGTAAACTAGGGCGAAGTCCCAATAGAAATATCTGAGCTTGACGCTCGCCTGTATGCCACATGCCCATAAATCAGAGTAATCCCATGAACTTGCTCTCATACTCAGCTACAGACATATCTCCCTGCTCTAATCGAGCTTACTCTAACTCTTTCCTGGCCTTTGCCACTACTGATATGTACTGATAATCAAAGAAGTAAACAAAATCGTCCCAGCTAAGTGTCATACACTATTTTGGTATGAACAGAAGCCTATACCATTCTTCGGCATCGCTCTTATGGTTGAAAGCTGCCAACCTCTGCTTCTGGACAGAATCAATGTTAAGCATATCTAAAATGCTTCCCACATCCTCCTTCCACTAATGAGCTTCAAGTGAATCTAATGTTCCCTGGAATTTTGATGCCCTTAACTTCTGGTATCTCTCCACCAAACGGAGCCAAGCCTCCTGCTCTGCGGTCCTATCAACAGCTAGTGGTGGTGTGACTACTAGCGACTCCTCTGCAATAGGTACATGAGTTGCTGGTGGTAGCACAACTATAGGTGGTGTAACTTGAAGAACCTGATTCTCAATCTTCTCCTCAATCACTGCTAACCGGGCTGCAAGTGGTGCTATGAGGTCGATCAGATACTCTAAAGCCTGCTGCGGCTTGGGCTCTGGATCATCTTGCCCAACTCACTGGGCATGAGTTAGGAGTGTATAAAAATATGGGTTAGTATATATAGATATAAAATCATCTATCCTAAACTAAGTGAAAATTGATATTAAGAAATCAACAACACGAGAATGGGTACGTCAAGCGAAATAATCCAAACAAGGAAACCCTCATGTATATACCTCGTATCTCAAATTGTGAATCACTAAATATTAATTCCAAATCCTATGAACAAAATTAAATAATAAAGAAATAACACACTCCAAGCCTCATCCAAAACGAATCATGTCATAATATCTCACACCACCCTCGAGTAGTTGGCTCCGCAACAAAAATAAATATTCATCCAATATACATCATGTATGATATAATGTAGCCTCATATCCTACTCTTGAAATAGGCAACATGGGAGCAAATCACAATCTCAAATACTCTACGGAGAATGAGCGTATCAGCCCAAACCCGAAAAACCAACGATGTCTCGGATACGCTGCTGAGAATAGGCATATCAACCTAACCTGTAAACAATGATGCAACATAGAGTGTGGTCCAACCATGGTCTCATTGCTATTTATAAACTAACGCACTTTGAGTATAGTACAGCTACCGTCTCATTGCGGGAATACCGACTAATCCCACTCACGCATCCACAACTATTGTAAAATGAAACAAACTCAAAATGATAGATTACACACCTCTAATAACTCGTGTGTGCCCAACACAAATACGTGTACATTGTCACGGTCATGTGCATGGATCTATGTGCAACTCGTATTCCGTGGTTGCGATCAAACAAATGTGGCGAAACACAAATACACCATCACATCGGTTGACCGAAGTATGACATCGGTCGACTGATCAGTGTCGTGCACAAACATGCACATGCACACAGCTTGGACCGGTCGACCGACTCTTTTGTTTCGGTCGACAGACCCAAGCATGAAGTGAAGGCGAACAACAGGTGTAGGTTTTGATCTATAATATCTTAAATCGAGATTTTTACATAAAAACAAATATATTTAAACTTATTAAATGTGATTAGGGTTCACTTATGTACATGAAAACAAAATTATCAATTTTGAGTGGATTCAAATAACCCTAACATGTTCGTACCTATATGAAACCTCATGAAAACAAGAAATTTGACGTAAACTCATGTTTGATATATTTCAGAACTTAAATCCAAAACAAAGATGCTGTTTAATAACTTTTTAAAATGAAAATATTAAATCTTTGTATCTTATAGTTTAAAGAGCAATCTTTCTATTTAAACTAGGTTTAAAATCGAATAAATCTAGATAAAACTAGAAATAAATCGGGGATGGGCTTTGAGGAGATGCAACTCGCCTCAAAACATGCTGGAATCCCCAAATATGCAAGAAAATAGATTCTCCTTTGCCAAACACCAATGATCTCACCCTCTTCTCGGTATTTCCTTCACAAAGCTCTTCAAAATCACCAAAATAAATTCTAGGGTTTGCTAAGGAGAGAAGATGGCTACTAGGGTTCAGAAATATGATGAAAAAGAGAGATTTTCGTTAAATATACGCCTATATATATGAGCAAACCCGAACCCAAACAGCCTGACCTGAAAATAGAAACCTAGCAGGAATCTGGCTTCTCGTCGGTCGACTGATCACTTGGCATCAGGTCGGGGCGGGGGCGGGGGGGGGGGGGGGGGGGGGGCGGGACGGGGGGGGGGCGGCCCCCCGCCCGACCCAGATGTCAAAGTGCCAGCCCTACAGTTTGTGGGCCACTACCATTGACATTTACACTCCCATATATATGTATATATATATCAATATAAATAATACATATATATATATATATATATATTATATATATATAATTTATTAAATATATATATATATATATGTATATAGTATATATATATATATATATAAATTATATACTATATATATATACTGTATATACTATATATATATATGCTATATATATATTACGTATATATATATATATACTAATGTATATCATTAATGGTATATATATATATACTATATGTATATATTATATATTACTATATTATATATATTAACTATATATAATATATATATATTATATAAAGTATATAGGTATATATATATATATATATATAAATATATATATATAGGATATATATGTATGTATATATATATATATATATTATATATATATATATATATGAATATATAATATAGTATGTACTATATATATATAATAGTATATATATATATATAATATATATATATATATATATATATATGTATATAGTATATAGTATTAATATATATGTATACTATATTACTATATATGGTTATTATAATATATATTATATATCATAATATAGTATTATATTATATATAATACTATAATTATATGTATATATAGATATATAATATATAATATATATATATTATATGATATTATATTATATATATAGTATATATATTATATATATATATATAATTATATATATTATATATATAATATAGTATATGTATATATATATATATTATATAGTAATATATTAATATATATATATATATATATAATATATATATATATATATAAATATATATATTATATATCATAATAATATATAATATATATATGTTAAATCATCTCTGACCTGATCTCTCTCGAAACTCCTGCTTTATTTGACTGGATGATCGCCAAGCAACATGCATTCTAAATCACACGGTTATCCTCCGGATCAAAACTTGTTTTTTGCATCCGAGTAAGAGTAGTCGAATTTCCGCCCTTGGTCGATTTCGATTACTAAAGTTATTATTTCTTATGTGAAATAGGTACCCCCAGGCCTATTATTTGCCTTCGTACAATAAACACCCATCATACCGTGTAGATCCGACCGCGATCAAATCGCGCACGGTGGTCCACGGATAACCCCGGCTCAGGCGAGAGAACCCACACAAGGCAAGAGACCGCAAAATAGGATCTTGCATTTGTTTCGAGAACACAGGATAAGTTGTAATCTTTTTTCTGTTCTTTGATTTTGCTTACCGGAGCTCTTATAACAAAGACCGGATCTTTTGTAACCGATAAAGTGTTGCTTAGAAAACAATTACCTGTCAATGAAAATGATTTTCGTGCGCGAACATCTGGAGCCACCATAATGGGAGCCACCGATCTCGCTGCCGAGATCGTTGCGTCGCAGCCGCGGATCTCAATCCCGGTCGAGGAGGAGGTCGAGTATGAATTCGACCAACAAAAGTTTGAGGAGTATCTGTCATCCTCGTCCGGATCCACCTCCCCCCACAAGTCCAAGAAGTTCTTCTCCAGGAGAAAAGTTCGTTGGTATGAAGAAGTGCAGAATGCCAATGAAGATCTCACCCCAATTGATGCCGAAGTTGCATCGGGTGAAGCTCCACCGACCTCCAACCAGGTCAAATCTGTTCCTGCTAATTCCTCCGCCGTTGAGGGCGTAGTGACTCTCTCAAAGAGAGCCCGCCAGAGGCGACGTCAACGCCTGGCGCGGCAACTCGCAAAGACAATAGAGTCCACTGACGGAATCCGCTATCACGCGGATCTGAAGAGCAGGAGAGGCAAACAGCCTCAACAAACAATGACTGGCAGCTCCTCCAAGCCGCCAACAAATGAATGGATCTGTGTCAAATAGAATCGTTCAACACTTGATGAGCGCATTCGCAAGCGCCGCACACTGTCAGCGCAGGCACGGGCTCAAGTCCAAGAAGCCCGTAGAAGATTGCAGAAGGAAGTGGCCAAGAAGCCGCCACCAACCCGCCAAGTATGGAGGCCGAAGTCTGAAGCGGTGATTCAGGCTAAAGAGTAACCTTTGCAGCCTTCAGCAAAAGTTCAACCTCCGGCGAACCAACCTAAATCGCCAATAATTCCCATAGCCACTCCGGGAGATCACGCAGAATCATCCCGAAGAAAGAAGTCAGTTTTGGAGCGCCTCGGTCCACTTCCCGATGGACGATGCAAAGCTCCAGTTCAAGAACGTTTGGGCCCGATAAAGAAGCCCCGAACGACTCAACATGCTGGGAGTCACCGCCACCCTCAACCTGACAAAGAGATCAGGGCAACTAGGCGCACCAATTTGCGCATTGAAGTCCAGGAGCCCACTGAGAACTCACGCCCACAAAGGCATGTTTCGAGGCGCGTGACTCTTGAAAGCCCAAAGAAGGCAGTTCGCCCTCAGAAGGAAACATTATCGTCTGATGACGATAGCGTTATACCTGAGAAGTCGTGCCAACACACGATAGGTTACTCCGACCTTCAAGCAGACGAGTTGTACTATCGTGTTCGGGGTACGAGTAAAACCAGGAAAAGGAGTCCTCAAGAACTAGAAACTCAATGCCCCTGTTCCAAACTCATCCGGGCAGTATTGTCTGAGTGTAACTGCATCATGACAGTCCCTGAAAGAATTTCGGTTTTCGAAAGGCTCAGTACCGAAACACCAAAACCAAGGCATAGGCGTTTCCGACAAAGAAGAACGGTGGTTGAAGATGGAGAATTTTCGAGGGTCACCACTAATATGACCAGCAAAAGGAAATCAACACGGGATAATCCTAAGTCGATTCTGGAAGCACACCAGTGTATAACACGTCTGCAGTCCGGAGCCATCATACGAACAACTTATGGTAGGATTCGGACAAGATTACCTTTAGAAGATGAAGAATCGGATGTCGGCTCTGCGGTCGCATCAGATAATACAGTATCCAGCGAGGGACAACCCCGTGAGTCACTTATGATAAGTGCGGAACAAGTGGCCAAGATGCTCGAAGAAGCCATGGCTAAACAACAGGAGAGCTTCAGGTTCGAAATGCAGATGGCCATGCAGAATATGAAAGAAATGCATGACTAACAAATCCAAGAACTGACAAACCAGCAAGGCGAACCAAGTCGTCGTAACCAGGTTAATCAGGAAGATGAGGACACAAATGCGAATGAAGCTCATAATGCCAATAATCCTCCCGTCAATGCAGGGGGTGGTAACGAGAATGCTAGAGAAAACACGGGTGAAAGCTTGAATATTAAAAACCTCGAGAGCAAAATCAATACATTGATTTCCGCTAAAGAGATGAAAAAGACGGGCATTCCTTGTCCATACCCAAGAGAATGAGAATCAATCCCGTATCCAGCGAAGTTCAATCTAATTAACTTCACGTCGTTTAATGGGATGGGTTCACCCACTCAGCATTTGATTTACTTCAAATCACACCTAGGGGTTATTTTTGGTAATGAGCCTCTGATGGTACAGTCCTTCGTTGGCACTCTTCGTGGAGCCGCCTTCGATTGGTATCGCCACCTCAAGCCAGGAAGCGTGAATAGCTGGGACGACATGGAGACTAAATTCCTCACTAACTTCTTCGACGGCGACACCGAGATATCCATCGGGTCGTTGCTTGATGAGAAACAAAAAGATAGGGAATTGGTTGATACCTTTGTCAAAAGGTTCCGGAACAAGGCGATGAACTGTCGGGACCCGATCACTGAGGAGTTCATTCTCCAGACTTGCCACAACAACCTCGCATTGGACGTGTTGGAAGTAATGAAGACAGTACCGTCCAAAACATGGAAGGATTTGAAGGTCCGAGGAGAGCAAGCCGAGCGATTCCTCAGAAGGAAGAAGGCGAAAAGAGGCCAACAGGCGACGAATGCTCCGCAACAGAATTTCGTCCCATGAGGGAATGGTAAGGCACATGCTAATGAAGTTGATGCTAATCAAACTTTCCAATTGCAACCTTAGCAACAGCAACAGCAACGAGCACCACAACAATCGCATTCGCAATGGCAACAACGGCCTCAGAAGCAGAAATCTTCGGAGCCAAGATTTCCTAAAGTGTACTCCTTCAAAGATGACGAAGTTCTCGGCATCTTTAAGTACCTGTTGGAAAATAACAAAATCCAGCTGCCGGCGATCGTGGACCAAGAAGGGGCTAGCAAAGTGACGGATCCGAAGTATTGCGCATACCATAGAGTGGTCCATCACCCTACTAAGTCATGCTACCATCTCAAGGATAAGATCCAGGCGTTAATTGATGTGGGCGTCATAACCCCAAAGCCGTCCAAGAATGTCAGAGCAAATGCAGTATCAATTAGTTTTGGATCAGTGCCCACAGTATGGTTTGAACCAGAACGCATCACCAAAGTAGGAATGAAGATGGTGAACGACGACCCACATGGACAGCGCCAAAAAGAACTTGTGCCACACACAGCTCCAAACGGCGAAATCCTCTGGGTCCATCTTGATCTTATTGAAGACGATCAGTGGTCGACCTCCTTGACCAGGATGGGTAAAGGCAAGTCTTGCAATGCTACCTCTACAATCTTCGAAGAGGATGGTAATGAAGCTCCTACCTTCCCGCTCTCCGAAGAAGAACAAGAAGTCTTTGCCACTAGAAGCGAAAATCAGTATCACTTCAACTATCCATCACCTAGCGATCAGTTAGCTGAGCAGGGGGTGACTAAGCAAGGATCAGCTAGAACTCTCACGGAGCTGGGTGTGATTACGACTCCTAGACCGGTTGAAGAAGCTCGACGACAACCGGTTAATAAACAGAAAGAAAAGAAGCCCCAGGAGGTTCATAATCCGAAGCAGTCTCGTTTTAATCTTCCGATTGGAAGAGATAAACCAGAAAGCTCGAACACTCCGCACGTCTTCGATATTATGGCTCAACTAGCTAACATCCCAGCGCGAATAACATTGTATGAGTTGCTACGGTTGTCTAAAGAAACCAGAGAAGCCTTGCAAGAAGCCTTGGCTAATTCAGAAGTGTTCCTTACTCGGATCAAGCCGGCACTTGAAGAGCCAGAACCGTTAATTCAACACTGCAATATAGCGGCCAAAAACCTTCCCTGCATTACCTTCACCAAAGAGGATATGCAGACGAAGAATTCGAACCATGATCGACCCCTATATTTCATTGGGTACATTGGCTCCAACAAAGTCAACCGAATCCAAGTGGATCCGGGTTCTACTGTGAGTATTATGCAGGCACTATTATCTATGGATTCAATACTAGCGGGTCAAGACCCTTGGGTAAGATCCGGATAAAATGTCAAATGGGTAATTTGAAGACAGAAGTCACATGTTATGTGATCAATGCCGAGACTTCATATAACTTACTATTGGGTCGGCATTGGATCCATAGTAACATTATAATCCCCTCCACTCTCCATCAGTGTTTGAAATATGTCGACACTAATAATAAGGTTAGGACGGTGGTCGCGGATAAGCAACCATTCAAAGGGTATGAGAATTATTTCACTGATTCTCTTCTTTATGGTAACGAATCTGATACTGAATCATCGGCCCATGGCACAGATAGCGGAGAAGAAGCTGATACCGAAACCGGACTTGATTACAATGGAGGTTATGTTTTAAATGACATTGTACCATTTGTAATCAACCTTGACGATGAACAATCGTCAGATGACAGTTGTAACTGACAACTTACCAATAATGAAATAAATAATGATTTAGAGTACTCACTGTCTCTTGATGATGTAATAAAGGGATTGTATGATAATCCCGATTTATATGTGCCGCTTCGATCATCCTATGTAGCGAAGAAACGCCTCCAGCATTCTTTCGGAACAACCCTGGTCATTCCTACCAAAATAGGAGGCGAAAGAGAAGTGATTTACGGTAAAGGAGAGGGTTTTCCATTACCAGATCATTTCTTAAGGGAAGATGAGAATGATGACAAACCTGGTCAGCATCTATCTATTATAATAAGACAAACCTGGTCAGCATCTATCTAAGTATAGTCCGGAAGCGCGCAAGCTCATGGAAAAACAGGGATATCATTTCACACTCGGAGAAGGTCTATACTTCGATCGAGGTCCTCGTATTCCAGCCAAAGTGGCATAAGTACCAAAAGGGAAACCGGATGATTATTATAAATTCAGACGAGGGTTAGGGTATGAATCTTCTTCAGAAGACGAATGTTGCTGGTTAATCAAAAACCAATCATCTGAGCAATACAAAGATGGGTACCCGTCAGATTCCTCGGAATGGGATTCTGATACAAGTCTGGGGGAAGCATTCAAAGCCCTAATGACGAACATGGCTACAGCTGATCCGTCCACAATGGAGAACGATGATCAAATGCCAACATGGGAAGACCCGTGGGTTCATCATCTGAACATGCAGTATGGTGATAGGTTCGAACAGAGAGAACCCCCCACTGAAGATAAAATAGTTTAAATTAACATGGGTGACGAGGCCAACCCAAAGCCTATATTCATCAGCGATAGTCTTCCCTCAAGTGAGAAGGAGGAATTAACTGCTCTCGTCAGGGAATATATTGACGTCTTCGCTTGGAACTACGAAGATATGCCAGGGCTCGACCCCAGTGTAGCAATGCGCCACCTCGATATCAAGTCGGATGCCAAACCTGTCAAACAACAGCAAAGACGGTTTTGTCCGCAGATTATGGAAGCCATTGAGGCAGAGGTTAAGAAATTGATCGAATCAGGATTTATCCAAGAGGAGCAACATCCAAACTGGCTAGCCAATATTGTTCCAGTCATGAAGAAGAACGGTAAAATCAGGATTTGTATCGACTTTAGGGACCTAAATACGGCATGTCCAAAAGACGACTTTCCTCTCCCAATCACAGATGTTATTATCGACAATATGTGCGGGTTTGAGAGAATGTCTTTTATGGATGGCTTTTCAGGATATAACCAAATCAAGATGCACCCAGATGACGAGAAGCATACAACGTTTAGAACGCCCCTTGGTGTCTTTTGCTACATGGTGATGCCTTTCGGTCTAAAGAATGCAGGCGCCACGTACCAGCGAACAATGACTAAGATTTTCCAAGAACATCTCAGGAAAACAGTCGAATGCTACGTTGATGATTTGGTTGTAAAAAGCCGCAACAAAGAAGATCACATCAAGGACTTGAAGACGATGTTCGATCTCATGAGGAGTCATCAATTGAAGATGAACCCCACTAAATCCTTCCTTGGAATGTCCAGCGGAAAATTCCTTGGATTCGTCGTCACCACCAAAGGTATACATATCGATCCTGATAAGGTGAAAGAGATACATGAACTGCAACCCCCTAGAAATCTAAGAGAACTCAGAGGATTGCAAGGGCGGTTAGTTTACATCCGGCGGTTCATCTCAAATCTTTCTGGAAAGTGCCAACCATTCTCTAAGCTAAACAAGAAAGGGGTGTCATTCATCTGGGACGACGCCTGCCAAAAAGCATTCGAAGATATCAAAACGTATCTGACGAATCCTCCTGTTCTCGTTGCACCGAAGTCGGGTAAACCGTTCTTGATTTACATCAAGGCGATGAACCACTCGATAAGTGCTTTACTAGCACAAGACGATGATAACGGTCACGAACAGGCAATCTATTACCTAAGTCGGACCTTTGTAGGCGCCGAGTCTCGATATCCGATGATTGAGAAAGAATGCCTCGCATTGGTATTCGCAGTACAAAAGATGCGGCATTACCTGGTCGGACAGACGATCTACGCCATTTCTAATGTTAATCCAGTACGGGTATTTATGACGCAACCGGCCTCTATAAATTGGCGGTTAGCGAAGTGGGCCCTTCTCTTGTCCCAATATGATTTGCACTTCAAATAGCAGAAGTCAATCAAAGGACAAGCGATTTCTGATCTTTTGGCGGCAAATCCGACAACGGATACGGCAAAAGTATATGATGACTTGCCGGATGAAACCCACGAGGTTAACACTACATCGCACCAACATGTATGGCAATTATACTTCGATGGTGCTTCGAGGGCAGTTAATAGGGCAATAACCCCCGGATGTTCTAAAGTCTCCTCCAGAGTTGGAGTTGTTTTAGTTTCCCCGGGGATGCATGTGATGCCTCGTACTTATTCACTGACTAGTCCATGTTCCAATAACGTAGCCGAGTACAATGCGCTTCTCATTGGACTCAGTTTCGCCAAGGAGCTGGGGGTCGAATATCTCGAAGCTTTTGGGGATTCTCAATTGATAGTCAACCAAGTCCGTGGAGAGTATGAAGTCAGGAACCAAGACCTGATCCCGTACCACCAGGAGGCCATCAAAATGGCAGATTCTTTTGAAGAATTCTTTATTGAATACATCCCTCGTCTCCAGAACGCTTATGCGGATGCACTGGCAGCACTAGCGGTATCACTTGCGCAGCCTCCCGAAACTGAACTATTAGTCACAGTAAGGACGCATCAACTCTGCATACCCATATACGATATGGATATCGAAGAGGAAGATGATAGAAACATAAACGCAAAGGAGGTGAATTCAACTTCAACTCAAATTGGGTCTGAGTCCCGAGATTGGCGTTTTCCCATCATTGACTACGTCCAGTATGGTATTTTGCCAGAAGATGTAAAAGAAAGGGAATCAATCCGCCGAAGAGCACCAAGATTCTTCTATAATACCGAGACCCATACATTATACTGCAGAGGGTACGACGGTTTGTTACTCCGATGCCTTTCGAACAAAGAAACAGAAGAAGTTCTTAAGGAAGCACACAAAGGAGAATATGGTGCACATCAGCCTGGTTCCAAACTGTATGATCGCATTAGAAGAATGGGATATTTTTGGCCAACAATGGTTCGTGACGTAATCGAATACGCCCGAGAGTGTCATGCTTGTCAAATACATGCAAATTATATGCACCAACCACCAGAGCATTTACACACGTCAACCACGTCTTGGCCGTTCGAGACATAGGGTATGGACATTGTTGATCCTATTTTTCCCCCTTCAGTCAAAGGTGATCGATTCATCCTCACAATCACGGATTACTTTTCAAAATGGGCTGAAGCAATTCCGCTTAGAGAAGTGAAGACGAACAACGTCATCAATTTTATCAAAATCATGTTATATACCGACACGGTGTGCCAAGACGGATCATTCATGACAACGGTCCACAGTTCATAAGCAACGCATTCGTCAGGTTTTGTGACAAGTTCAAAATTCAAGATATTTCGTCATTAGCTTATTATCCCACTGCGAATGGATTAGCTGAGGCATTTAACAAGACGATCATTAAGATCCTGTCAAAGCTCGTGAAGACCAATAAACGAGACTGGGATGATAAACTCGGTGAAGCACTCTGGGCTTATCGTACCACCATACGCACACCTATAGGAGCTACCCCATATTCGTTGGTATACGGATGTGAAGCTGTGCTACCATTGGAAATCCAAATCCCATCCCTTCGGATCGCTCTCGCAACTGAGATGACGACAGAAGAACAACATCAAAAACGTCTCGAAGAACTCGAAATGTTAGATGAAAAGCGCTTGGAAGCTCAACAACACATTGAGTTTTATCAAGCCAGAATATCTAGGGCTTTTAACAAAAGAGTCCGATAGAGAAGCTTCAAGGAAGGAGATCTGGTCCTCGCTGCTCGCCGACCGATAATCCTCAACTCCAAGAAGAAAGGTAAATTTGAACCCAAATGGGAAGGACCATTTGTGATAGACACAGTCTACTCAAATGGCGCATATCGCCTGATTACTCAAGAGGGCGCTAGGCAATTAATGCCAATAAATGGGAAGTTCCTGAAAAAGTACTATCCCTAGTACATTCAGGATAACCCATTTACCGGGAAGTTCCTTGAAGAATATTACACTTAATATTCTAGAGGATAACCCAAAATTATTTTCACCACCAAAATCCCTCACTGATCAATTTCAATTGACAGTGAGTCCACCAAAAGTGTCTTTCTGGCCCAAACCACTAGCAAATTCCCCTCTTGACTCTTTTTCAGTTCAGAGTCCCCTTTCGATAAACGAAAGAACTCCCTTCTTTTTCTCTTTGGTTAAGCCTTCTCATGGTTATAACCGAAGTTAAAATTTCACTTCGATAAACGAAAAACCCATCTTCAGTTTAGATAACCAATCCTATAAAAGACAAGTTTATCTAGATTTTTCCAGATTCTCGGAGTAGAGATCCCACTCCTAGTTTCTTTTGCACTGGAAATAGAATATAAAATTATTCCTTTCCAGTATGGCAGGTTGTTATTAATAACACCAAAATCCATGCCTTACATGCATGGGGAATTTCATCCTGAATCCTAAGAAAGGATATGTCGACGCCTAACACGCGTCACCGGTTTAGTCTTTCTCCGTGGAAAAAGACACTAGAACCTGATTCTGGGGACTTTTATCCCGAAGCCTAAGTAAGGATAAGTCAGCGTCTAATACACGTTGCCGGGTAGCCTATTCCCGTAACAATGGCGAAGTCTACGTATTCGAAGTCGTAGCAGCGAGTCTAAGGGAGTTCATTCCGTTAGCACAACGTTACATGCGGAACGGATTTAGACAATCCGCATGCTAGCCCGACTCAAACGGTAGTCGGTAAAGGCTAATCAAATCCGTTGAAGGCTGAGGGTTAGCCAAAAATCCTAAAGTCAACACCTAACACGTGTCGCCGGGTAGCCTATTACCGTAACAATGGCGAAGCCTATATATTCGACATCATAGCACAAAGTCTCAGAGAATTCACTCTCTTAACACAACGTTACATGCGGAACGGATTTAGACAATTCGCATGCTAGCCCAACTCAAACGGTAGTCGGTAAAGGCTTATCAAACCCGTTGAAGCCTGAGGGTTTGCCAAAAATCCTATGAGTATTATGGTCAATCATTCCAAACAGAATGAGAAATCATGATAAAAATAAAGATAAAACCAGTTCCACTAAGAGGATCAAAAGTCAAAATATTCAGGAAATGAAATCATAAATCAATCTTATGGCTAAAAATCTGTTGACTAAACTTAGACAGCTTCTCATCATAAGTTTTCCTAAGCTCATCCTGCAATTCAGCTCTGAGGGACTCTTCAGTGGTGGCTAAAGTCTTCATAGCAATCCCCTCCGTCTCGACCAGCTTCTGCTTCAAGGATTTCAACTCGTCAGATAAGGCAGTGTGGGCTTGCTAATCATGTGCCTTCGTCATCTGAAGGATACTCAAAGTCTCCTCTTCTTCACGAAGTCCTCTTCGGAACTGTTCTATCTTGGTCTCACAAGAGGCAATAGAAGAGTCAAGATCGTCAAGTGAAGATGATCTAACAGCAAGATTGGCCTCAACTCGGTCTACCCGATCCCGCTACACCTGAATCTCGAGCTCAGCAAGAACTCGAGTATCGCTCCATGTCTGTAAGAGAGTATCCAAATTTACAGCAATGAATGAAGAAGCACCTGCATCCCAGAGCTCACGTAACATCTGAAGCTCGTGCTCCAGGCAATCAAGGTCATCAACTATAGCCTTTGCCAGATCTGGATATCCTGCATCCCTTATTGAATTTATTCTGGGATCAAGGAAAGGCTTAAATTGGTGAAGGAAAAGTCCGCCATGGAAGAGTTGGCCAATCATAGTATGCACGAGGGAAAAGAAAACTTTAAAAAATGGGAGAAGGGGGGCCAACCCTAAAGAGAGAAAAAAAAGGCTCTTTTATAGTGTGAACCAGCCTTGAACCAGACCAGACCAGGCTGAACCAGACCAGACCAGGATAAATCAGTTCAAATGAGGCTGAACCAGATCAGACCAGGCTGAACCAGACCAGACCAGGCTGAACCAGACCAGACCAGGCTGAACCAGACCAAACCAGGCTGAACCAGGTTAAACCAGTCCTGAACCAGTCCTGAACCAGTCTTGAACCAGGTTGAACCAGTCTTGAACCAGGTTGAACCAGTTCTGAACCAGTTTGAATCAGATTTGAACTAAAATTCAAATTGGAGCTGAACCGATTGTCGAAACGACTTCAAATCGACCGACGGTTCAGTCCCTTATTTATTCATTCCTCTCCGATATATTCGGAAGGGTCATAGGATTTATTTTAGCCTAATTACTGACTTTTTGGGGTCATTATCAGGCCGGTTCAGCTCATTCTTAGTACTCCAATAAGGTATACGAGTATAAACTATTCCCTATTTTTATTGAGAAGTTTCTGGAGAGTATTTTTCTAAAAATATTCTTAAGGATAACTCAACAACACTCCAAAAAGTATAAGAGTATAAACTACTTCTCAAGACTCCAGCAGACATACGAGTATAAACTGTGTCAAACGCCGGACAATGCGTTGCGAATGAAGACTCAACGCCAACAAACGATGGTCAGTTCTATGTTGAAACAGTAAACACGAGCTAAAAATCAGAAAATCAAGAATTGACTTCAAGTTCAAAATTCCGACAACGGTCAGACAATAAATGCAGCACCGGAACCCTTGCAGATATTCGACAAAGCACCGAATAGCCTAGAGGATTGAAGGAATCAAGAACAGAAGCCATTCCAGAGTCCCGTCATACCGATTGAAGGTTGGGACAATCATATCCAAAGTATTCCAGACTCTTCTATAAAAGAATGAGACTAAAATACTTTGGAGGGGGTATCTGTAGGCGTATAAAACTGCTTATAGGTCCCTTAACACAGCTCGGCACGGTGATTCGACAAACCAACGAACCATCGGGCGATATATCCAAGCATGATCGTTAGACCACAACACCGAAGCGGATTTACTACCAAATCAGGATCCAGACTGCCAAATCAGAGTCCAGATCAATAATGAAGTTCGAATAAACAACGAGACCGAAAAAAACGACAAAACCAAACACCAAGTGGACTCGGCCAAAACCGAGCCACCAAGTGGTGGCTCGGCCAAAGCCGAGGTGGCTCAGTGGCCGAGCCACCAATTGGTGGCTCGGCCAAGCCACCTAGGTGGCCGAGCCACCTGGGCCGAGCCACCAGATCTGGGCCCAGATCTGAGTCCAGATCTGGTTTGAGGAGCCTATAAATAGACCCCTAGGCTCATTGTTTGAGGGACTTGGAACTTTTGAGGTGAAACTCTGCCGGATTGAGAACTGAACTTTGGAGTTTTGGAGCTTTGAAGACTTGGCTTTTAAGATCTGGTTCTTGGTGATCATCCATGTCAAATAAGGCAGGAGTTCGAGAGAGATCAGATCTGAGATCCACACGGTTATCCTCCGGATCAAAACTTGGTTTTTGATCCCGAGAAGAGTATTGATTTCGCTTGGTCGATTTCGATTACTAAAGGCTATTATTTCTTTGGTGAAATAGTACCCCCGACTGTTATTTTCTTCGTGAAATAACACCCATCATACCGTGTAGATCCGACCGGATCAAGATCACGCGGTGGTCCACGGATTAACCCCGGCGCAGGCGAAGAACCCACACAAGCAAGAGACCGCAAAACAGGATCTTGCGATTTGTTCGAGAAAAGGAAAGTTGTAATTTTTTCTTTTTTCTTTGATTTTGTTGTAACCGGATCTTATAAAAAGACCGGATCTTTTGTAACCGATAAACTGTTGCTTAAGAAAACAATGATGTCAATGAAAACGATTTTCCCCGCGAACACTCGGCATGCCGGGGACCAACTTAAGGAGGACCAACTGGCTCGGATGAGGCTCTAAGAGGAGAGTGCTCTTTGCATGGTGTCCTTGGTCGAAGCCCAGAGCTAGATCACCTATTTGGAATCCGAAGCCTATCGGTTTGAGGTTATGGAGGAGTATCACCACAGCATCTTTGGCAATGTGGAGACGTCGATCACTTGCAAAGCGGAGTTCGACTACCTTAAGTCCTAACTCCCTATCGAGATGAGTGCACGTGATCGTTTTCCAAAAGTCACCAACTACTTGGATTCACTCTTGGAGATATACAGGCAAGGTGAGTGAGGCTTGGATTTGCTCAACCTCGGTGAGGGAGGCATGAAGGTTGAAGGGTTGGATGAGGTGGCCGATGAGGGCCTTGGAGAATTGGTCGATGAGGGGGGCGAGGGATCGACCACGGAGACTAGTGAAGGTTCATGGCTCAAATTGGTTGTGTGTGAAATCAATGAGTAAAAATGAAATTAAACTCAAATTTATCTAGCAAATATAAATATAATAATTTAAATATAAACAAGCTAGATAATTGAGTTTAGAAAACTTCTCCGAAGAGCACAAAGAGATGTAGATGTAGATTTAAGGTTGAATTGCTCAAAATAGAAATTGTAAGCCTTCTCTTTGTGAAAACTTCTTCACATAAACAAACCCACTTAAAAACATGGAAAAAACTGAAAAACTCCACTTGAAACTCTTGAAAAACTTATCATGAAGAATAAGCATTGAGGGGTATTTATACCTTCAAAAAAAAAATAGAAAACTAGCTGTTATAGTCTTTTCGGTCGACTGATGAAGATGTCGGTCTATCGATGAGCTGACCGTTGGCAGCATCCAGGACTCTATCGATCGACTAGTGATTACCATCAGTCAATTGATAGACTGCTTTGATCAACTAATTAAGATTAGTCGACTGAGCAGGAATAACACTGCTAATTGCAGAGCAGTTTATCGGTCGACTGAAATGAACAGTTGGTCGACCGAAAAACATGTACAACACCTATTTGCACAGTAAATTTAATTTTCAAAGTATGTTTAAAAATAGAAATTAAATCCCAAAAATTATAAAACATGGGAAAATGTTTATATACATGAATATAAACATGTTAGAAAAGATACTTTTGAAATATCATTTCCCGTTTGTGAAAACTTATCATTTTGAAAAATCTCAAAAATACGAGTTCGTTCTAAACACTTGATTTAGACAAAATGTCTTGACCAAGTTGAAATCTTTTTGAATGGATTATTGGACTTAGAAAAGATGTAAAACTAACTGAGTAAGTCAATAATCCAAATATATGATATTTTCTCAAAAACAACTCTTAATACGATAAAACGACTCATAACAAAACATGACGTGTGTGTATAAGAATTGAACTAAGGCTTGATTTGCATGACAAAGCATATACAATATGAAACTAAACTAAGACATTATCCTAAGGCTTGATTTGCATGAAGCTCGATCTAGGACGATCCTCAGCTTGATAGTAGGGATGAAGCACGATCTCGTATTTATCTAGAAAGCAACGACTTCATTCCGATTTCCTTCCAACCTCCTTTGAATGTTATCATTAAGCTCAATTTCAATCAACCTCCGACTAGGATATTTGTGTAGAATACCTAACAAGCAAATAAGAACACTCGATAAAAAACAATGTTAGGCATTGTTTGTTAATCATCAAAACTAGATTAGACGGTAGACTCATAAACATGAGACCCAACAATATATATATCATTATGAAAGGTGTTATAAAGGTCTCAAACATAGATATATCAATGAGATATATAAAAACAATCTCCGTAATGTTAAAACAAAACAAGGATCCAAAAACATTAGAAAATGTTTATGAAAGAAGATCCATGAAAGAAAAATATGAAAATATTTATGAAAATCCATGAACGAAAATCATAAAAATTCTTGAAAATATATTTCCAAATGAAATTCAATCATATGTCTAATGAAAATCTTGATGTATATATACCAAATGAAAGAAAAATCATGAACATCTTGATATATTTACATGTCTAATGAAAATCTTGATGTATATATACCAAATGAAAGAAAAATCATGAACATCTTGATATATTTACCAAACTAGAGAAAAACATGAAAATATGAACATCTTGATATATTTACCAAACTAGAGAAAAACATGAAAATCATGAAACTCAGGAAAGCACACTAGTCAGTCGACTAATTTTTGTGATCGGTTGACTAAAAATCAGACATCGGTCGACCGATTGAAGAAATCAGTAGACTGATGACATACATAAATTATATGCATTTAAACATGAACCATGATTAAAAAACTTAAAACACCATTTAATTAAGAACATGAAAAATGAAAAACGCTAAAATTTTGTTTTTTAAAAATCGAACATGTTTTGGTACCCAAACACTCTTGGTGTCGAAGATTTTAGGGACATCACCCTATCAATTAAATTCAAGGCCCTTGGGTTATAACCCCATTTGAGCGTATTTTGTTCACGTGTCTGGTCATAGCAATATTCACGCAAATGACCCATCCTATAGCAATAAGTGTAATGGAATGGATGCACTTGTTTATGATGACCATTTATTTGGGCATGAGAAATGTTATTAAACAAAGTTGGTCGTTTTAAAATATTTTACGATTCTGAAACTTTTTGCAAATTAAAACAAAATTTTGCTAAATGGCCAAGTCTTCCACAAAAATCATACTTAAACAGGTTAACATGCTTAGGATGTATATTGGGTGCATGTGTGTGTGTGTGTGTGTGTGTGTGTGATGAAGAAACTTTGTGAGATGTACAACAAGCAATAGTATTAGAATTTGTGGGTTTTCATGTATCATAGCAAAATTTAACAAGATGACCTTTATGATCGTAATTTGTATATTTGTAAACTTTGCTATACAAGTGTGCATAGTGTACAGGTAGTTTAGAAGTAGTAGTACATGACTTAGCATACAAGTTCATGAGTTTCTTATTGTTATCAATGCATGTAATTAGAGTAGAATATAAGGATGAGATACATTTTTTCATATCATTCAACTCATCATTTTGCACATTTGTATTGTCAATAGAAGTAGAGCAAATATGATCCTTCTTGAAAGAATTAAATTTATTTTGAATGGCTACTACTTCTAATATGATATCATTTTTCTCATGAGATAAGCTAGCTATTTTTGAGGTCAGATTTATACTTTCTAAATTTAGTTTATCATTGCTTTCTTTAAGTGTCACGTTTTCTTTAGCAATGGTATTAAATTTGGATGCTAGCATATCATGATCGGATTTTAACTCTACATGCTTACTTTTTAAATTCAAAGAACTTTGATGCAATTTGTTATAGGCATGCATTAATCTTTCATAAGCACAACCAAGTGCATTAATAGAAAGTTCACTTTCAGAATCGGACTCGCATACCTCACTGGGGCTATCGCTAGTGGCCGTGTGCGTGATGACGCTCCAATCGTACTTGATGTGGAATCAACTAATACATATTGGATCTCCACCAAGTTGCCTTGATGTGTTTCTATAAATTTCCACAATTTGTAAGTACTATCAAAATAAGCAAGTTTGTTAGAAATAACTGTATGAAAAGCTAAGGAAAAATTCTAACAATAACTTGTTCATTGTAAACATCCTCTTGTCATCATTGCTCCACCTGGATTTCTCCAATGTGGGTACAACATAAGCATAATCAATTATTTCCCATAAATTGATATATTTAAATCTAACAAATAGTTTAAATCTAAAACAACATTAAGCATAAGGGAAGCTATTGAATTTTAGAGCAATATCAACAACATAACCTAAACTAGGTGCACTGTGCATATCCATTATATAGATGCAAGCAAGATAAATACAAAAACTCGATTAGCAAATTTGCACAAAAAGGATCTTTGACTCTAGACGATTAAGCCAAAAATCAAAGAGCACTAAGCTCTGATACCAATTGAAAGTACTCTATAGGGGGGTGAATAGAGTAATTGCTAATCTAATCCGATTTAGATGCCAAATTAAAACTTATTAACTAATATCCTAGCAATGATGATACAAACAATAATATAAGCAAGTATATATAATGAACAATGGGCAATATAAACTATAAGACAAAAGGCAATATGAAAATATACATAAGAATAAGTGTGCCAATGTCAAACAGAAACAAGCAATATTATCACGGAGTTCTGTCAATCCTCAACCTACGTCTCCGCTCCTCACCTCGAGGAAATTCTCCACTATCACAACAAAAATAACTACACAATCTCGGTTTTCAAAGCTCACCAAAAACTTTTACAGTCACATGTTGTCAAGTTCACAATACACTCCTCTAAGTGTTGGCCTACCCGTGTCACCTCCCTCAAGTGCTTGGAATTACTACCTCACCTTAGGCTTTTACAACCAAGTCACTCCTCCTGGAATTTTCCCTGGTCTCTGCTAACCACTCCTCTAAGTGTCCATGTGTACTACAACGTGTTCACTAATAAGCTCAAATAAAGATTTTGTTCTCTAATACAAATAAGAATGAAAATGAAAGCTCACTCAATTGTTACACTCTCAAAACCCAAAATATACATAAGAAAATTTTCAAATATCATTTCCCGTTTATAAAAACTCATCATTTTGCAAAATCTCAAGAATTTGAGTTTATTTAAACAGTTGATTTTGACAAAACGATTTCAAACCAGTTTTGGAATCCTTTTAAATGAATTAATAGACTTAGAAAAGATGTAAATCTAACATAGAAAGTAAATAATCAAAATATACGTTATTTTCTAAAAATGACTCATAATACGATAAAACGAGAAATATCGTGCGTGCATAAGAATTAAGCTTTTAAGCATAACACATAAAGTAAAACCTAGACTAATGTACCCAGCTAAAAGATCTTCATTGACGCTTGATCTCGATGCGGGAATGAGACGATGAATATCTTTGACTTGAATGTGTGACAACTTCATGCCAATATCCTCTAACCTTCATGATATCGTCGTTAAGGCTTATTGTATATCTAGTAAACACAAATACTAGAAAACAAGGTTAAGAATTTATTTGTTAATCATAAAAACTAGATTAAATAGTGGGTCCATAAATATAAGACCAACACTGATCGTAGCAAAAGCCCAAGCTGCGGAGCCGACAATTCTAACTCATTTACCTGAGTCCGCCCATAGGCCAGGTAAAAAGCCCGCAGAGGATTATGGGAGAGGGGGCCACTCTGCTTCAGTAAGCCGGTGTAAAACCCCATATATATATATTTTTAAAAA
The DNA here is from genome assembly GCF_001876935.1 of Asparagus officinalis. Classification (NCBI taxonomy): domain Eukaryota; kingdom Viridiplantae; phylum Streptophyta; class Magnoliopsida; order Asparagales; family Asparagaceae; genus Asparagus; species Asparagus officinalis. Next base: position 23,336,879 of record NC_033803.1, read on the forward strand.
TACTAGGCTAAATAGTATTAAATGAGTTATATTATGATAAATATCATTTAATGATGAAATTAGCATGATAGTAATTGATTTGAGACCATATAAGTTTATATATGCATTATACACCAATGCAATTAAAATCTAGCAAAACGACAAGTTAAGAGTATATATGTATTACACACCGATTCAATTTGAATAAGGAAATATTCAAAAGACAAAAGTTGTAATTATCTTTAATGTCTTTCCAACACATCTTAAATCACCTCATTCTGAGGTCGAACGATAGAGTTACAGTAAAAATACTGAAAACTATTTTCCTAGTCCTTTTTGGATTTTGGTCTGTTCGGTTTGTTTTGGGTTTGTCTCTATATATACATATGTTTTCCACAAAAAATTCTCTTTTTACAATATATTTTGAACCCTAGCAGCCACCCTCTCCCCTTAAAAACCGTAGAGCATATTTTGGTGAATTTTGAGAGCTTTGTGAAGCAAATACTAAGAAGAGGGCGAGATCGTGGGCGTTTGGCGAGGGAGAACCTATTTGCTTGCGCCCTTAGATTTTTCAGCAGTGTGTTGAGGCAAGATCATCTTCCTCTAATCCTATCTCCTGTAGTAATTCATGTTTTTAATATGTATAATTGGTTAATCTAATGTGTAGTGCTTATTTCGATTTTTTAAATCCTAGTTTTGATGTTAAATCTTAAAACAACAAAGAGATTAGAAGAATTAATCGGTAATTGATAATTGATGATCATGATCATTAGTTTTTAGATTAATTGATCATTCTTGTTTTACATGGCCTAAACCATAATTGTCGATGTATAGAACTTGAGTCTTGAACATGAAACAATGTAGTGATATAAGCTTGTGGATTAAAAACCCTAGTTTTATGTGTAGATGTGTGAATATAACTACTAAATGAAGGAAAGATATTAATTTAATATTAGAATCGTGGTTAATTGCTAAGATGATGAACTAATTAGGTTTTATTTTTAAACCTCAAAGATCATGTTATGATGATAAATAATTGTTTAGTCAAACCCTAGTATGTTAAACACACGAGTAAACATGTTTTTAGCCCCCATAACGATGTTCTATAAGTTCTTTTTGTTGAAATTGTTTTAACTTCACGAGACTCAAACCTGAGTCCTGGACTCTGGTCGGTCGACCGAACCCTGTGCATCGGTCAACCGATCCCACCGAGAGTTTGAGTAATTCTTTATTCGACTGAAGCTTGTTCTTACACATATTTATGCGAATTGGTCGTCGGTCGACCAATGCCCTAGGGCAGTCGATCGACATCATGTCTTGTTTGTTATGATTTTTCTTGCACGTTGTTCGTGAACACGGGCTATGAGACGTACAATAATTTACACGTACGACATAGACGTACACCTATGGAGGCTTGGCACACGTGGACTTCCAGGAAGGGGATTGTTGTGTGTATTGTTTTTACCACAAAGGGGAGACGATTAGTTAGAACAATATACGTGTGTGTATGGATACTGTTGATGGACACAGCTCAGTACTGCTTAAGGTAGTGCGTCGGTATACCATAGGGCATTGAGCCGTAATTATAGGATGCCTACATAGGTAGTCCGTTATGCATGCTGATGCGATGAGGCTAACGAGATGTACTCATAGGATGCCTAAGGAGGTAGTCTGTTTCACATGGTGATGCGATGAGGATGTCTGAAGAATCCGCCAGCAAGCCCCAAAACCGTCAGTACAGCTGGGTATCCACTACCCCACGTGCTGAGATGGACCTTCCCATCTCTCTCGACCCGAAGGGAGAGAGAGCACAGTACCCCAGGACCGTCAAACGGCCGCTCGCAGTGCGCACAGCGCGAAGGGACTGGACAGGTGTCGAGTCAACCTGAGCATTCATAAATGCGACTCACCTCGGCTGTCTGAGTCTGGAGCTGGATCCGCCGGCACTCGGCAAGCTGGCTAGACCCACTCGAGTACTGTACACCTACTTCACCGTCTCTCCTGACCGGAAAGGAGAAAGCACCGTGCTCAAAGCACGCCGGGCGGTCACGCACAGTACAAGTGATCGGACAGACACTTCATCGATCTGCGAACTCATAAATGCGGTTCATTAATGCTGGTCAAATCCACTCGGATAGCAGTCGTTCGTTGCCTCACACACAAGATGGGCCTTCCCATCGTAGGTGACAGGACATAGAACACAATCCCTGGAATGACCGTTCATGGTATCGAGGAACGGCGAGACGTCTCTGAAGAGGATGTGGTCACATCCCACAATTCAAGGAGAAGTCGAGCTGTCCTTCTTTCATTTAAAAGCCCCTTCCAGCACGATGGAAGAGAGGTTGCAAAACTTGGAGAAAAAAGAGTTGAGACCAAGCTGTTAGCAAATCCTTGCATTACAGCACTGCTGCCTAGTTCCGAGCTCCGATCGCCGACGAACTAAGCAGACCCGAACTCCATTGCCCCGAGCTTCTACTGCGAACTGAAGCTCTCCAGCAACCTCATTCAAACGGTCCAAGGGAAGCAGACTCGACCCGAGCATCGAGCGAAGCGTCCTATAGCCACCTAAAGTCCCCACACAAAACAAAGAGGGCCTTCCCTCTGCTTCTGTTGTAAACATTTGATTTGTTAGTTTGTAATAAGCTTTCTTATAAATACAAACGAAACTCCTTTCTTCGGAAGAATCAAATTTTCACCCTACAATTTTAATTGTATTTTTACTTTTCTCATATCTGCTTGTACTTGCACTATTCTTAATTGATTCCACTAGAGAGATATTACTGTGATGGTGAAATGTGTTATTGCATAGTATGGGTACATGACGAGTTTGACATCCTTGGGTTCATTTTGGATTGTAGCCTTGTGTGAAACCAGGGGCATCACAGTTGGTATCAGAGCTCTAGTTCCAGCATCCTTAGGATTATCCTATGTCAAGTCGTGGAGCTAGAATAGAGTTTCTTTGAATCATGAATAGAGTCTGCTAGGAATTCCTAGATTGAATAAGGACATTATATATAAATAACTCAAAAATTATGAAATTTTTTATGACTATATTACTTTGTTTGAAAAGTATTTGCGTGAATAATATGTGATACGATTTTCCTATTGTTATGTTATATGTATAGCCGTATTTATACTTAACACTAGAATGTGAGTATTAACACTTAGCTCCTAATCATTCGGGACATATGGTATATACATGGGGGATTTTTTGTTTGGATTTTTCATTCGGCAAACCAGTTCCATTTAATTAGGGGTTAAGTGAGAGTATTTGCATTCTAGGTCGTTAAGTATAAATATTGATTGTGATACCTATCTTAGGATTAATGATACGAGATGTGTATGTAAGGCTTTCCTTATCTGGATTGTTCCCTCAACGTGCTTTTATCGTATTATTAATCTCTAAAGACACGTTTGCGGAATTTCAAGGACGAAATTTTTTTAAGGGGGATGAATGTAAAACCCCGTAAATTTTTTTAAATACTATGATAAATAGTATTAAATGAGTTATATTATGATAAATATTATTTAATGATGAATGAGCATGATAGTAATTGATTTGAGACCAATTATGAGTATATATGCATTATACACCGATGCAATTCGAATCTAGAAAAACGACTAGTTAAGAGTATATACATACATTACACCCTGATAAAACGACTCATAACAAAACATATACGATATGCAACTAAACTAAGACATTATCCTAAGGTTTGATTTGCATGAAGCTCGATCTAGGACGATCCTCAGCTTGATAGTAGGGATGAAGCACGATCTCGTATTTGTCTTGAATTGCAACGGTTTCGTTCTGATTTCCTTCCAACCTCCTTTGAATGTTATCATTAAGCTCAATTTCAATCAACCTCCGACTAGGATATTTGTGTAGAATACCTAACAAGCAAATAAGAACACTCAACAAAAAACAATGTTAGGAATTGTTTGTTAATCATCAAAACCAGATTAGATGGTAGGCTCATAAACATGAGACCCAACAATATATATATCATTATGAAAGGTGTTATAAAGGTCTCAAACATAGATATATCAATGAGATATATAAAAACAATCTCCGTAATGTTAAAACAAAACAAGGATCCAAAAACATCAGAAAATGTTTATGAAAGAAGATCCATGAAAGAAAAACATGAAAATATTTTTGAAAATCCATGAAGGAAAATCATAAAAATTCATGAAAATATATTTCCAAATGAAATTCAATTAGATGTCTAATGAAAATCTTGATGTATATATACCAAATGAAAGAAAAATCATGAACATCTTGATATATTTACCAAACTAGAGAAAAACATGAAAACCATGAAACTCAGGAAAGCACACTGGTCAGTCGACTAAATTTTTTGATCGGTTGACTAAAAATCGGACATCGGTCGACCGATTGAAGAAATCAGTAGACTGATGACATACATAAATTATATGCATTTTAACATGAACCATGATTGAAAAAATTAAAACACCATTTAAATTATATTAAAAAATAAAAATAAATAAATAAATATATATATATATATATATATATAAAGTTCTTTTCTAAAAATATGATGAATAATATATTCTCTTATATATTTTGCAAAATGTTTAAATTTGTTTACAACAAAAATCTAAACAAAATCATCATTTAAGAACATGAAAAATGAAAAACGCTAAAATTTTGTTTTTTAAAAATCGAACATGTTTTGGTACCCAAATACACTTGGTGCTGAAGATTTTAGGGACATCACCCTATCAATTAAATCCAAGGCCCTTGGGTTATAACCCCATTTGGGCGTATTTTGTTCACGTGTCTGGTCATAGCAATATTCACGCAAATGACCCATCCTATAGTAATAAGTTCAATGGAATGGATGCACTTGTTTATGATGACCATTTATTTGGGCATGAGAAACGTTTTTAAACAAAGTTGGTCGTTTTAAAATATTTTACGATTCTAACACTTTTTTCAAATTAAAACAAAATTTTGTTAATGGCCAAGTCTTCCACAAAAATCATACTTCAATAGGTTAACATGCTTAGGATGTATATTGGGTGCATGTGTGTGTGTGTGTGTGTGATGAAGAAACTTTGTGAGATGTACAACAAGCAATAGTATTAGAATTTGTTGGTTTTCATGTATCATAGCAAAATTTAACAAGACGGCCTTTATGATCGTAATTTGTGTATTTGTAAACTTTGCTATACAAGTGTGCATAGTGTACATGTGGTTTAGAAGTAGTAGTACATGACTTAGCATACAAGTTCATAAGTTTTTTTATTGTTATCAATGCATGTAATTAGAGTAGAATCTAAGGATGAGATACATTTTTTTCATGTCATTCAACTCATCATTTTGTACATTTGTATTGTCAATAGAAGTTGAGCAAATATGATCCTTCTTGAAAGAATTAAATTCATTTTGAATGGCTACTACTTCTAATTTGATATCATTTTTCTCATGAGATAAGCTAGCTATTTTTGAGGTCAGATTTATACTTTCTAAATTTAGTTTTGATATCATTTTTCTCATGAGATAAGCTAGCTATTTTTGAGGTCAGATTTATACTTTCTAAATTTAGTTTATCATTGCTTTCTTTAAGTGTCACGTTTTCTTTAGAAATGGTATCAAATTTGGATGCAAGCATATCATGATCGGATTTTAACTCTACATGCTTGCTTTTTAAATTCAAAAAATTATGATGCAATTTGTTATAGGCATGCATTAATCTTTCATAAGCACAAGAAAGTGCATTAATAGAAAGTTTACTTTCTGAATCGGACTCGCATACCTCACTGGGGCTATCTCTAGTGGCCGTGTGCATGATGACGCTCCAATCGTACTTGATGTGGAATCCACCAATACATATTGGATCTCCTCCAAGTTGCCTTGATGTGCTTCTATAAATTTCCACAATTTGTAAGTACTATCAAAATAAGCAAGTTTGTTAGAAATAACTGTATGAAAAGCTTTAAGCAAAAATTCTAACAATAACTTGTTCATTGTAAACATTCTCTTGTCATCATTGCTCCACCTGGATTTCTCCAATGTGGGTACAACATAAGCGTAATAAATTATTTCCCATAAATTGATATATTTAAATCTAACAAATAGTTTAAATCTAAAACACCATAAAGCATAAGGGAAGCTATTGAATTTTAGAGCAATATCAACAGCATAACCTAAACTAGGTGCACTGTGCATATCCATTATATAGATGCAAGCAAGATAAATACAAAAACCGATTAGCAAATTTACACAACGAGGATCTTTGACTCTAGACGATTAAGCCACAAATCGAAGAGCACTAAGTTTTGATACCAATTGAAAGTACTCTATAGGGGGGTGAATAGAGTAATTGCTAATCTAATCCGATTTAGATTCCAAATTAAAACTTATTAACTAATATCCTAGCAATGTTGATACAAACAATAATATAAGCAAGTATATATAATGAACAATGGACAATATAAACTATAAAACAAAAGGCAATATGAAAATATACATAAGAATAAGTGCGCCAATGCCAAACACAAACAAGCAATATGATCACGGAGTTCGGTCAATCCTCAACCTACGTCTCTGCTCCTCACCTCGAGGAAATTTTCAATTATCACAACATAAATAACTACACAATCTCTGTTTTCAAAGCTCACCAAAAACTTTTACAGTCATACGTTGTCAAGTTTACAATACACTCCTCTAAGTGTTGGCCTACCCGTGTCACCTCCCTCAAGTGCTTGGAATTACTACCTCACCTTAGGCTTTTACAACCAAGTCTCTCCTCTAAGTGTCCATGTGTACTACAACGTGTTTACTAATAAGCTCAAATAAAGATTTTGTTCTCTAATACATATAAGAACGAAAATGAAAGCTCACTCAATTGTTACACTCTCACAACCCAAAATATACATTATGTGAAATACTTAAGCTCCAGTGGGTGTGTGTAAACAATGAGTATAATAAAATGAAACTAAAATAAATCTAGCTTATGTATATGATAGTCAAAATGTAGATTAGCTAGAAATTTAGTTTAGGAAACTTGTCCAAACTAGATAGATAGAGATTTGAAGATGAATGCTCAAAATCAAAATTGATCTCCTCCTCTTGTAAACTCTTTTTGCAAACAAACAAACACTTAATCTCTTTAAAAAACATGGAGCCAAAAGTGGCTTAAACAAACCGATAAAACCCTTAAAAAACAAAAATGAGTTAAGGGGTATTTATAACCTCTCAAATGAAGCAAACAAAAAACTAGTCGTTACATCCAATTCGGTCGACTAATGAGTGATTCGATTGACTGATAAGATGACCGTTGGCTACAAGTATGAAACAATCGGTCAACTCATTCAAACAATCGGTGAACTATTTCAAATAATCGGTCGACTGATAACACTATTCGGTTGACTGATAAAGATCTATCTACTAAGTAAAAACAAGATTGAAAACACAGAGCAGTTTATCGGTTGACTAGTTTAAACAGTCGGTCGACTGAAATAACATGCATAACACATATTTGAACAGTAAACTTGTTTTCAAAGTGTGTTTAAAAATAGTAAATAAATTCAAAAAATTATGAAACTTGGGAAAATGTTTATTCTATGGAAAACACACATGATAGAAAAGAAAATTTTCAAATATCATTTTCCGTTTATAAAAACTCATCATTTTGCAAAATCTCAAGAATTTGAGTTTATTTAAACACTTGATTTTGACAAAACGATTTCAAACCAGTTTTGGAATCCTTTTGAATGAATTAATAGACATAGAAAAGATGTAAAACTAACTTAGAAAGTTAATAATCAAAATATACGTTATTTTCTAAAAATAACTCATAATATGATAAAACGAGAAATTACGTGCGTGCATAAGAATTAAGCTTTAAAGCATAACACATAAAGTAAAACCTAGACTAATGTACCCAGCTAAAAGATCTTCATTGACACTTGATCTCGGTGCGAGAATGAGACGATGGATGATCTTTGACTTGAATGTGTGACAACTTCATTCCGATATCCTCTAACCTTCATGATATCGTCGTTAAGGCTTATTGTATATCTAGTAAACACAAATACTAGAAAACAAGGTTAAGAATTTATTTGTTAATCATAAAAACTAGATTAGATGGTGGGTCCATAAATATGAGACCCAACACTGATCGTAGCCAAAGCCCAAGCTGGGGAGCCGACAATTCTAACTCATTTAAATATCATTTAATGATGAAATTAGCATGATAGTAATTGATTTGAGACCATATAAGTTTATATATGCATTATACACCGATGCAATTAAAATCTAGCAAAACGACCAGTTAAGAGTATATATGTATTACACACCGATTCAATTCGAATATGGAAATATTCAAAAGACAAAAGTTCTAATTATCTTTAATTTCTTTCCAACACATCTTAAATCACCTCATTCTGAGGTCGAACGATAGAGTTACAGTAAAAATACCAAAAACTATTTTCCTAGTCCTTTTTGGATTTAGGTCTGTTCGGTTTGTTTCGGGTTTGTCTCTATATATACATATGTTTTTCACAAAAAATTCTCTTTTTACAATATATTTTGAACCCTAGCAGCCACCCTCTCCCCTTAAAAACCCTAGAGCATATTTTGGTGAATTTTGAGAGCTTTGTGAAGCAAATACTAAGAAGAGGGCGAGATCGTGGGCGTTTGGCGAGGGAGAACCTATTTTTTTGCACCCTTAGATTTTTTAGCAGTGTGTTGAGGCAAGATCATTTTCCTCTAATCCTATCTCCTGTAGTAATTCATGTTTATAATATGTATAATTGGTTAATCTAATGTGTAGTGCTTATTTCGATTTTTTAAATCCTAGTTTTGATGTTAAATCTTAAAACAACAAAGAGATTAGAAGAATTAATCTGTAATTGATAAAAATTGATGATCATGATCATTAGTTTTTAGATTAATTGATCATTCTTGTTTTACATGGCCTAAACCATAATTGTCGATGTATAGAACTTGAGTCTTGAACATGAAACAATATAGTGATATAAGCTTGTGGATTAAAAACCCTAGTATTATGTGTAGATGTGTGAATATAACTACTAAATGAAGGAAAGATATTAATTTAATATTAGAATCGTGGTTAATTGCTAAGATGATGAACTAATTAGGTTTTGAACCATAATTGTACAAACTTAATCTGATTAGTTATGTTTAAAGTATTTTTTAAACCCCAAAGATCATGTTATGATGATAAATAATTGTTTAGTCAAACCCTAGTATGTTAAACACATGAGTAAACATGTTTTTATACCCCATAATGATGTAAACCCTAGTATGTTAAACACATGAGTAAACATGTTTTTATACCCCATAATGATGTTCTATAAGTTTTTTTATTGAAATTGTCTTTACTTCACGAGACTCAAACCTGAGTCCTGGACTCTGGTTGATCGACCGAACCCTGTGCATCGGTCAACCGATCCCACCCTGAGTTTGTGTAATTCTTTATTCGACCGAAACTTGTTCTTACACATGTTTATGCGAATTGGTCGTCGGTCGACCAATGCCCTAGGGCAGTCGACCGACATCATGTCTTGTTTGTTATGATTTTTCTTACACGTTGTTCATGAACACGGGCTATGAGACGTACAATAATTTACACGTACGACATAGACGTACACCTATAGAGGCTTTGCACACGTGGACTTCCGGGAAGGGGATTGTTCCGTGTATTGTTTTTACCACAACAGGGAGACGATTAGTTAGAACAATATATGTGTGTGTATGGATACTGTTGATGGACACAGCTCAGTACTGCTTAAGGTAGTGCGTCGGTATACCATTGAAATAGGCCATTGAGCCGTAATTATAGTATGCCTACATAGGTAGTCCGTTATGCATGCTGATGCGATGAGGCTAACGAGATGTACTCATAGGATGCCTAAGGAGGTAGTCTGTTTCACATGGTGATGCGATGAGGATGTCTAAAGAGACAGTCCGTTCCGTACGGTGATGTGATAAGGCTAATGAGCCGTACCTATAGGATACCTGAATAGGTAGTCCGTTGCGCACGATGATGTGATGAGGCTAGTGGGCAGTATTTACTTATGATGCCTGAACAGGTAATCCGTTCTGTATAATGATGCGATGATACCATAGAACTTTGTAAGAGATAGTATTATGAAATATATAATAGTTTGAGTCTTAAGCAGAGATTTCTTGTGAACATAGTTCACCCATGTGTATTAGTATGTTTCACATAGATCATTGTACATATTTCATTCATGTTAGTTACCCGAGAGTAGGGTATGTATTTGAGGTTGTTCTATACGACATATTTCATACGAGCTTCACATTACCGGATGTTTATCCTTGTGATTGCGCCAACTACTCGAGGGTAGTATGAGGATTTGATGTGAATTGTATTGATGAGGTTTGGAGTTGTTTTTCTTTTATTTATTGTTTCATTCCTAGGACCCTGGAGTTGGGATTTAGCGATTCACAATTGAAGACATGATATATACATAAGGGTTTCCTTGTTTGGATTATTTCACTGGAAGTACTAATTCTCGTATTGTGAATTTCTAAATCTCAATTTCTCTTAGTTCATGATAGATGGTTTTATATGTGTACTCTTATTTTCATATATACTCCTAACCCCCTCCCCCTGGGGGCGGTGGAGATGATCTCGCTAGTGCTTTGAAGCACGTTTTCCCCCTCTTTTCAGGTAGTGAGCCAGGCATACGGAGAGTCATAGGTTGATGGAGACGTAGTTTAGCTTCCATCTTATATTATTAGTAGTTATGTAGAGCTCCACAATAGTTTATAGTTTATTCTCTAACTTTTGGAGTTGTATTTTATTTTGTAAAGGCTGAGTGCCTTAGTACTATGTCATTTAACTCTATGTATCAAGATATTTCATATTTGATTCAGTTTATCAGTTATACTTTATTTTATTAAGTTGGGATATGATCATATCTTTATTTAATTTTTTCTCTTGACATTTTTGTAGACGGTAAAAAATACCTCTATGGATCTACAGGAAATTTGCCTACGAGAAGAGCTCGCACGCCCAGTTCTCTGGCACGGACCTAAACCGCGTAGACGTCGACTGTACTCAAGTCCAGGTTCGCCTAACGGTCGACTCGCCAGCACGAGTTATGGTCGATCAGGATGGCGGAAATTCGCTCTTCGCCCAACTCGCCTGCCCGAGTTCGGAGTCGAATCCGCCAGCAAGCCCCAAAACCGTCAGTACAGCTGGGTATCCACTACCCCACATGCTGAGATGGACCTTCCCATCTCTCTCGACCCGAAGGGAGAGAGAACACAGTACCCCAGGACCGTCAAACGGCCGCCCACAGTGCACACAGCGCGAAGGACTGGACAGGCGTCGAGTCAACCTGAGCATTCATAAATGCGACTCACCTCGGCTGTCTGAGCCAAGAGCTGGATCCGCCGGCACTCGGCAAGCTGGCTAGACCCACTCGAGTACTATACACCTACTTCACCGCCTCTCCTGACCGGAAAGGAGAAAGCGTCGTGCTCAAAGCACGCCGGGCGGTCACGCACAGTACAAGTGATCGGACAGACACTTCATCGATCTGCGAACTCATAAATGCGGTTCATTAATGCTGGTCAAATCCACTCGGATAGCAGTCGTTTGTTGCCTCACATACAAGAATGGGCCTTCCCATCGTAGGTGACAGGACATAGAGCACAATCCCTGGAATGACCGTTCATGGTATCGAGGAACGGCGAGACGTCTCTGAAGAGGATGTGGTCACATCCCACAATTCAAGGAGAAGTCAAGCTGTCCTTCTTTCATTTAAAAACCCCTTCCAGCACGATGGAAGAGAGGTCGCAAAACTTGGAGAAAAAAGAGTTGAGACCAAGCTGTTAGCAAATCCTTGCATTACAGCACCTCTGCCTAGTTCTGGGCTCCGATCGCCGACGAACCAAGCAGACCCGAACTCCATTGCCCCGAGCTTCTACTGCGAACTGAAGCTCTCCAGCAACCTCATTCAAACGGTCCAAGGGAAGCAGACTCGACCCGAGCATCGAGCGAAGCGTCCTATAGCCACCTAAAGTCCCCACACAAAACAAAGAGGGCCTTCCCTCTGCTTCTGTTGTAAACATTTGATTTGTTAGTTTGTAATAAGCTTTCTTATAAATACAAACGAAACTCCTTTCTTCGGAAGAATCAAATTTTCACCCTACAGAAGATGGCGACCACAGTGGGAGCAGCTGTTTCATCGAGTGAAATGGTGGTGGCTCAGTTTGATGAGGTTACTATCGGGACGACAGTAGAGTCCCTCGAAATCGAGTTCGACCAGGCCAAGTACGAAGAATACTTGTCCTCCTCCTCCTCGGGTGGCAATGCGTCCCGCAAACGCCACAGAGCTGTGCGCCGAGGCCGACCTCAGACGGTCAAAGCCTCCGCACCCGAGGGTTCCAACCGAGTCTCATCGGAGGAGCCCACTCCCTCGCGATCGATCAAGGCCAAGCCAGAGATCGAGCGCAAGAGGCAAGGGTCTGCCAGATGGATCGCCAAGCGGTCCACACAGACACCTACCTCGGAGGAAGCGCCGGTTCACTCCGGCACAAACCGCAATGCCACAACCCACGGTGACGTTCTCCCCGCTGGGAGAACTAACCAACAGCGACGGCAAACACCCGTCAGACAGGGGGTCCAAACCTCCATTTCTCATAATGGCCTGAACCATCACACAGGCCCGAGAAACACTAGACGGGAAGGCAAGCTGCCCGACCTCAGAAGGCCCTCCAAATCAGGAGCGTCAACCGAGGACAGCAGAGCCATCCGCTCAGGAGGACTTCGCTTCTCAGGTCATATCCCTGATGCGAACAAACCACACCGAGCATACGAGCTTACCCAAGTAGGCGAATCCTCGAAGGCTGGCGAGCCTCGCCATAATCATTTGGCGGATAAACGTAAAGGAAAGGAAATAGGCGGTTCCTCCCGAACCCGCTCTTCTAAACACGGGGTCGAAACTCGCCCACATACTGGAATTCGCTCAAACGCGAAGACTCGCCAGTCAAGGCGAGATCGCCTGACTCCAACACCAAGGCGTTCCACCCAACACGCGCCAGAGAGAGCGCCCAAAAATCTCTCGTCAGCTCACCAGAGCGACTCTTCTGAGGCCCGGGGTTGTCACCAACCACCCGTAGAAGACCTCAGAGAATTCTTGACTCGCAAACGCACTATTCACGAGGCGAATCCTCAGTGTCATTGCGAGAGACTCATCCACACGGTCCTCGCCGACTGCCAATGCGTTGGAACGGCGAAACCTTCGGTATTTGAGAGGCTTTCTCAACAGGCCTCTCGACCGAGGCCCTCCCGTCGAAGGCGCCGTCACCAGAAAAGACGCGCTGCTGACGACCTGGAACTCTCATCCGCCACAGTCAACATGACGGATAAAGGGAAGGCGGTACTCTCCGACTCGCCAGACTCGGACTCCGTCTTAAGACCTAACACCCGGTCTGCCCGACGCCGGCAGGAAGGCATATTCCAGCGAACCCGTAGTCGCCGGGGGGTAAGTATTGGGTTTGACTATTCCACCCTAATACCTCCCTCCTGCGGCGAAGATGAGGTTCATTCGGCGGCGGCCACATCCCAGACCTCGCGCTCAAGTCAAGACGCGCAGGCGAGGGCGCACATGACCGATACCAACCACGAGCAGACAATGGCTCAAAAGTTGGAGGCACAGCAGGCGACCATCGACTCTCTAAGAGAGATGATGGAGCAACTGCTGAGCAAGAAGAAAAAGAAGGGAACCCAACGTCCCTTGCCCCGGCAGACTAGGGATAAAGAATGGGTACCACCTCACCGTCCAGCGGCTGAGACGGAGGATGATCGACAATCCGATTACTCCTCCAAAACATCGATAGGAACGTCGCACACCGCGGATAGCACCCGTGACAAAAGATTCGACGAGTTCCAGGACCAACTGAACGCGCTGAAGCTTCAGCAAAACATGAACAAGCTGGGGGTGATACGTCCCTACCCTATCGAATGGGACACGGTCCCATACCCAGCGAAGTTCAAGCCAATCAGTTTGGTGCAGTTTGATGGCAAGGGGTCACCCTCGCAACATATCTATTACTTCATGGCGCAGACCGGATTCCTCACCGGGAACGACGCCATTCTCACCCGACTATTCATAGGTACCCTCAAGGGGGTGGCCTTTGAGTGGTTCCGCAAACTGGAGCCTGGCTCCATCAAGGCATGGGCCGACGTTGAAAAGCTCTTCCTCGCCCGCTTCTTCGACGACGACACGGAAGTGTCAATGGCCACTCTCCTCGCTGAGAAGCAGCGTAAATCAAGAGGCTGGAGGCAGAGGAGCCGCAGTCCAAAAAGGGAACTACGGAACCAGCTGCACCAAAGAATCCTCCTCGGTCGAAAGGAAAAGAGGCTATGGCCGTTGACTCTACCCCGGCGCCAAAGTTCGTTCAAAAGCCGAAACCCAGGCAATTTGAACCACGCCCTCAGCGGCAATATGATTTCAAAGAAGACCAGGTGGTAGCGCCAAAGAATCCTCCTCGGTCGAAAGGAAAAGAGGCTATGGCCGTTGACTCTACCCCGGCGCCAAAGTTCCTTCAAAAGCCGAAACCCAGGCAATTTGAACCACGCCCTCAGCGGCAATATGATTTCAAAGAAGACCCGGTGGTAGCTACTCTCGACACCCTACTCAAGAGTGGGCGAATTAAGTTGCCAGAAGCTGTCAAGCCTGAAGAGGCAGACAAAACCGGTGACCCAAGTTACTGTGCATATCATAGGTTCCTTGGGCATCACACAACCAAGTGCTACGTCCTCAAGGACAAACTCCAGGCCCTCTACGACGCGGGGGTCTTGAAGAAAGAAAAGGTCCAAAAGCAGGTGACGGCGAACATGGTCACCTTGAGCTTTGGGACGGGTCTCCCGGAGGTCCAAGCTCCGGCGGGGATAATTCCTATCCCCAAGGCGATTTTGAAGATCACTAACGACGATCCTCACAACCAGCGGGAGAAGGGTTTGGTTCCACAAACTCTGCCATCAGGGCAGGTGATGTGGGTCCACCCGGATCTCCTCGACGATGAGCAGTGGACCGTACAGCCTTCCAAGGAGGCTAAGAGAAAACATTGCAACGCGGTCACCGCCATCCTGGATATGGATGACGCGGCGATGACTACCTTAACCGACTCTGAAGAAGACACCAACGTCTTCGCCACGAGAGCCGGAAAGGAGTTTGCGAAACAATATCCCGCGAGGGCGGAAAACCCAGCAGGACCTCCCGCGAGGCCGGCCGCAGCAGTCCCAGCCAAGTTCAAGCCGCCAGCCTTACCGGTTCAACGTGCTCGCGCAATTGAAAAGCATACCCGCGCGAATCACCGTGTACGACCTCCTCCGGTTGTCTAGGCCTACCCGGGAAGCCCTACAAGAGGCGTTGGCTGACGCAGAGGCGTTCTCGACCCATTTCTCAAAAGAAACAGAGATCGAACAGGGCTGTACAACTTGCGGCCAAGTTTCAGAGAGACAGATCCCCTGCATCACTTTCACCCCCGAGGACATGCTCATCAAGAACACGTCCCATGACCGGCCGCTGTACTTCACAGGATACGTCGGCTCGGCGAAAGTGGATCGGATCCAGGTTGACCCAGGGTCCGCGCTGAGCATCGTGCCCCTGAAGTTAATCAGACACTTGATACCGTCGAAGCGCTTAGCCTCGACCTCGACTACCATCTTCGGCTTCAACGCCACAGGGACTCGGCCACTCGGCAAAATCCGCCTGAAATGTCGGATAGGCGACATGAAGACGGAGGTGACGTGCTACGTTATCGATGCTGAACCCTCCTACAACATACTCCTGGGGCGTCCGTGGATTCATGGCAACCGGATCGTTCCATCCACGCTACACCAGTGTTTGAAGTACGTGGACGGCTACGAGCGGGTAAGAACGGTAGTGGCCGACAAACACCCCTTTAAGGGCGTCGAGAACTACTTCGCGGATTCTCTGCTATACCAGGACCCCGACCAGCCACCGGTGGAAGAACTAGAAAGTGGCAATGAGGCGGATAGCGAACCTGAATACGGTGACAGCTTAATTCTGAACGACTTTGAGTCGATTGTAATTGGTTATGAGAGTCACCATGTAACTAACGCCGTTCAGGCAGAGAAGCTTATCATGAATGAGAAATCCGACCTTGCTTATTTGTCGTCTTGCTCCTCGTCCGAAGACGACGCACCTAATAACTCGTGGTCGACACTCTACAGTGAGTCTTCTCTACACTTGCCGGTATGTTCGTCATACGTCTTCAAGACACGGCCGATCGAGCCATCGCGAGCTGTATTCGTCGTGCCAGCACGGAAGAGGTATCGAAAAGACATCATCTTCGGTCGAATCGATCGCCCCCTACGCACGCTATGGGACGAATCTGAGGACGAAGACCCAGCGCCCCAGTTCTCGCAATACAGTCGAGTGGCGAAACGCATAATGAGCAACATGGGGTACGACCTCACTCGCTTGGAGGGCCTGAATTACGGCCGAGGACGCAAGACGGTCATCAAACCATCCTACGTCCCCAAAGGGAAGCCCTCAAATTACTTCAACAGGACTAGGAGAGGCTTAGGCTACTCCTCCTCCTCATCGGAGTGTTGTTTTTACGTCGACGAGGATTCCGATTACGCATGTTCAGGAGATCAGTCGTCAACAACCTCGGCCTGGGACTCCGACGTCAGCGTAAGGGATCTGTTCGATGGCCTTACAGTCAACATGGCTACAGTAGACCCCGCCGGAATGGCAGAGGACGAACGACTTCCACTTTACGACGAGACATGGGATCGCCATGTTAGCGCCCAGTGGAACAGTCGCTTCGAACAGCGCGAACCACCAACTGAAGACGAAGTCCTCCAGGTGAACATGGGTACCGAGGCGAATCCCAAACCCATATTCATCAGCGGCAGTCTGCCTCCTCAAGAAAAAGAGGATCTCATCGCCCTCGTACGGGAATACATTGACGTCTTCGCCTGGAATTACGAGGATATGCCTGGCCTGGATCCGCGGGTCGCCACGCATCGCCTCAACATCAACCCTGACGCCAAGCCAGTCAAACAACAGCAGAGGCGGTTTCGCCCCCAAATCATGGAGGCGATCGAATCTGAAGTAAAGAAGCTGATCGAATCCGGCTTCATCAGAGAGGAGCAACACCCCGACTGGGTGGCGAATATTGTTCCAGTCTTGAAGAAGAACGGCAAGATCCGCATCTGCATCGACTTTAGGAACCTCAACGCCGCATGCCCTAAAGACGAATTCCCTCTGCCCATCACGGATGTCATCATTGACAATACGTGCGGATTCGAGAGGATGTCCTTCATGGACGGCTTCTCGGGGTACAACCAAATCAAAATGCACCCCGAAGACGAGAAGCACACTGCATTCAGGACCCCCATGGGGGTGTACTGCTATACCGTCATGCCGTTCGGACTCAAGAACGCTGGCGCAACCTACCAACGAGCCATGAGCATGATCTTTCGAGATCATTTGCGAAAGACGGTCGAATGCTATGTGGACGACTTGGTCGTGAAGAGTCGCCATAAGGAGGATCACCTCCAAGACTTGAAGGCTATGTTCGAACTCATGAGGACTCATCAGCTCAAGATGAATCCTACCAAGTCATTCTTGGGAATGTCTAGCGGTAAATTCCTCGGTTTCGTCGTCACGACGAAAGGGATCCGAATTGATCCAGACAAGGTGCGAGCTATTCAAGAGCTCCAACCACCCCGAAATCTTAAAGAGCTGAGAGGCCTTCAAGGACGACTGGCTTATATCCGAAGATTCATCTCGAATCTCTCGGGCAAGTGCCAACCCTTCTCTAAGCTGATGAAGAAAGGTACCTCCTTCGTCTGGGATGAGCCATGCCAAAAGGCTTTTGAGGAGATCAAAGCTTATCTCTCAAATCCGCCTGTCCTTGCGGCGCCAATCTCAGGAAGGCCATTCCTCATATACATACGGGCTATGGAACATTCTCTGGGTGCCCTCTTGGCTCAGAACGATGATGCAGGCCACGAGCAGGGCATCTACTACCTGAGCAGAACCTTGCAGGGCGCCGAGCAACGGTACCCAATGGTCGAGAAGGAATGCCTAGCCTTGGTGTTCGCTATCCAAAAGATGCGGCACTACTTGGTTGGCCAAACCATCCATGTCATCTCCCGGATGAATCCCATTCGGGTCTTCATGACACAACCCGCAGCGCTAAACTGGCGCCTGGCCAGGTGGGCACTTCTGCTCTCTCAATACGACATTCATTTCATGCCGCAGAAATCGGTCAAGGGACAAGCCATCTGCGATCTCATGGCTAGTCACCCGCTGGGGGAGAAGACCGATCTATTCGAAGATCTGCCGGATGAACCTCCCGAAGCCAATATGACTTCGTCGCCGGAGGTGTGGCAGATGTTCTTCGACGGTGCGTCCCGCGCAGGCGCGAGCGGCTCTATTTCTGCAGGAGTGGGAGTGGCCCTCACCTCCCCGCATGGTCACGTGTTTCCCCGGGCCTTTTCCTTGACGGAACCATGTACCAACAACGTAGCCGAGTACAACGCGTTGCTCATAGGGCTCGAGTTAGCCAAAGAGCTCGGGATAAAGCATCTGGAGGCTTATGGCGATTCGCAACTCATTGTCAAACAAATGACTGGCGAATACGAAGTCAGGAATGAAGATCTTATCCCGCTCCACCGAGCAGCGGTCAGACTAGTGGAGTCATTCGAGAGCTTCCGTATTGAGCACGTGCTCCGTTCAAAGAACACCCATGCGGATGCTCTCGCATCCTTGGCAGCTAACTTAGCCCAGCCTCCTGGAACGACCCAAAAGGTCGCTGTCGCCAGCCGAAAACTCTTTCGACCCAGAGACGTCCCAGAGGCAAACGCCACTCATCAAGCCTCGGGTCAGCCAGATCAGGAAGACTGGCGTCTCCCGATCATCGATTATGTCCTATACGGCATGTTGCCTGAGGATTCGAAGGAACGAGAGTCGGTCCGACGACGTGCCTCATGGTTCTACTACGATTCAACCACTAAAACGTTGTATCGCAGGTCATACGACGGCTTGCTACTTCGCTGTCTTTCAAAAGCGGAGGCGCAAGAAGCCGTACGCGAAGCACATGACGGCGTGTGCGGAGCTCATCAGCCCGGACCCAAGCTTTGGGATCGCTTACGAAGGATGGGCTACTTCTGGCCTGGGATGGTTACTGATGCAGTCGCTTATGCTAAGCGATGTTACGAATGCCAGATCCACGCCAACTACATACACCAGCCTCCTGAGGATCTACATCCGACGAGGGCATCTTGGCCCTTCGAGGCATGGGGGATGGACATAGTCGGGCCAATTTCTCCACCATCGGCGAGAGGCCATCGCTTCATCCTCGCGATCACCGACTATTTCTCTAAATGGGCAGAAGCCATCCCCTTAAGAGAAGTCAAGACTAGCGACGTGATCAAATTCATCAAGCACCATGTCATCTACCGATACGGCGTACCCCGGCGTATCATTCACGACAACGGCACGCAATTCGTTAGCCATGCCTTCACCAGGTTCTGCGACAAATTCCGAATACAGAACCTCTCGTCCACGGCCTACAACCCTTCAGCGAATGGTCTGGCCGAAGCTTTCAACAAGACGATCATTAAGATCCTGACCAAGCTGACTTCCACTAGCAAGCGCGACTGGAATGAAAAGCTGGGCGAGAGCCTGTGGGGATATCGCACGACGGTTCGTACACCGACTGGCACCACGCCTTACTCGTTGGTATACGGCTGTGAAGCTGTATTGCCATTAGAGATTCAGATTCCATCCCTTCGCGTCGCCCTAGCGACAGGGATGATGACTGAGGAAAATCACCAACTTCGACTCGCAGAGCTCGAAGCACTGGACGACAAGCGACTGGAAGCTCAGCAGCACATTGAGTTTTACCAAGCTCGGATGGCCAAGAGTTTCGACAAGAAAGTCAAGCGCCGAGCCTTCAAAGAAGGAGAGCTCGTCCTATCCGTCCGTAGACCAATGATCCTCACTTCCAAGAAGAAGGGGAAATTCCAGTCCAAATGGGAAGGACCATTCGTGGTAGAGACAGTCTACTCGAACGGTGCCTATTGCCTCGTCAAACCGAACGGCGATAAGATCATGATGCCCATCAACGGCAAATACCTGAAGAAGTACTACCCATAGTGCTCCTTCACAAACTCCCAAGAGTGCATGAGTCTAAACTGGCCCTCAAAACCTCCAACTAGTACATGAGGCTAAACTGTTCCTGCTTTGCCCGCTCTGGCGAAAGCCTCTTGTGGGATCCAATTCGCCTATCTCCTCCAAGGAGAAGGCGGATCCACCAAAGTCGTTCATATCACGACATATACATTCAATTCGCCTATCTCCTCCAATGAGATGACGGATCCACTAAAGTCGTTCTAATCACGACATTCCCTGTCACGTTAACATTAAACCTCTGACAAAATCAACTTACCAATCCTCTTCTAAAGGATGATGGGTCCTCAAAGTCGTTCCAATCACGACATTCTCTGTCACGTTAACATTAAACCTCTGACAAAATCAACTTACCAATCCTCTTCTAAAGGATGGTGGGTCCTCAAAGTTGTTCCAATCATGACATTACCTGTCATGTTAACATTAAACCTCTGACACAATCTACTTACCAATCCTCTTCCGAAGAATGGTAGGTCCCCATGGTCGCTCCGATCGCGACAAGACCCCATCAGGTTAATGATCACCTCTGATGATTGACGCCGTTATTCTTACGAATAGCATAGCCCGAACAATGGCCTACCATGCGACGTGCCATTACCCCTGTCAATAGTCACACTCCTACGTCCCTGAACTATCTGACCTGTTCCGGATGTCCTAACATTGCTTTAGGATAACTGATGGGTGGAGTCTACCAGGCGATGACTCTTACCACAATCAATTGTCTCATTCCCACATGACGACAATCGTCGAAGACGGTTCCCCAGACAACAACTCGCCGAAAGGCGAGTCGAAGTCAAGTTCTTCAGTTGGTCGTAAAGGCAAACGTTTGTTCCTTATTGCGATCCAAGGGTTACTCTCTCGATCCCGTTGGAGCTACAACGCGAAGATCGGAGTTAATCCGATCCCACGCTGTGAGCAACAGAAGGCAAAACAAGAGCTTAATGTGACTAAGTCCTGAACAGGACAATCAGTGGATCGTCAAGTTCAATTCAAATGCCCAACGGCGCAGTCAAAGAGAGAAAACTGTATGCGCAAAGCAAAGGTGAACAAAATAAGCAAAAGGGCCACTACGGGCCATAGTTTACATGAGTTTGCAGTTTGACTATGATGCCTGAGGCACCAATTAAGCTAACAAAACAAATAAAAAGAAAGGAGGATCCAGACGGCTTGAGGACTACAGGAACTTCAGCACGCTGAACGAGCCGATCTTGGCCTTGAGCTTCGCACGCTCTGCCGCACGTCGGGTCCTCGCCTCCTCCTTCTTCTTCTGCTGTTGCTTGGCCAAATTCGCCTGGCTGGCTTCTTCCTCTCGACGAAGGAGTTGGAGCTCCTGGTCCACTCTCGCGGCGACCTCGCCAAGCCTCCTCGCCTCGTGCCCGCGCTCCACCAGCTTCGCCTCGCCGCGGAGGGAACCGGCATCCTCGAAGAAAGCCCGGTCTAGGTAGGCGTCCATCCGGTCCAGCACCGCTTGTTGCCGCTGCTGCAGACGTCGGAGCTCCGCTTCTTTCGCCTGGATCCGCTTCGCTCGTTCTTCGCGCTCGAGCAGAAAGCACAGAGAAGGAGGCGGGGGCGTGTCGGAGGAGTCCTCATAAAACAACTCCTCGAGGCGGTACGTCCACCCCGCCACCCGCTCAAGCTCTCGCTCACATCGCCGTGTGAGCGAGGCGTCGCCAGCACGACGGACCGCCTCCAAGGCCGCTTCCACAAAAGGAAGCGCGTGATGGTAGGGGCCGTCGCCTACGCTGACCGAGAGAGCGGTCCCGTGCACCATATCCACTAGGTGCTGGAGCGGCACGAAGGCAGGGTGAGCCACGGGGTCCGGGACCGCAGGGACGGCGGCCGGGGCGCCCACGTCGACGACGGTGGCAGAGGAGCCGACCCGCCGTCGGATCCCCGACTATTGGATCAACTCGCTAACTGCTCGAGTTTTCGCCTACAATTCAAACTAGCCAGGCGAATCGGGTCGGGTTTTCAACACAAACCCACCATCATACGGGTCTCGCACACAGCATAAACTCGCCAGCCGTTGGGTTGCGTTTCCAAGCGAAACTCGCCAACAGTTTAGTTTAGCTTCCAAGCGGAACTCGCCGCGGTCAAAATCTCGCCTGAAAACAAATTAAATCTCGCCAATACACAAGCAATGAGCGGACACAAAACCTCATTGATACTTTAAGACAGTACATTTGAACAAAGTTATGTTTTTGCAAATTGCGAAAGTCATAATGACATGTTCAAAGAAGCAAAACATACACCCAGTGTTTCAAGACAATACATTTGAACAAAGTTATGACTTTAAGAGTCATGGCATAGTTCCAAATGTAAAACAAGCAAGCAAAATGTCTTAATACAGTCCTGAGGCAGAAGTCTCAGTCGAACACGCTGAAGGTGGAGATCTCCTCTTTGACCGCCTCAACCTGGCTCGCGTGGTCTTCCCGAGCCTTATTTTCAGCGGCTTTCTGAATTCGATCTTCGCGGTTCGACATGGCGGCAGCATCTGTCTGACGCAAAGCCAGCAGGCGCCGAGTCTCCGCCTCAGCGTGCTCGTTCACCTTAATAACGTCGGATTGGAGCCCCTTCCACTTCGCCTCCGCCTGTCCCAACTCGGCCCTCAGGCGAGCCATGGTATGGTTCAGGTCAATGACTTGCTCCTCTAGTAAACGTTGTTGGCTCACCCAAAAGTTAGCCGCAGACTCCGAATCCGCTATCTCTTTGGAGCGGGTTTCCTGTTCCAAGGCTTCCTGACGCCTGAAGTGAGCTAGACAGGATGCCATTTTAGCCTCCGGACCTCCCCGTAGCAAGTCCTCTAGCACCATCATGCGTGGCTCCAAGAGACGGAGTTCACGCACGCAACGGGTAGCGAGACGGTTTTCACCTGATCGCCGTAAATCGGCCACGCGATCATAGAGGGACTGCCTGAAGCTGTCAAAGCTACCCATACCGAGTTCGACGAGGGAAATTGCCTGCCTTACAGCACCTTCGAACTCTTCAATACGGGCCTGCCATGGTTGAGACTCGGAGGGAACAAAGCTCTGGCCTGGAGCGAGCGCCGTGATGGGAGGAATTTCGAGGCAAGGTTCGGCTCCCGACTGGGGAGCGGGATCCGGAGCAGCGGAGTTCGCACGGCCTTCAGATTCGTCGTCTGAAATCAGAATGGGATCGGCCGCATGCTCCTCGGCAGCCGGCACCTCCTCTCGACCTGTAAGACGCAACAAGCGATACAGGGAACAGTTGGGGGAGGAACACCTACTAAACTCACACGAAAGTCGAAGCAAGAACATACCTTCAGCCGCGACGGCTTCGGCAGCACCTGAAGAACCAGGCTCTTTCCTTTTCTTGGAAACGACTCTCTTCACCTTCGGCGCCATTGGGAGTGTGAGGAAGAAGAAGTTCGGGTTTACTCTGAGGAGGACGATAGCGAGACTCGATTAGACCGTTCAAGGCTAGAACAGTTGAAGGGTAAGGTCGAACAGATCGGATCTTATCTGGACGGACGAGATCTGATGGTTCGTGACCACGATCTGCAACAACGGCCCGAATCGGGCGCGAGAGACGAAGAGGCCCACTACTTCGCACTTAATGCAGAACGGCTAGCCCACGTCTCCCTAACCGGCGTACACATGGATTGATACGTGGACTACTGAAAGCGGAACCCATTCAGAGCCAAGTTCGCTATTAGCTCCTGCAAATCCGCCTGCGAGCGAAATTCGCCTGCGAATAAGGTGAACTTGCAGCAAAAACTCGCCGACAAGAATTCCTCTATAATTGAGATTCTCTTACGACCAAATTCCGACCGATGCATGATTGCGAAATGAAACACACACAAATGGCAATATGCCAGAAACAAAAGGGATAATTTCATTCGTGAAAGGGAAGTCCTATTACAAACGGAAAATTGAAAGCGAATTACAGAGATTTTAACCGCAGCTCCGCCTCACGAAGTTCTTCGGCATGGCGAAGTTCAAGCCTCCTTAGAATCTCTCGGCGAAGATCTTCATCCGTACGCGAGGCCAAGTCTTGAACGGTCTCTTTGGCTTCCTTATGGGCTCGCTCCTTTTCCTCCACTGAATTGGCAGTCAGCTGCTGGCGAGATTCAATGTTCTCCAACTCTTTGACCGCCTGCTCACGAGCCTTCTCTTGAATAGCCAATGAGGCCCGCGCCTTGGCTATGACCTGCTTCAGAGCCTCTACCTCCGAAGACAAGCGAGAAACGCGGTTGTCAGCTTTCTGTCGCTCAAGGACCATCCGTTCATTCTCAGCTTTGGCTTGCACCAATTCCTCCGACAATCTCGCCTCTAGTGACATAGTTTCATTCAGACGGCGATCCCGCTCTTGCACCACCGCTCGGACTTCGCCGGAGGCAAGATCCACAAGAGTGGAACTCTTCGCGCGAAGAGCAAGCAACTGCTGGATGGCTTCTTTCACTGCCTCTTTACGCTGAAAATAAGGCTGCGCCCCAGAATGCTTTAGCCTCTTGATTAAGAAGCCTATGATGTAGTCGATATCTTCTTCGAAGCTCTCGAAAGGACAACTCTCTTCCAGCGCGAGCCTGATGCAGGCAGCCATAGTGTCATGGAATTCAGCCACGGATCGTGCCGCACTCTTTCTTCGCTCACGCTCCAGGGGAGAGAGGGCAGCCTCTTCCATCATAGATGGAACCACGGTTGAAGCACCGGTGGCCATAACTGTGGAAGTAGTAGTTGGCGTCGCCAGGGCCGGTGTGACCAATGATGCCCTCGGAACAGCAATCACGGCATCAACGGCGACCCCCGACAGGGAGGTGATCACTTGCTGAGCAGAAACCTCTCTTTGAAGCGGTGACTCTCGCACTGAGAAACGATCCTCAGCAGACACCGCCGCAGGAGCAGGGGATCCCCCTATTTGACCAGTCGCATCTTCATGAGCCAAGTCCTCTTCCTCACTCGACAGGGCCTCGTGCATGGAGGCGTCGTCGTCATCCTCCTTAGATTCGCCCGTCTCCCTAGACGAGCGATTCGCCCAAGAGGAAGGACCCTCTTTGCCGGCGATGTCGCGGGCATGATCGGCTACAAATGCACCGAGAGAGTTAACGGAGACCCCTCGTAAGGGACCCTATTTACGGTGAGGCATGAAAGAACGAGTAATGCTAAAGTCTATACTTACCTAAGCCCGTAAGCCCCTCATCATCTCCAGCTTCTTCCTCTTCGTCGGAAGGAATAGAGATCACTTTCTCAACCGCACCTGCATAGATCCATCACCAATATCAAAAGGTGCAAGAGCAACATTGCAATCAAGGGTACTGTTGCAAAGACTACCTCGTGATGCGGGCAAAGAAGCCGTTGGAACTCCCGACGGTAACCTCACGTCGGACGGCAGAGGAGCGTCCTTCGGAGTCTCTTGAACTGCCCCCGATGTGGCAGGTGAGGCAGGCGGCACGGCTCCAGACCCAGACGGAGCCACTCCAGACCCGGACAGAGCCACTCCAGGAATCCTTATCGGAGAAACGTCATCCCGACCCCCTGCCGCTTGGATGGTCCCGACTGTCCCATCACAGCGAGCCTTCTTGGCCGCCTCCGCTCTGGAACTCTCGGCCACCGCCTCCCGCTGACGCTTCGAGAGAAGCGAGCTACTCGGGGATAGCAAAGGTGCCCCCATTTGTCCGATTGTCGGACTCTGAACCGGAGCTCGAACATCGGGAACCTCAGATTCGCCACCAGCATCGAAGCTCTCACAGTCCTCCACTGGATCCTCCGAGAACAACTCCCTAGCGGTTTGGTGGCCCCTTCTCTTTGAAGAACGGAGAGAGCCCCTGATGGGACGATCGCGTTCCGCCAGACATGAGCTTTGGAACCAGAAGTTGGCAGGGTCAGCACTAGCACCCCGATACCACCGACAGTACAAGAGCGTGTGGTGTAAATCGCGGTCCTTCGCAGGCAACTCAAAACGAGCTTGAGTACCTCCAGCATGGGTCCAGAACCACCCCCGAGCGCCGTCAACCAGTCCTCCTTCGAAGTGTAGGCGAGGGTTGGCGTTGCCCACATACAACTGATCATACCCAAACTGGCAGGCAAACCTGCAAGGGATGTATGGCTCGAGATAGCATGTGGAGCCTGTTCTCAGAACGTGATACCCCGGTCGAATGTCCACCAACCAGCGAAAGGCACCACGGGTAAGGACTGTGTGGTGATCCGCCGTCGGCGCATCCCTGAGAGATTCTCCATATCCACCCCCGCTGAAGTAAGGAAAAGATCGACGAAAATTATAGTGCCCGAAGTGGGAGAGCGTCTTCCTCGTATCGGGGATGTCCTTGCACTTCCAGGAGCACCTCTCCAAACGCTGGACAAAGGGGACAAACCTGTCTCCCTGAAGCGCTGCCGGGGCACTCATCAAGCATTCGCAGTGATAGACGAACCATGCCACCAAGTAGGTATACGGTAGCCCCACCCTAGGATTGGGGGTTCTGATAACTTCTCCTTCCCCCTCGTCGAGGACCGACACACGGCAGAATTGGCTCGTCAGAGTACGGAGCCCCCGATGGATGCACGCTATCGTCGCCGATACCAGGGAATAAGACTTCCCGTGAGCCAGGCAAACCGCCGGATACACGACCTCTATAGGAAGAGCCTCGAAGGAGTGAGTGGGGATTACGCACCTCTTCAGCCATAACATGAGGTACCCCGCGAGCAGCGCCTTCCCCGAGATGAGAAACTTCGCCTGATGATGGAATGAGTGAAGAACCGTACCAGACTTAAATCCGCCTTCGTCGCGGTCGAGAATCACGGTGCTTCCTTCTTTAGCTATCCTCGCCTCCACTTCGGGTGGCTAATCCCTGGGGTCTTCTTCCTCTTCCCCTTATGATCCGAGGCCCCTAAGGTACTGAGGCATATGTGGAAGTGACAGAGTAACTCCCACAGAGTTTCAACCGCCAGAGGGGAATTGTCCGACAGCTGATCGATCTCATCTTGATCAGGGACGTATTCCTCATAAGGGAAGTCTCCCAGAGGTAGCCCTGACACGTCGTGCATCTCGAAGGGGGTGATACCAAGTTCACCGTTGGGGGTGAAAAATGTGCCGCTTTCCGCACAATACAATTCCAGAATGCTATGGAATTGAGAAGCGTTGATCCGCAGGCCATGTCGAGTGGCTTCGAGGGCCACATATAGCTCTGTGTCCTTGAGGTCAGCATTCTCGGCCAAAACATAGTCGGTGATCTTGGACCACCACGTGTCGCTGCCAGGCGCAGAGTAAACCCACCCCGGGGCTCTAAAGTCCTTCGGGGGAAAGCTCCCACCAGCTCGAAAGAAGCGGTGATGGAAGGTCTCCGCCACCGCTGTCGACTCCCCTACGGGCGGTTCAACAGACACTAAGCCAGGGCGCAGACCCGTCACGCGCTTACATGAGCTCTCCACTCCATACCCAGCCGTAGAGCCCGTAAAGACGCCACAAGTGACCCCGTCCTGAGTGGGGGTCAAATCCCAGTTCATCGTCCGAGGGATCGCGAGGGACCGCAGCTCAACAATCGAAAACCCTCTCGACATGCTGGGGAGGTAGTAATGGGTCCCCTCTACCGTGCGGTACCACCGGCTCTCTTTGAGCAACAGGGCGGAAGGGTCGGTCATGGAGTCGCCAAACAAAAATTGAGGTTTCGGCAGCTCTGCGGGCGGAATTTCGAGGCAAGGTTCAGCTCCCGGCTGGGGAGCGGAATCCGAAGCAGCGGAATTCGCACGGCCTTCAGATTCATCGTCTGAAATCAGAATAGGATCGGCCGCGTGCTCTTCGGCAGCCGACGCCCCCTCTCGACCTGCAAGACGCAACAGCAATACGGGGAAGAATCAAAGGAGCTCTGGAAAAGCCTCATCGGAAAAGGTCGCTGCAAGAAAAAGAAAAGAAGAAGGTCAATCAAGACAAAATCCGCTGTAGGGGCAAAATCGCCCATCAAACAGAGGAGGGCGAAATCGCAAAGAGGAACCCACTTCGAATAAAGTCTGCCCCTACAGACTAGACGTCCCTCTAACAGGAAAGGGCCGGACTCGCCTTACAAAAAGGGAGTTCGCCTCCTTCCCGCTGAAGGGCTCGCCCGCGGAGACGGTAATCGTCTTCTAAGGGCAAACAGGGCAAACTTTGCCCCAAATCGGGAGGGTTACCAAGCTTAACGAGCAACGCTCATCGCCCCAAATCCGACGCCTAAGACCTACAAGAGATTGTCCAGTAAACCCATCAACGTACCTGGGCGCGACTCCATAGCACCGGCAGGCATGCCGGCGGAGAGACGGTCGGAGTAACGTCCGGGGCCTGAACCCCTCACTTTACACCTCTTAGATTTCGGAGCCATTGTAAGAGGAAGCGGGAATTCTTTCTTTGGATGTTCCCTTTCAAGATTTGAAAGCACGGTAACTCCCAATGGAGGAAAACGGCTGATTTAGAAGGGCGGAGTTGTCCACGTGGCCACGACTGCCCTCGAAAGGCGAAAACCCTAACGGACAGGAAACGTGGCCACGATCAAATTCGACGGCCCAGATCACCCTCAGTACATCGAAGGAACCGAGATTGGCGGTTGAAGCCGACGGTTGAGTCCGAGAACCACGGCCACGATACGTCGCAGGGCGAAACGCACGAAGATCGTGCTGTCAAATCACGATCGCCACGATCCAATGTCTTAGCTGGGAAGCACGAGGCTCTATCAGCAGACACGTGGCTCATCTCTCGTCAGATCCGATTCCGCCTACAAAAGGAAGGGTTTCGCCTGCAAATACGGGGCATAACCCCACGAGTCGCGCGAAATTTGGCTCCCAAAAACTAATTTCGCCTTGACGATGCATTCGCCCTCAAAGGTAAAGTTACGAACAAAGCCAAAAGAATGACCTTGCTTAAACGGTTGAAACCCATGCCCCAGATGGCTAAGGTTTAGAGCAGAAATCTTAGCATTAAGCCTAAGAGAAACTGTTCGACAACTCATCATACTGAGGGGAATAGTATGGCTAGCCCGATTCAAACGGTAATCGGTAAAGGCACATCAAACCCGTTGATAGCTGAGGATTTGCTAAAAATCCTAAGAGAAATCGAAGGCACTTGCTTCGCCAACAATTTCTTGTAATCGGTAAAGGCACAACAAACCCGTTGATAGCTGAGGATTTGCTAAAAATCCTAAGAGAAATCGAAAGCACTTGCTTCGCCAACAATTTCTTCATTCAAAGTATTCCAGACCACGCGCAAGCCAGTTTAGGTCTGAAAACTTTGAAGGGGGTCTTGTAGACGGTAAAAAATACCTCTATGGATCTACAGAAAATTTGCCTACGAGAAGAGCTCGCACGCCCAGTTCTCTGGCACGGACCTAAACCGCGTAGACGTCGACTGTACTCAAGTCCAGGTTCGCCTAACGGTCGACTCGCCAGTACGAGTTATGGTCGATCAGGATGGCGGAAATTCGCTCTTCGCTCAACTCGCCTGCCCGAGTTCGGAGTTGAATCCGCCAGCAAGCCCCAAAACCGTCAGTACAGCTGGGTATCCACTGCCCCACGTACTAAGATGGGCCTTCCCATCTCTCTCGACCCAAAGGGAGAGAGAGCACAGTACCCCAGGACCGTCAAAACGGTCGCCCACAGTGAACACAGCGCAAAGGACTGGACAGGCGTCGAGTCAACCTGAGCATTCATAAATGCGACTCACCTCGGCTGTCTGAGCCAAGAGCTGGATCCGCCGGCACTCGGCAAGCTGGCTAGACCCACTCGAGTACTGTACACCTACTTCACCGTCTCTCCTGACCGGAAAGGAGAAAGCGGCGTGCTCAAAGCACGCCGGGCGATTACGCACAGTACAAGTGATCGGACAGACACTTCATCGATCTGCGAACTCATAAATGCGGTTCATTAATGCTGGTCAAATCCACTCGGATAGCAGTCGTTTGTTGCCTCACATACAAGAATGGGCCTTCCCATCGTAGGTGACAGGACATAGAGCACAATCCCTGGAATGACCATTCATGGTATCGAGGAACGGCGAGACGTCTCTGAAGAGGATGTGGTCACATCCCACAATTCAAGGAGAAGTCAAGCTGTCCTTCTTTCATTTAAAAACCCCTTCCAGCATGATGGAAGGGAGGTCGCAAAACTTAAAAAAAAAAAAAGAGTTGAGACCAAGCTGTTAGCAAATCCTTGCATTACAGCACCGCCGCCTAGTTCCGAGCTCCGATCGCCGACGAACTAAGCAGACCCGAACTCCATTGCCCCGAGCTTCTACTGCGAACTGAAGCTCTCCAGCAACCTCATTCAAACGGTCCAAGGGAAGCAGCTTAATTGATTCCACTAGAGAGATATTACTGTGATGGTGAAATGTGTTATTGCATAGTATGGGTACATGACGAGTTTGACATCCTTGGGTTCATTTTGGATTGTAGCCTTGTGTGAAACCAGGGGCGTTACAGTTGGTATCAGATCTCTAGTTCCAACATCCTTAGGATCATCCTATGTCGAGTCGTGGAGCTAGAATAGAGTTTCTTTGAATCATAAATAGAGTCTGCTAGGAATTCCTAGAATGAATGAGGACATTATATATAAATAACTCAAAAATTATGAAATTTTTTATGACTATATTACTTTGTTTGAAAAGTATTTGCGTGAATAATATGTGATATGATTTTCCTATTGTTATGTTATATGTATAGCCGTATTTATACTTAACACTAGAATGTGAGTATTAACACTTAGCTCCTAATCATTCGGAACATATGGTATATACATGGGGGATTTTTTGTTTGGATTTTTCATCCGGCAAACAAGTTCCATTTAATTTAGGGTTAAGTAGGAGTATTTGCATTCTAGGTCGTTAAGTATAAATATTGCTTGTGATACCTATCTTAGGATTAATGATACGAGATGTGTATGTAAGGCTTTCCTTATCTGGATTGTCCCCTCAACGTGCTTTATCGTATTATTAATCTCTAAAGACACGTTTGCAGAAATGACGAAATTCCTTTAAGAGGGATGAATGTAAAACCCCATAAATTTTTTTAAATACTATGGTAAATAGTATTAAATGAGTTATATTATGATAAATATCATCTAATGATGAATGAGCATGATAGTAATTGATTTGAGACAAATTAAGAGTATATATGCATTATACACTGATGCAATTCGAATCTAGAAAAACGACTAGTTAAGAGTATATATATACATTACACCCTGATAAAATGACTCATAACAAAACATATACGATATGCACCTAAACTAAGACATTATCCTAAGGCTTGATTTGCATGAAGCTCGATCTAGGACGATCCTCAGCTTGATAGTATGGATGAAGCACAATCTCGTATTTGTCTTGAATTGCAACGACTTCATTCCGATTTCCTTCCAACATCCTTTGAATGTTATCATTAAGCTCAATTTCAATCAACCTCCGACTAGGATATTTGTGTAGAATACCTAATAAGCAAATAAGAACACTCGACAAAAAACAATGTTAGGAATTATTTGTTAATCATCAAAACTAGATTAGATGGTAGGCTCATAAACACGAGACCCAACAATATATATATCATTATGAAAGGTGTTATAAAGGTCTCAAACATAGATATATCAATGAGATATATAAAAACAATCTCCGTAATGTTAAAACAAAACAAGGATCCAAAAACATCAGAAAATGTTTATGAAAGAAGATCCATGAAAGAAAAACATGAAAATATTTTTGAAAATCCATGAAGGAAAATCATAAAAATTCATGAAAATATATTTCCAAATGAAATTCAATTAGATGTCTAATGAAAATCTTGATGTATATATACCAAATGAAAGAAAAATCATGAACATCTTGATATATTTACCAAACTAGAGAAAAACATGAAAATCATGAAACTCAGGAAAGCACACTGGTTAGTCGACTAATTTTTGTGATCGGTTGACTAAAAATCGGACATCGGTCGACCGATTGAAGAAATCAGTAGACTGATGACATACATAAATTATATGCATTTTAACATGAACCATGATTGAAAAAATTAAAACACCATTTAAATTATATTAAAAAATAAAAATAAATAAATAAATATATATATATATATATATATATAAAGTTCTTTTCTAAAAATATGATGAATAATATATTCTCTTATATATTTTGCAAAATGTTTAAATTTGTTTACAACAAAAATCTAAACAAAATCATCATTTAAGAACATGAAAAATGAAAAACGCAAAAATTTTGTTTTTTAAAAATCGAACATGTTTTGGTACCCAAACACTCTTAGTGCCGAAGATTTTAGGGACATCACCCTATCAATTAAATCCAAGGCCCTTGGGTTATAACCCCATTTGGGCGTATTTTGTTCACGTGTCTGGTCATAGCAATATTCATACAAATGACCCATCCTATAGTAATAAGTGCAATGGAATGGATGCACTTGTTTATGATGACCATTTATTTGGGCATGAGAAACGTTTTTAAACAAAGTTGGTCGTTTTAAAATATTTTATGATTCTGAAACTTTTTGCAAATTAAAACAAAATTTTGCTAAATGGCCAAGTCTTCCACAAAAATCATACTTAAACAGGTTAACATGCTTAGGATGTATTTTGGGTGCATGTGTGTGTGTGTGTGTGATGAAGAAACTTTGTGAGATGTACAACAAGCAATAGTATTAGAATTTGTGGGTTTTCATGTATCATAGCAAAATTTAACAAGACGGCCTTTATGATCGTAATTTGTGTATTTGTAAACTTTGCTATACAAGTGTGCATAGTGTACACGTGGTTTAGAAGTAGTATTACATGACTTAGCATACAAGTTCATAAGTTTTTTATTGTTATCAATGCATGTAATTAGAGTAGAATCTAAGGATGAGATACATTTTTTCATATCATTCAACTCATCATTTTGCACATTTATATTGTCAATAGAAGTAGAGCAAATATGATCCTTCTTGAAAGAATTAAATTCATTTTGAATGGCTACTACTTCTAATATGATATCATTTTTCTCATGAGATAAGCTAGCTATTTTTGAGGTCAGATTTATACTTTCTAAATTTAGTTTATCATTGCTTTCTTTAAGTGTCACGTTTTCTTTAGCAATGGTATCAAATTTGGATGCTAGCATATCATGATCGGATTTTAACTCTACATGCTTACTTTTTAAATTCAAAAAATTATGATGTAATTTGTTATAGGCATGCATTAATCTTTCATAAGCACAAGCAAGTGCATTAATAGAAAGTTTACTTTCAGAATCGGACTCACATACCTCACTGGGGCTAACGCTAGTGGCCGTGTGCATGATGACGCTCCAATCGTACTTGATGTGGAATCCACCAATACATATTGGATCTCCCTCCAAGTTGCCTTGATGTGCTTCTATAAATTTCCACAATTTGTAAGTACTATCAAAATAAGCAAGTTCCTCCAAGTTGCCTTGATGTGCTTCTATAAATTTCCACAATTTGTAAGTACTATCAAAATAAGCAAGTTTGTTAGAAATAACTGTATGAAAAGCTTTAAGCAAAAATTCTAACAATAACTTGTTCATTGTAAACATCCTCTTGTCATCATTGCTCCACCTGGATTTCTCCAATGTGGGTATAACATAAGCATAATTAATTATTTCCCATAAATTGATATATTTAAATCTAACAAATAATTTAAATCTAAAACACCATTAAGCATAAGGGAAGCTATTGAATTTTAGAGCAATATCAATAGCATAACCTAAACTAGGTGCACTGTGCATATCCATTATATAGATGCAAGCAAGATAAATACAAAACTCAATTAGCAAATTTACACAACGAGTTAGAACAATATATGTGTGTGTATGGATACCGTTGATGGGCACATCTCAGTACTACTCAAGGTAGTGCG
This sequence comes from Asparagus officinalis, assembly GCF_001876935.1. Taxonomy (NCBI): domain Eukaryota; kingdom Viridiplantae; phylum Streptophyta; class Magnoliopsida; order Asparagales; family Asparagaceae; genus Asparagus; species Asparagus officinalis. The sequence goes on from NC_033803.1 coordinate 23,370,895, forward strand.
TCAGTATACCATTGAAGTAGGTCATTGAGCCGTAATTATAGAATTCCTGTATAGGTAGCCCTTTCTGCATAGTGATGCGATGATGCTTATGAGCCGTACTTGTAGGATGCCTGAGGAGACAGTCTATTCTGCATGGTGATGCGATGAAGATGTCTGGGTAGATAGTCCGTTCCGTACGGTGATGCGATAAGGCTAATGAGCCATACCTATAGGATACCTGAATAGGTAGTCCGTTACGCACGATGATGTGATGAGGCTAGTGGGCAGTATTTACTTATGATGCCTGAACAGGTAGTCCGTTCTGTATAATGAAGCGATGATACCATAGAACTTTGTAAGAGATAGCATTATGAAATATATAATAGTTTGAGTCTTAAGCAGAGATTTCTTGTGAACATAGTTCACCCATGTGTATTAGTATGTTTCACATAGAGCATTGTACAGATTTCATTCATGTTAGTTACCCGAGAGTAGGGTATGATTTTGAGGTTGTTCTATACGACATATTTCATACGAGCTTCACGTTACCGGATGTTTATCCTTGTGATTGCACCAACTACTCGAGGGTAGTATAAGGATTTGATGTGACTTGTATTGATGAGGTTTGGAGTTGTTTTTCTTTTATTTACTATTTTGTTCCTATGATTTTGGAATTAGGATTCAGAGATTCACAATTTGAGACATGGTATACACATGAGAGTTTTGTTGTTTGGATTATTTCACTCGACATACTAATTCTTGTGTTGTGAATTTCTAAATATTAATTCCTCTTAGTTCAGGATCGATGGTTTTATATATGCACACTTATTTTCATATATACTCCTAACCCCTCCCCCTAGGTGTGGTGTAGATGATCTCACTAGCACTTTAACGCTCATTGTTTCCCCTCTTTTCAAGCAGCGAGCCAGGCGTATAGAGAGTCGCAGGTTGATGGAGACGCAGTTTAGCTTCCATCTTATATTATTAGTAGTTATTTAGAGCTCCACAACAGCTTATAGTTTATTCTCAGACTTTCAGAGTTATATTTTATTTTGTAAAGGTTGAGTGCCTTAGTACTATGTCATTTGACTTTATGTATCGAGATATTTCATATTTGATTCAGTTTATCAGTTATACTTTATTTTATTAAGTTGGGATATGATCATATCTTTAGATAATTTTTTCTCTTGACATGTTCATTGTATTTTTACTTTTCTCATATCTGCTTGTACTTGCACTATTCTTAATTGATTCCACTAGAGAGATATTACTGTGATGGTGAAATGTGTTATTGCATAGTATGGGTACATGGCGAGTTTGACATCCTTGGGTTTATTTTGGATTGTAGCCTTGTGTGAAACCAGGGGCGTTACAGTTGGTATCAGAGCTCTAGTTCCAACATCCTTAGGATCATCCTATGTCGAGTCGTGGAGCTAGAATAGAGTTTCTTTGAATCATAAATAGAGTCTGCTAGGAATTCCTAGAATGAATGAGGACATTATATATAAATAACTCAAAAATTATGAAATTTTTTATGACTATATTACTTTGTTTGAAAAGTATTTGCGTGAATAATATGTGATACGATTTTCCTATTGTTATGTTATATGTATAGCCGTATTTATACTTAACACTAGAATGTGAGTATTAACACTTAGCGCCTAATCATTCGGAACATATGGTATATACATGGGGGGTTTTTTGTTTGGATTTTTCATCCGGCAAACCAGTTCTATTTAATTAGGGGTTAAGTGGGAGTATTTGCATTCTAGGTCGTTAAGTATAAATATTGCTTGTGATACCTATCTTAGGATTAATGATACGAGATGTGTATGTAAGGGTTTCCTTATCTAGATTATTCCCTTAACGTGCTTTTATCGTGTTATTAATCTCTAAAGACACGTTTCCTTTTCTCATGTCGGGGATAGCTCAGCTCCAGGCCTCAGAGAAGTTTTAGCCCCCGATGGAAGTGGAGATCTTGTAAGAGACGCCTAGCATCTGTCTACATCTGGCTTTTAAGGGCTACTAGGGAGACTGCCGAGAGGAAAGTCGCCACTTTGGAGGCCGAGAGTGCAACTTGGAGCCAAAATGAAGGCAAGCCATGTCAGGAGCTGGAGATGAGGGAAGACATGATCAACGGGCTTCAGGGGCATTGTGCCAAGAAATTTGCCACCATTACTAAGTTGAAGGAAGAAATTGACCATTACTAGCTAGAGATTATCGAGCAGGATGGCCGGATCAAATATATAGCTGAAGAGATTGAGGCTGAGAAACGTGCACGACTGGATGCCTAGGAATGTGCTCGATCTGATCACTTAGCTACCTAAAATCTAAGGCTGGATCTTAAGGAGGAAAGGTCAACTCATCAGGCGACTCATGCAGCCATCCAGGCTTTGGAGGCTCGGATCGCTTTCTCGGATTCCGAGACTAGTGTTAGGTCTCTTATTTTGATGATGATTTACAAACCCCATTATAAGTACTAATAGCTTGTTGAGTGATATAATACAGGATGTATTTTGTCAAGCAATTTAGTGCCACTATTAGAGGATGGATGGAACTTGCGCCGTAACGATGCTATCTATGGAGGTGGAGGCAAGCTGATGAAGAAAAGCTATTTAAAGAGCAACATATACAAGAGGACCTTCATCAAAAAATTAGAAAATATCAAGCCTCAAGAATTGTATACATATGTGAGTGATATTTGTATTTTTAACTTTCTCTCTAGATCATAATACGGGCAAGAAACAAAGTAGATAACTTTTGAAGCACTTGGGGATCATTCACACACACTTATGTTTTTAACCATTCTACAAAATAGTGAGTTTTTACAAACGGTAAGTGAGATTTCAAAATATCTTCTCGAACATGTTTTTTTTCATGTTTATAATCATTCCCCAAAATTTTACTATTTTTAGAGTTTATTTATTATTTTATTTTGAATTTACAAAATCAGATTTTCTTCTTAAAACCTATGTCTGGAAGTATCCGTTTCTGGTTGCCCGAGTCTTACCCATCGGTTGACCATCCAGAAGGTCTATTTATAGATCCTGCAGACAATTGGTCATCAGTCAACCGACACACAATGTTCGGTCGACCTATAGTGTAGGTTTAGTCTACCGATACAATATTGTCGATCGACCGAACGAGCTCAAGATTTTCTAGTCTGCCAATGGTCATCTAGTCGGTCGACCGACCATGGTCTATTGGTCGACCAAAAGTACTATAACGGTCATATTTCTAGACTCCGGGATTTTGGAGATTTTGTTGGTTTTTGTGATTTTCTTAGGTTTTAGGTTATTGTTTTAAGTGCCTGTATATATCTTCTAGCCCCCATTTATTCAGCACCCAAGCAAGCAAGAAAAATTCGTTGAGTTTGTGTTTATTGTGTGTTTTGAGCTTAAACTCTCATTCTTCTCAATTTCGAATTTACACTTTTAATACCCACAACCCCAAGCTTCATTTGTAATCTCTTAATCATTGCCATAGGGGTGTTGTAGGAGAGATTTTTCCATCTTATTCTACTATGTGGAAAGCTTGATCTCGAGGAGATAAAATTGTGTGGTTGTGAGATCTCGGGGGAGATCATTGTGAAGAAGTTCTAGCTTCCAAACCGGGTGTGTTTAGTGGAATACCATCGGGAGAGGTGGTCAGCGATGTAGGTCATGGGGACCGAACCTCGTGAACACATCGGCGTGTAATTTGGCTATCTATTCTCTTATTTGTTGCTATAGTTTTAAATTTATGTCTTGTATTGCATTGAATTTTAATTTATTGTTTGATTACCCTATTCAACCTCCTCTAGGGTAATTTTATTTGGTATCAAACAAGGTCTCTATATTTGTTGAGGTTTAATCACCGTAGAGTAAAGATCCAAATGGACTCAAACATGAATGTGTATATGTTTGAAGGTCAATCAACTACGAGACCTCCTTTATTTACCGGTAATAATTTTATATATTGGAAGACTAGGATGAGAATTTATCTGCATTGCATTGATCTTGACATCCTAAAGATAGTAGAGAAGAAATATATTGAAAAACCTAGCAAAGACATGATTGAGAATGAAAGGTATTTGGCTAACCTTAATGGTAAAGCCATGAACACCTTGATTTGTGGACTCACTCCAAATGAGTATAATAGAGTCTCCACGTTTGCAACCGCACACGAAATTTAGGAGAAACTATGTATCACTCATGAAGGAACTCCTCAAGTCAAGGAGTCCAAAATTAGTAGCCTCATGCATGAATGAGTTATTTAAGATGATTCCAAATGAATTAATTGATGTCATGTTTTGTCGATTTACTAATATTGTTAATGAATTACATGGCCTTAACAAGATGTTGGAGAACCAAAAGAAGAACTAGAAAATCTTTCGCTCTCTAATGCCAGCATGGGAGCCCAAAGCTATAGCTATTGAGAAAGCCAATGATCTTACGATGCTTACACTTGATGGCCTCGTTGGCAAACTCAAAGTTCAAGAGAAGAAGATAAGGGAGAAGGAGGAAGAACCCTAATGAACAAATGAAGAGCCTTTTCAAAAGATGAAGACTATTACGCTCAAAGGAGCAATTGAATATGACTCCTCCTCCTCGGATAGTGATATTGATGACTGTAGAGAAGTGGCTCACCTCTCTAGGAGAATATCAATATTGATAAAAATGAATAAAAATTTTAAAAATCTTTCTAACAAATTCCCCTCTCGTGTAGGTAAATGCTTTTAGTGTAATGAACTAGGATATATAACAAAGGATGTCCTAAGATAAAAGAGAAATACATAAAGTACAAGAAGAAGAAGGCGATGTATACGGGGTGGGAGGAATCTAAACCAAGTGATTCGGATAGTGACGAAGAAGCCACCAAGATTGCTCTTCATGATCCAAACATATGCTTCATGGCTCATGTAGATGAATTACAATCCGACTCAGATGATGAATATTTGTATATGCAATGTGAACTAGGAGCCGCTCTTGAGGAATTAAACTTTGAATTTAAAAAGTTAGTAAAAGAACATTCTTCTTTCTAAAAATTGCATAATTCATGTGACTCAAAATTTGGGCAATTAAAATCCTCAGTAAATAATGTCATTGCTTTAAAGGATGAAATAATTGGAGACCTTGATTTAAAAAAAATTAAGATCTTAAATTGAAAATTTGAAAGATGAAAATGCCATGTTAAAAGTCAATCATGCTTCTACTAGTAATGATCATCATCAATTTAGAAGAAGATGGTATCATTGATATCATGCCCCTACCCACAAGAAAGACTTCATTTGCACATATTGCATGAGATATGGTCACACCTCCACACATTGTTGGATTAAAGATAATGTTCATTATTATGGGTTAATGTGGGTACCTAAGGTACCAAAAGTACTAACATTCAAGGACCCAAGATTTGGGTATCTAAAGTTTCTACCACTTCTTTACATATAGGGAGCGTCTTGCACAAGATGTAAGGAGATGTGGTATCTTGATAACGGTTGCTCTCATCACATGACGGGCAACAAGGATTTATTTATAACCCTATCAAGGATGGAAGGAGGCAATATCTCCTTTGGCGGAGGTGAGAAAGGTTAAATTGTAGGTATTTGTGCTATTGGTAAGAAGCCTTCTTCTGTTATTAAAGATGTTTTTTTAGTAAAAGGACTTAATCACAATCTCTTCTTAGTATTAGTCAACTTAGTGACAATGGCTATGATATTATTTTTAAACCAGATAAATGCATTATTAGTCTTAATAACAAAACTATTTTTGTTGCCCTTAGAAAATCTAATGTTTATATTTTTTAGATGAATGAGCTTGTTGTTCAAGATATAAAATGCCATGCCGCGGTGGATGGTAATCCTTGGATTTAGCACAAAAGGCTTGGTCATGCTAGCATGAAACTTATTTCCAAGCTACCAAAGAAGAAATTAGTAAGAGGACTACTTAGCTTAACCTTTTTCAAAGGCTCTCAATCAGAGGAATGTGCCAAAGGTAAACAAATTAAGAGTTCCTTAAAATCCATAAATGAGGTATCCACCACTAAACCCTTATAATTACTTCATCTTGATTTATTTGGCCCTATGCGTGTTGCCTCATTAGAAGGAAAGTATTATGTGTTTGTTATTGTTGATGATTTTTCACACTTTACGTGAGTTATATTTCTTGCAAATAAAGATGAATGTTTTGAAGAATTTGCTCTTTTTGTAAAAAGAATTAAAAATAAAAAAGATTTGAAAGTTATAAAAATTCATAGTGATCATGGTGGTGAATTTTAAAATAAGTATTTTAGTGATTTTTGTGACCATTGTGGTATTGCACATACGTTTTTCGCTTCAAGAACACCACAACAAAATAGTGTTGTTGTACTGAAAAGTCAAACCATATAAGAGATGACACATACTATGATTAATGCATTTGATTTACCAAAATATTTTTGGGCAGAAGTCGTCAACATGGCTTGCTATGTCTTAAATCGAGTTTTAATTAGACCTATTTTCAAGAAAACACCTTATGAACTTTATTTTAGCAAAACTCCAAATATTAGCCATTTCCATATTTTTGGTTGCAAATGTTTTATCTTGAACACAAAAGATCACCATGATAAATTTTATTTAAAAATAGATGTAGGAATATTTTTGGGATATGCATCAAGGAGTAAGGCTTATAGAGTTTTCAACAAATGAACACTCGTTGTTGAAGAATCTATAAACATTACCTTTGATGAAACTAATGTTGGTTTAAAAGATTATGTGCCTAGTAAGGATGATGATGACATTGTAGGTGGAATGGAACTATTGTAAATAAATGACACCCCCTCAACGGTTGCATCAAAGGATGGGGAAGGAGAGCATGAACCTAATCAACAAGAACTCCCCAAAGCATGGAAGTTTGCACCGGATCATCCGAAGGAGAAAATCATTGGAAGCCCATCTAAAGGCGTCATGACTCGCTCAAGGGCTATGAGAGAGTGTGGTAACATTGTTTTCTTATCCCAAATTTAACCTAAATGTGTTGATGATGCTTTAAATGATGAATTTTTGATTTTAGCCATGCATGAAGAATTAAATAATTTTCAAAGAAATAATGTTTGGAAACTTGTTCCTAGACCAAAAGAATTTTATATTATTGGAACAAAATGAGTTTTTAGAAATAAACTTGATGAATTTGGCAGAGTGACTAGAAATAAAGCTCATTTAGTCGCGTAAAGATACAATCAAGAGAAGGGCATTGATTATGACAAAACTTTTGTACCGGTTGTAAGAATGGAGTCAATTAGAATGTTTTTAGCCTTTGCTAGTTTTAAAATTTTCAAATTTATTCAAATGGATGTGAAAAATGCTTTTGTTAAATAGTTCTATTGAAGAAGTGTTGAGCAACCCCCCAGTTTTATTGATCTATTATTTCCTAATCTTGTTTACAGGGTACAAAAAGCATTGTATGGGTTGAAACAAGCTCCAAGAGCTTGGTATGCTCGCCTCTCTAGTTTTCTTATTAAGCATGATTTTACAAAAGGAAAAATTGATAACACATTATTTGTTAGAAAAAGAAAAAATAATTTTATTTTGGGTCAAATATATGTTGATGATATCATTTTTGGTGTTACTAATGAAACTCTTTGCAAGGAATATTCAACAGTTATGCAAGAGCAATTTGAGATGAGTATGATGAGTGAGCTTAAATTCTTTCTTGGTCTCCAAGTCAAACAAAGGGAGGATGGAATCTTCGTGTCTCAAAGCAAATATGCTAGAGAGTTGGTGAAGAAATTTGGAATGTCAAAATCAAAACATACACCAACTTCTATGAGCACCTCCATCAAATTGGACAAGGATGAAAGTGGTGATAAAGTAAATCAAAAGCTTTATCAAGGTATGATTGGTAGCTTACTTTATCTCACTGCTAGTATACCAGATATTATGTTTAGTATTTGTGCATGTGTACGTTTTCAAGCTTCTCCTAGAAAATCTCACTTAATTGCAGTTAAAAGAATTATTAAGTATATAAATAGTACTATTAAACTTGATTTGTTTTATCCAAAGAATGCAAATTTTGATCTTTATGGTTATTGTGATGCCGACTTTGCCGGATGCAAAGTAGACTATAAGAGTACTAGTGGCACATGTCTTTTTTTTAGGCAATTCACTTGTTTCGTGGTTTTCCAAGAAAAAAAATTGTGGAGTCTTATCCACTGCGGAAGTGAATACATTGCTGCCGGCTTATGTTGTGCATAATTATTATGGATGAAACAAAATCTAGTTGACTTTGATTTACATTTTTATGATACAAAGATATTTTGTGATAATAATAGTGCTATAAATATTTTAAAAAATTCTGTTTTACATTCTAGAACCAAGCACATATATGTACACCATCATTTCTTACGTGAACATGTAGAGAGGAAAAATGTATCCCTTGTTTATATTGATACTAAATCTCAATTAGCGGACATCTTTACCAAACCTCTTAGTGAAGAAGATTTTTGTCATATAAGAAATGAATTAGGCATGTGCATTCTTTGATTGTTTGTTTTTATGGCTTTTTGCTAACTCTTGGTTTTTGATTTACCATTTACATATCTTATATTTTATTATTCGCACTCATTACCATAACATGTTTGAACACACAAGGATACTTAGATGAGTGGTTGGGAGAGACCATGGTCAGTTCCAAGAGGAGTGGATTGGTAGTAAAGCCTAGAGAGAGGTCGTAAATCCAACCACTTGAGGAATGTGACACGGGTAGACCAACACTTAGAGAAGTATCTTGTTGGTTTTAAAACATGTATATTATTTTTTTACCCCATTTTGATGTTGACAAAGGGGGAGAAAAATCTCCTATCCTTTGTGCACATAGATAGGGGGAGCAACTATCTATAAGTTAATTTTATTTATGCTCCTTTATAATGGTGGTTTGTCATCATAAAAAAGGAGGAGATTTTTACGTCTCTTGTTTTGATGATAATTTACAGACCCCATTATAGGTACTAATTGCTTGTTAAGTGATATAAAACATGATGTATTTTGTCAAGCAATTTAATGCCACTATCGGAGGATGGATGGAGCTTGTGCCGTAATGATGATATCCAAGGAGGTGAAGGCAAGTTGATGAAGTAAAGCTATTTAAAGAGCAACATATACAAGAGGAGCTTCATCAACAAATTAGCAAATATCTAGCCTCAAGAATTGTATACATATGTGAGTGATATTTTTAATTTTTACTTTCTCTCTAGATCATAATGTAGGCAATAAACAAAGTAGATAACATTTGAAGCACTTGAGGATCATTCATACACACGTGTTTTTAACCATTTTACAAAATAGTGAGTTTTTATAAACGGTAAATGAGATTTCAAATATTTCTTCTTAAACATGTTTGTTTTCATGTTTATAATCATTCCCCAAAATTTTACTATTTTTAGAGTTTATTTGTTATTTTATTTCGAATTTACAAAATTAGATTTTCATCTTAAAACCTGTGTGTGGAAGTATCCGTTTCGGGTCGAGCGGGTCTTACCCATCGGTGGACCAGCCAGGAGGTTTGTTACAGATCCTGCAGACAATTGGTCATCAGTCGACCGGCACACAATGTTCGGTCAACCTATAGTGTAGGTTCAGTCTACCGATACAACATTGTCGATCGACTAAACAAGCTCGAAATTTTCTAGTCTGCAAATGATCATCTAGTTGGTCAACCGACCATGGTCTATCGGTCGACCGAAAGTACTATAACGGTCAAATTTCTAGACTATGGGATTTTGGGGATTTTGTTGGTTTTGGTGATTTTCTTGGGTTTTAGGCTATTGTTTTAAGTGCCTATATATATCTTCCAGCCCCCATTTTCAGCACCTAAGCAAGCAAGAAAGATTCTTTGAGTTTGTGTTTATTGTGTGTTTTGAGCTTAAACTCTCATTCTTCTTAATTTCAAATTTACACTTTTAATATCCACAACGCCAAGCTTCATTTGCAATCTCTTAATCCTTGCTATAGGGGTGTTGTAAGAGAGATTTTTCCATCTTATTTTACTGTATGGAGAGCTTGATCTCGAGGAGATAAAATTGTGTGGTTATGAGATCTCTGGGAGATCATTATGAAGAAGTTCTGATTTCCAAACTGGATGTGTTTAGTGGATTACCTTCGGGATAGGTAGTCGGGGACATAGGTCGTGGGGACCAAACCTCGAGAACACATCATTGTGCAATTTGGCTAACTTTTCTCTTACTCTGTCTCTCTCTCTCTCTTATTTATTACCATTTTAAATTTGTATCTTGTGTTTTATTGAATTTCATTAATTACACATTTATTGTCAGAGGTCATGGAGGAGGATCACCAGGGCCCCTTAGGCAAAGTTGAAGTGTCATTAGCCAGCAAGGTAGTCTTCGACTACCTTCTTGCCTTGCTCCCTCAAGAGTCCTGACCTATCCCTGACAGTTTCTATCCCCCTCGAGTCACAAGCCTCCTTGATTTTCTGAAGGAACATGAGACAAAGGGTGGGGGAATAACGCTGGAGGTAGATGATGGTGATAATAAAGATGAGCCCGGGGATGACCAAGAAGAGACCACCCCTTCAGCCGCTCAGCCTGCCTCAACTCCAGAACTGAGTGCTTCTCTCCTAAGTCCTACTCTAGACTCGAGTCGAGACACCTCTCTCCCAAGTCCTACCATAGACTTGATCCAAGATGCCTGAGAGCTTGTATCTTCTCCGCTATATTTATATTTAATATCTTTTTGTAAATATAGATGTATGTGACAATGTAAATATCTTGAAATATGGAATAAAATTTCAAGCTTGTTGCCTTTCTGATTATTGTGTATCTTAATTCCACTCCTGTTCAGATATTTTTGAACATAGTTTTTGCTCTGTTTGTTTAGATTGGTGGTTTAAGTCGAGTCGACTCTGTATATTAAAGTGACTTAGGTGTGTGCCTTGGAATTAAATGAGGGGGCCAAGGTCTTTGGTTAGGTGTCTATGACTCAATGAGGGCGCCAAGGTCTTTTATTAAGTGCCTTGGACTTAATAAGGGCGGTTTTTTGTTGAGTGCCTTAGACTTAATGAGGGTGCCAAAGTCATCGATTGGGTGCCTTGGACTTAATGAGGGTGCCAAGGTCTTTTATTGAAGTCGAACGAGTAGTTAGAATGCCTTGGTTTTACCGTGAGGAGGTAACAATGTCTTTGGTTGGATACTTTGAACTTAATGAGGGTGCTAAGGTCTTTGGTTGGGTGCTTTAGACTTAATCAGGGTGCCAAGGTCTTTGGTTGGGTGAATTAAACTTAATGAGGGCACCAAGGACCTTTGTTGAAGTCAACCTAGTGGTTGGAGTGCCTTACTATTATCCTAAAGAGGTACCAAGGTCTTTGGTTGGATGCCTTAGACTTAATGAGGGTGGAAAGGTCTTTTGTTGAGTGCCTTGGACTTAATGGGGGAGTCAATGTCTTTGGTTGAGTACCTTGGACCTAATGAAAGTGCCAAGGTCTTTTATTAAAGTTGACCAAGTGGTTGGAGTGCCTTGGTTTTATCCTGAAATGGTACTATGATCTTTGGTTGGATATCTTGGACTTAATGAGGACGACAAGGTCTTTTGTTGAGTGTCTTAGACTTAATGAGGGTGCCCAAGTATTTGGTTGGGTGCCTTATACTTAATGAGGATGCTAAGGTCTTTTAGTGAAGTCGATCGAGTGGTTAAGGTGCATTGGTTTTACCCTAAAGAGGTCTCAAGGTCTTTAGTTCGATGCCTTGGACTTTTGTTGAATGAGAAAGGACACGACCTTTGATTTCTATAAGGATAAGGTATTGTGAGAGTACAACATAAAGGTTAGGGCTCAAAATATTTTATATCATAAATGAAATTTATATTACAATCATTGAAAGTATTTTTTGAGGTGCTCGATGTTCCAAGGATGCTGCAAGATTCTCCCATCAGAGCTTCCCTCCCGGTAGGTGCCTGAGCGCAATTCCTCAAGGATTGTATAGGGCCCTTCCTAGTTGGGAGCCAACTTGCTGTGCTTGGTGTCCTTATCAAACGCTGCTTTTCGAAGGACGAGATTACCAACATTGAACCTACGGGGCCGGATTTTGCTATTGTACTATCGAGCGATGTGCTGCTGATTGATGACTTGGGATTGAAGAACCTTTCCTCAGACTTCATCACTGAGATCGAGTTTGATTTGAAGCCTCTTTGTGCTCAAGTCTTCATCAAAATGTTGTAGTCGGATTGTCATCAAGCCAACTTCAACTAGGGTGACTGCTTCAGCTCCAATTGTCAACTTGAAGGGGATTTCTCTTGTAGAGTAACAAATATATCCTAGCAAGTATGATATGCTACAAGATATGTGCAAGGATATACAATATAAACAAGGGTAAACAAAATGATCATGCAACAATGGCGATATAACAATATGCAAGAATAAATACGCCAATGCCAAACCCAAATACAAAGAAATGATCACGGAGTTCGGACCTTCCGTCCTACGTCTCCGCTCCTCACTCTCGAGGGGAATCCACTACACAACCCGGTTTGGAAGCCGGAACTTATCTATACACTCGGTTTTCTAGCTAACCTAAAACTCTACATACTCGGTTATCAAGTCAACCGACAACTCTCACAAATCCTCACAAAGTGCATACACAAGCTACAACCTCAAGTGTTGGTCCTCACGTATCACCACCCTCAAGTGCTCGGAATTATCACCTCTCACTAGGCCACCGACGCCACTACTCTCGGTATCGACTACGTCCTCACCACACACTCCTCTCGGTGTACAAGTGTATTACAAAGTGATCTACACAATTAAGGCTCACAACAAATGATTGTTCTCTAAACAAGGTGAGAACTCAATAAGGCTCAACTCAATGTTACTATCTCGTACAACCCTAAATATATTATGAATGCAAATACAATAAGCTCAAGTGGGTGTGTGTAACAATGAGATTAATCAAATCTAAACTCAATATAAAACTAGCTTTAATAAGATGATAATCAAACAAATAAATATAAAGCTAGAAAAGAGTTTATAAAACTTCTCTTTAATAAGATGATAATCAAACAAATAAATATAAAGCTAGAAAAGAGTTTATAAAACTTCTCAATAGATTACAAGAGATGGAGGGAGAATAGTTGATTGCTCAAACTCCAATAGATGATCTCCTCAAGCCCTTGTGAAATTATCTTCACAAACGAAACTCTTAAACAAGGCTTAAACACCTTTAGACAAACTTAAACAAACTTTAATCCCTTGTTAAACTTTCTTGAAACATTCTCTTAGATTATGGGAGAGCTGAAGGCAATGGGGTATTTATACCTACTCAAAACTTCAGCAAAAACCTCAAGAAAAAGACCAAAAACCCATAAACAAACAAATCAGAAAACTAGCTGTTACTGTGCAACGACTCTCTGATAAGTCGACTTATGAGTCGACTCATGAGTCGACTTATGAGTCGATTTATGAGTCGACTTATATGAGTCGACTCAGCAGAAGAAAAACACAACTGGGTTGTACTTCATAAGTCGACTTATGAGTCGACTCATGAGTCGACTTATACGTGCACAAACCTGAAATGCTCAGAAAAAACTCAACTTTGAAACACCTTTAAAAATAGCAAATAAATTCCAAAAATTATGAAACTTTGGGAAATATTTATAAACATGTAAATGAACATGTTAAAAAAAGAATTTTTGGAATTTCACTTCACATTTGTAAAATATTATCATTTTAAAAAATAGTCCAAAAACATAAAAACTAAACATACATGTTTTGATATTATGATGAAACTATGTTTTGAAACAATACAAAATGATTATATAGACTTAATAGAAGATGTATATCATTATTGTTAAGTCCATATATTAAGAAATCAATATTATCACAAAATTGCATATTCTATGCAATATATATTTAAACATAATATAGTATGAAACATGTGAGGATATATATTAATGTATATTTGTTTTCATATCTATATAGTTAAACCAAAACACAATAATAATTATGAAATATATAATCTCATATTTATAAACATGAAAACTCAAAACTATGTATGTATATATATAACTATATATATACATAGAAACCAAACATATATGTATATATGAAACTATATATACATGGAAACCAAAACTAAATTTGATCTTCATTGTAGCTCAACTTGGTAAACTTGGATGAAGCTTGTAATTGGATCTTTAACTTGAATTGCAAGGCTTCACCCACTATTCCGCCAACTTCCATTTGATATGATCGTTATGGCGCAATCCATCCATCCTCCAACATGTTATTTGCCTAGAATAAATACAAAACACAAATACTAGACAAACAACATTAGATGTAAATTGTTTGTAAATCATTCAATCCTCTTCAATCGGATGATAAGTCCTCAAAATTGCCCCGATCGCAACATCTTCCTGTCACGTTAACACTAAACCTCTGACAAAATTCACTTATCAATCCTCGTCAATACGATGATAAGTCCACAAAGTTGCTCCGATCGCAACACATTCCTGTCACGTTAATATCACACCTCTGACAAAAATAAATACAAAACACAAATACTAGACAAACAACATTAGATGTAAATTGTTTGTAAATCATCATTAAAACAAGAAGGCTAACAATCTCCTCCTTTTTGATGATGACAAACAATTTACAAAAAAGATATATGCATGAATGAAGATGAATATATAAATTATAATTCACATGCATATGAACAAGGAAATGTATACTCATAATATTTCTCCTCGTTTGACAACATCAAAAAGGAGAAAACAACAAGAATGAAGAGAGCGAAAGCTCCCCCTATCAATATGCATGAGTGAGTATAAAACTAGTATAGGGAATAGCTCCCCCTATCAAAATACCAAAAAGAATGTATGAAATGAAAGCTAAGGCAAAAACATGTGAGTAAGCATAAATGAAAGATATTCTAAACATAACTCACATACAAACAAGACAATGAGAACACATATTAATATGTCATTTATGAAAAAAGTGTCTCATTACACAAGCATAAAAACATAGTGTATAAAAAATAGATTTATGAAAGCAAAGGAATGAGGAAAACATGAGAACCATGAAAAAAGTTTTCAAGTGAAAACAAATCACTCAAATTAAGTCATAAATCAAGATTTGAGTCCAAAAATAATGTTTGATCAAAGAAGATTTTTCTTTGTATAACTTGATCAAACCACTCATAGAATACATTATAAGACACGAATAGATGATCCATAAGCACAAACACATAAATATCATCATATAAGTGAAATATAATGAATTCAAAGAAACAAATAAAAACAAAATCTTTGACAAAAGAATTTCAAGAGTGGCAACAATATATCAAGTTCTTAAGCTTGTTCCAACATATATAATCATTCTAGCATCCGGTATACATGATTTGGGAATAAACACCCAATAAACCCGGGAGGTTACATAAATATAAACCTCTCATGAAAATTAAAACTATTAATCATGAAAACAAAAGAATTGATCAAAAAACAATTGTTTTCTTATTCAAAAAAATTTTCAAAACACGTTTTTCAAAACCAAGACATGAAAAATAAAAAATAATAAAATTCTTGGTTTAAAAAGATTTTGGCACACAAGCATTCTTGGTACCGGATTGTTTAGGGACATGACCCCTAGCAATAAACCTCAAAGCCCTAGGGTTATGAACCCTCTTGGGCACATGTGGTGCACTAGCACGGTCAAAACAAAAATTGTACACATGACCTTTCCGATTGCAATAGGTGCAATGAAGAGGGTTAAATAATTTGTGTTGACCAAGTGGGCGTGCACGGGAATCATTTGCAAATAAAGATTTTTCTTTTAAATTATTTTGCAAATGAGAAACATCATCAAACAAAGGAGGTTTATTTGAGAAATTTGGCAAGTTTGAACATCTATCCAAATTATAACAAAACTTCGCCAAATGGCCAAATATACCACAAATATCACATTTGAAAATATGTGATCTACTAGAAACATTTGGCAAACTAGATTTTCTTTTCAAATCAAAACAATATTCGGCCAAATGACCAAAACGACCACAATGATCACAATGAAACACATTAGCATGCTTATGATGAACTTTGTGAGAAAGAGCATGTGAATGTCTATGTGTACATGATTATGAAGCTACATGAGATGCACAATGAGCATTAGCATTCTTTGGTTTGTGTGCATCATAGCAAAATTTAGCTAAATAGCCTTTTTGACCGCAAATGGAGCATTTGTATATCTTGCTATACATGTGTGCATGATGTGTAATATGTCTAGGTGTAGTAGCATGAGACTTAGCACAAATGTCCATAAGCTTATCATTGTTAACCATACATGTTTTTAAGGTTGAATCTAAACAAGATATGCAATGTTTAACTTGACTCAACTCAACATTTTGCATACATGTATTAGACATAGAAGTAGAGCATGGATGATTATTCTTACGAGAATCAAATTCATTTCTAATGCATTCTACTTCTAGCATGGCATCATCATTAGCATGAGTTAAGCTAGAAATAAATGATGTCAATTTTTTATTTTCTAAATTTAACAAGTCATTGTTTTCTTTAAGCATAGTATTTTCTTTTGCAATGATATCAAATTTGAACACTAGCAACTCATGATCGGATTTTAAATTAACATACTTGATTTCTAAATCAATAAAATCATTTTGCAATTTCTTGTAGGCATGCGCTAATCTATCATATGCACAAGCGAGTTCATTAATAGATAGATCATCATCGGATTCCGAATTACTTACCACACTAGGGCTATCGCCTAGTGGTCGTGTGCATGATGAAGCTCCAATATTACTTGAGGAAGAATCCGCCGGAATCCTTTGGATCTCCTCCAAGTTACCATGATGTGCTTCTATAAATATCCATAATTTGTAAGCACTATCAAAATGAGCAAGCTTGTTAGAAATAGAAGAATCAAGTGCATTAAGCATATATTCTAACACAATCTTATTCATGGTAAACAATCTTTTGTCATTTTTACTCCACTTGGATTTCTCCATAGTGGGTACAATATAAGCATTATCAATAACTCCCTATAAATTAATATTTTTAGATTGCACAAATATTTTAAATCTAGAAGCCCATTGTGCATAGGGAAAATTAATGAATTTAGGAGCAACATTTGATTCATAGCCTAACAAAGGTGCACAATTCATGTCCATGATAAATATATATATGTGCAAGCAAGACAAATGCAATCAAAACAAGATTAGCACAAAAAGATAACTTGGATCTTTAACTCAAGGTGGTTAGACCTTAAATCAAAGAGCACCAAGCTCTGATACCAATTGTTAGACCCTAATGCCACTAGAAAAGAACCCTAGAGGTGAATAGGGTTTATGCTAATGTAATCCGATTTTATGCCAATTAAAACTAATTAACAAATATATCCTAGCAAGTATGATATGCTACAAGATATGCGCAAGGATATACAATATAAACAAGAGTAAACAAAATGATCATGCAACAATGGTGATAAAACAATATGCAAGAATAAATACGCCAATGCCAAACCCAAATACAAAGAAATGATCACAGAGTTCGGACCTTCCGTCCTACGTCTCCGCTCCTCACTCCCGAGGGGAATCCACTACACAACCCGGTTTGAAAGCCGGAACTTCTATACACACTCGGTTTTCAAGCTAACCGAAAACTCTACACACTCGGTTATTAAGTCAACCGACAACTCTCACAAATCCTCACAAAGTACATACACAAGTTACAACCTCAAGTGTTGGTCCTCACGTATCGCCTCCCTCAAGTGCTCGGAATTATCACCTCTCACTAGGCCACCGACGCTACTCCTCTCGGTATCGACTACGTCCTCACCACACACTCCTCTCGGTGTACAAGTGTATTACAAAGTGATCTACACAATTAAGGCTCACAACAAATGATTGTTCTCTAAACAAGGTGAGAACTCAATAAGGCTCAACTTAATGTTACTATCTCTCACAACCCCAAATATATTATGAATGCAAATACAATAAGCTCAAGTGGGTATATGTAACAATAAAATTAATCAAATCTAAACTCAATATAAAACTAGCTTTAATAAGATGATAATCAAACAAATAAATATAAAGCTAGAAAAGAGTTTAGAAAACTTCTCAATAGATGACAAGAGATGGAGGGAGAATAGTTGATTGCTAAAACTCCAATAGATGATCTCCTCAAGCCCTTGTGAAATTATCTTCACAAACGAAACTCTTAAACAAGGCTTAAACACCTTTAAACAAACTTTAAACCCTTGTTAAACTTTCTTGAAACATTCTCTTAGATTATGGGAGAGCTGAAGGCAATGGAGTATTTATACCCACTCAAAACTTCAGCAAAAACCTCAAGAAAAAGACCAAAAACCCATAAATAAACAAATCAGAAAACTAGTCGTTACTGTGCAACGACTCTCTGATAAGTCGACTTATGAATCGACTCATGAGTCGACATATGAGTCGATTTATGAGTCGACTTATATGAGTCGACTCAGCAGAAGAAAAACACAACTGGGCTGCACTTCATAAGTCGACTTATGAGTCGACTCATGAGTCGACTTATGAGTCGACTTATACGTGCACAAACCTGAAATGCTCAGAAAAAACTCAACTTTGAAACGCCTTTAAAAATAGCAAATAAATTCCAAAAATTATGAAACTTTGGAAAATATTTATAAACATGTAAATGAACATGTTAAAAAAAGAATTTTTGGAATTTCACTTCACATTTGTAAAATATTATCATTTTGAAAAATAGTCCAAAAACATGAAAACTAAACATACATGTTTTGATATTATGATGAAACTATGTTTTGAAACAATACAAAATGATTATATAGACTTAATAGAAGATGTATATCATTATTGTTAAGTCCATATATTAAGAAATCAATATTATCACAAAATTGCATATTCTATGCAATATATATTTAAACATAATATAGTATGAAACATATGAGGATATATATTAATGTATATTTGTTTCATATCTATATAGTTAAACCAAAACACAATAATAAATATGAAATATGTAATCTCATATTTATATATATAACTATGTATATATAAAAACAAAGCTTGTGTTGTATATATATATAACTATATATATACAAGGAAACCAATATAATGTGTGTGTATATATGATTGAGCTTAAAGTACCAACACACATAATATAAACCTAAACTAATGTTACCCAAGCTTGATCTTGATCTTCATTGTAGCTCAACTTGGTAAACTTGGATGAAGCTTGTAATTAGATCTTTAACTTGAATTGCAAGACTTCACTCCACTATTCCGCTAACCTCTATTTGATATGATCGTTATGGCGTAATCCATCCATCCTCCAACATGTTGTTTGCCTAGAATAAATACAAAACACAAATACTAGACAAACAACCCTAGAATAAATACAAAACACAAATACTAGACAAACAACATTAGATGTAAATTGTTTGTAAATCATCATCAAAACAAGAAATACTAGACAAACAACATTAGATGTAAATTGTTTGTAAATCATCATCAAAACAAGAAGGCCAACACTAAGGGCTCAGCATCGATCCACTTAGTGAAGTAGTCGATGGCAACAATCAAGAACTTTTGTTACTCAGAAGCTATGAGGAAACCTAGCAAATCCAACCCTCACTAGGCAAAAGGAATTAGGCTTAGTATTGAGGTGAATTCAGTGGCAGTTGCTCGCAGAATGGCTGAGAAGAATTGTCACTTTTTGTAAAGAGGGATGAGCCTTTTTGATTCGGCCAGTATAGTGGGCTAATAGTACCGTTGGTGAATGATCTTCTAGGTGAGAGTTCTAGCCCCAGGGTGATTCTTGAAAGTCCCCTCTTGAATCTCTCAGAGGACATAACTGACTTCAGCAAGGCCGAAGACATCGAAGATAGGGCCCCACACCACTGCAAGAGTATGACAGTCGATGAATTTGGTTATCGAGCATGAGATAGCGGCAACCATTCCTTTACGGACTCCTAGCTTCAATGGCATTCTCTGGTAGGGTCTCTATGTTAAATACTAGATGATGAGATCGATCCAACACGACCCAACGTCGTCTCAGCTTGCATGACAGCCTCTGAGGCCTTGATGATGCTAGGGCACTCGAGGATATCAGTGTACACTGGCCCCGAATTGATTAATTTGAGTCTAGATAGAGCATTCACCGAAGCGTTAAGAGTGCGGGAGACTTGGGCGATTCTAAAATCAGTGAAGTTGGTTAATACCTCTTTAGCCGCTTTCAAATATAGGACCATACTAGAATCTTTAGCTGCATACTCTCTATTCACATGTTGGACAGCAAGTTGGGAGTCGACCCAAATGTAAAGGTGTTCGGCTTTTACAACTAAAGCAGCTCGAAAACTAGCTAGAAGTGCTTCATATTCGGCCTCGTTGTTAGAGGTTAAAAAATGCAAAAGTGATGGAGTGCTCATGCATCGACCTATCAAGGCTACGTAAGACTACTTGTGCTCCACTACCGGATTACCAGAGGATCCTTCCACTTTTAGCAACCACCAAGAGGCGAATTCTGGGAAGCTATACTCGAGTAGGCGCTTTGGCGGCTTGAGATGTTGTAGGCTTCTGTTGTACTTCCAGTAAGGGTGCAACTAATCCTTCATCCGGGGGTGTTCAACTCAATAAGGAAGTCGGCTAAAGCCTAGGCCTAAATGTTCATCCTTCGTTCAAATTGTATATCATGCTCACTAAGCTCGACTGACCAAGTTACC
>NC_033803.1:23394081-23397229 GCF_001876935.1 Asparagus officinalis
TAGATGATCCTCCAATTGTGGCACCACCGCCAATAGTGTTGATGACCCCCTTGTGGCTGGGCTTGACGGGTCAACTATTAGGCGCCGATTGAGGGCAAGGTGACCGAGAACAGAACCTCCTGCTGGGACAACTTCTCTCCTGTCTCTCTGAGAGACTAGCTTTTTAAGGTAACATCTCTGTATTCGATCCTTGATATCCCTTTGAAGGATTCGTCCATGATTGGTGAGATGGCCATGATCTTTGTTGTATCAACAATAATGCCAAATTTCTCAATTGCAAGGATCTGATTTCATTTGAGGAGGGGAAGAATTGAGATACCCCTCCGTTGAACTATATAGAGGCATATGTGAGAGAGGTGTTAAGCACTGTGAGAGCTGGTTTGGGCAGCGACTACCTCTTTTGGTCCCTCCTGTCAGACCGATTTGGGTGTTAGTCGGCTCTGGGGGGATGGCTCGCTGACTCTAGTCTCGGAAGGAGATCCCTGGCCAACTCCTATACTGGTTGTGCTGCTTGGGCTGTTGTCTACTACTAGGGTTGCCGGTGTCACCACTATTGCTAGTGCCATTTCTGTTGCCCTAGCCATATTCTTGTAGGCTCGGGCATCCTCCTTGTCTATATACCCGTGAGCCTTGGCAATCAACTACTTGTATGTGACACGCCGTTTCTTTACAAGTGAGTCATCCAGCTCATTGTTTAATAGGTTAGCTATAATGGCCGACATGGCGATCGCTCTCCCTGGCTCTTCAACCTCTAACCGCTTCACTTGGAACCTCTTGAAATAGCTTTGGGGGCTCTCTCCAGTCTCCTGCCTCATCTGTATCAATACATGAGCATGCAACTTATGCTTGGTGTCGACCAAGAAGTGGTGGACAAACTTATGGATGCGTTACTCAAAACTATTAATGGACTTCTTCTCCAGGGAGTTGCACTAGAGTTTGGAACATCCCGATAAGGTGATAGGAAACCACCTGCAGATAATGTCTTCGGGCTCTTGCAGCATGCTCATCATATCATAGTAATTTTAGACATGCTCTATAGGGTCTCCCTCGTGTTTGTATTTCTTTAATTGGGGCAACTTGAATTTCTCAAAGGTGGCATTCATGATGTCATCAATGAGAGGAGTGTTCCCTTTGATGGCTTCAGCGATTGGTTGGTAAGTCCGATCATAGCCGGAGGCTATGCAATTAGCTAAGGGGCCTAGAGCAATATGATAACAATGAGGACCTTGCTAAGCTCGTATGGTGGCACACTTCATGCCATCATGACTAGGGTTGAGACTCTCATTAGTCACTTCCATGTAATGAGAGTAAAGGTTGACAAGGAGACGCGTGCTCAACTCGGCTTCTCTGTTGACCGGCATGAGCAACACACAGAGGTGGAGAAGGAGCCTTAAACTAGGCTTTTGTTAGAGAATGAGTTGCTGAAGGTTGATCCCCCAATGGTGGAGTGGCCATGGAGTAAGCGGGCTGAGGAGGAGGAATCCGATGAAGGAGTTCGGTGATGAAAGCAGCAAACTGCCATTGGAAGGCTTGAGTGATCCACTGGGTGGACTCTTCAAACAGAGCTTGAGTGACATAGACCGGTTGCAATGCTCCGGGGATGGATTGATTAGTCCTATGCTCAGAATCATATATGGTTGCTCGGAGAAGAGAGATGGCCCCATGGTAGGCACCAAACTATTGATGGCCCCTGTCAAATAGTCAATGAGATCGAAATTAATTGGTTGACGGAGGTCCTCTAACCCTCTGAATATCCAGTCCTGAGATGGGCTATTCTTCCCTACACAGATAGCAAATCATACGAGGGGCGGGCATTACGGTAAATATTCTTGAGTGGAGAAGTAACTAAACTATAGTAGTTCTTAAGCACAATGGGTAGAGATAAAGATCTCACCTTATTGTTGAAAATAGTACCCATATTTATAGTGGTAATAAGGTATAGGATGGTAATTTTGACCAAGTATGGGTTAGTAGCCAAGTTAACATCTGCTTCACAGGTGTCGATCGATAAGTGGAGGAGAGGTCAATTTGGCATTTAATGTGACGTGATTAGGGGTGTGTGATGCCAACATGGTCCGATGTGTCATAAAGACTATTGGGGGAAGAGAAATTATGGTGCACATAATGCATTTAATGGCATTTATTAGGAGATAATTGAATGTCAGTGTGCAGGAGGGGGCTCATGCCTCGTCGTAGCCGTCGCCTTTCTACTCGTCCGTTAGAAGGTTGAGAAATACCGCCTTTTGAGTCGCCTTCATGAGATGTCAGCCGAATGGCTAGTCGAGTAGGTTGGTCAAGAAGTCAGCCCGGCAAAGAATCAACGTGTAATGCCTTTTGAGTCATCCTTGCGAGATGTCAACGTGTCGAGTCATCCGAGATGGGTCTTTGGTTATCTTGAAGTGGAGAGTTGGCTCGATTATGCATAATGCGGGACACTTGTCTGCTATTGATTGTAGATTACTTTTTAGCACTAAAATAGCTATAATAATTCTAATCATCATAAATATCCATAAATCAAACTAATCACTAGATATTTGGTTGTGAAATAATTATTTTTACAACTAATTAGTTAACTCAAATAACAATATTAATCAAATAATTATTTACATAACGTTATGATTCAAATAATTAATCTTGGTTCGAAAGTAATTAATTTTATTTTTGTAAATATCAAATATTTGAATCAAGACGAGATAGGAAAACTATTGTAAATATGTAAAATTTTAAAATTATAAGTAATTGACAATTCATCATTTAAATTTGAAAAATCTATAATTATATTGTCAATGGAAATCTATATATTACGCCACTGGACTTCGGAGCTTGACCCTTGATTCTGGGAGAAGGTGAAGGCCATGTTGATGGGAGTCCTGTCGGGCCCCTGTTCGTCTAGGAGGGAACTCTTAGAGGGTGGGAGGTTCGTCGTGGCAACGCCTCTCGACATAGACTCTTCGATATTAGGGTCTTCAACTACCCCAATCCGAGCATTCCAGCATTTCACACTCCCGATGGACGAGGGGTTCTTACGGGACATGCCAAGTGTTGGATTGCATATGGCCCTCAAGGCCTACTTGGTTCGGGGGGTCTTGGTGGAGCAGGAGTTGTTCAATAGGCCCGCCCACATGTACAACTCTCTGGCAGAGTGGCA
>NC_033803.1:23397239-23415061 GCF_001876935.1 Asparagus officinalis
CTAAGAAGAAGTTGGCCAAGGAGGAAGCAGATAAGAGGATCACCACCTTGGAGGCCGAGCTGAACATCAATGTGGCCAGCTGGTGTCGTGAGGTAGAGGTTAAGGAAAATCTCCTAGGGGGTTCAGGGGAGCCCTGATTGCGTTGAACCCACAAGCGAACTTGAATGTGTGAGATTTGAGCTCTCTTGTGTAAATGCAATTTTTATTGCCTACAAAACCCCCTTCAAAGTTTTTTGACCTAAATCAGGTTGTATGTGGTCTAGAACACTTTGAATGAAGAGGATCACTACTCATTGGTTTGGGCCAATTTGATCACCTTGGTTGAGTTAAGCTCTTCAGGCGAGCTCGACTAAGTGTAGGCGAGTGAAGACAATAAAAATTACCTTTGTAGATAAACATGAAACCCACATGCGTATTCAAGTTGTCCGCACGAATTGAAAATAGGGCTCACCCGCATACTTGACTCGCCAGCACGAGCCAAGACCACGCGGTCACCAAATTCGCTCTCATTTGGCGATCACAAATTCGCACGAGTCAACATCTTCAGGCTACTATACCACGTACAGGGATGGGCCTTCCCATTTCCCACGACGTGAAGGGAAGGAGCATGGTACTCCGAGCTATTTAAGTAGCTGCTCACAGTACGAGTGATTGGTCAAATCCATGTAATCGCCAAGTCCGCCTGCATGAAGCTCGCCTCGCCTGCACGAGTGAAGAGCTGAACTTGCCTATGAACAGTAAGCTTGCCGAACTAGCCAGAGTACCCGACAACCACAGTATCATACGTACAGGGATGGGCCTTCCCATTTCGTACAACGTGAAGGGAAGGAGCATAGTACTCCGAGCCCATCAAGTAGCCGCTCACGGTACGAGTGATTGGTCAAATCCATGCAAACGCCAAGTCCGCCTGCATGAAGCTCACCTCGCCTGCATGAGTCAAGAGCTGAACTTGCCTACGATCAGTAAGCTCGTCGAACTAGCCAGAGTACCTGACAGTCGCAGTATCACGCGTACAGGGATGGGCCTTCCCATTTCCCACGATGACAGTCGCAGTATCACGCGTACAGGGATGGGCCTTCCCATTTCCCACGACGTGAGGGGGAAGAGTGCAGTGCTTCGAGCCTCTCAAACGGTCGCTCACAGTACAAGTGAGGAGTATGGTATCTCCCAACAGTACATAGTCATATCCCATGATTCAAGGAGTGGCTACGCCGTCCCTCCTCTATTTAAAAACCTCTCCTGGCTACAGAAAAGGGGTTCGGTTGGCTCATAATTAATTGATTTAATTCAATCAGTCAGCTGAACCACAGCTCTCAACTCTCAACGGAGTTGACGACAAGCTCTTTGCATAACCTTTGCACTGTAGCATCCTCTCCTAGCTTCAGGCCCTGATCGCCATCGAACTCGGAAACTCGAACTCAACTAGCACGAGCTTCTACCGCGTACTGAAGCTCACCAGCAACCTTGGTCGAATCGTCCAAGGGAAGCAGACTCGTGCGAGAACTGAGTGAGGCGTCCTATCACTACCAAAGTCCACACGATAAACAAGGAGGGCATTTCCTCCGCTTCTGTTGTAATTGTTAGATATAGGTGCCCTGCAGGCAATAATTGTATATTGTAATAGGACCTATATGAATATAACATCCTTGTTCAAAATGATAGTATGCTATTTTGGTCAGTATTTATCTGGTATTTTTTTAAATACAGATATAGTCCTTAGAATGATACTAGACTATCATACATTTCGGATATAATCGTAATGAAGAGATCTGATTTGTCGTTAACATATATTCTTAAATGTTCCTAGTCAATGAAGTGTTGAAATGGGACATCATCACTTTAGGAAGACTAGTGTATACTCTATTTCTCCTTTGGTAGGATGATGATCCATCTCTTGGATCATTGATGTGAGACATTATGATATAGTATACAGGTGAATCATTAGTGAATGAGTTGACTGAACGACTCACTGAGAACATCTAGTTGGTAATTATACTTAACTGTCAAATAAAAGTTCTCAAGTGATATAGTACATAAGTAGTCTCTTGACCTGAGGCATGAGTGTAATATCTTACATGTCAGTATAGGTGTACATAGACTTTTACCTAACCACAGTTCTCAATGAGTTGTGCATAACGGTTCTTGTTGGGTGCATCCCGAGACAAAAGTAGATATTGAGATGCCAAGATGGGATTCGTCTCTCCCAGTATAGGGGGTTGATATCATAAGATTGTTTGATATAACTATAGCCAGAAAATCCTTGGCCGAGGTAAATAAGATAAACTGAGTGTCAGTTTGATCTTATAGGTTATGAGTTTAATATCAACAAACACTAATCGAGCTATTAGGGTTTGACAGTTTTCCATACCCTAGGCTCGATAGTTTGATATAGTTTGACGAAGAGACCGGACTGTACAATATTATCACTGAGTGATCCTGATAAAATTGTGTTAGCATCTTGCAGACATTTATCAACTTATACCCAGGTAGTCTTCATGTGTAGCTAGCACCTCTGTTGTACTTATGTATATCATCCACTACCGAGTTCTTAAGTTGGACCCTAGAGTCACACCAAGTGTGTACTTGAATCCTATGAAACACAGTTTATAGAGTGATGCGTATGATTGATACGCATATATGATTTTACCGGATACACATAAACAGTTATGCATATCGGTAAAATCAGAATGCTATGTGCTTAGAAAACAAATTCCAGTATTTTTCCTATAAAATTAACTTTTAGTCAACTAGTTGACTTTTTGGTCAACAATTGACTTTTGGTCAACTCATTGATTTTTTGGTCATATGATGATTTATTAATCAATGATTGGAAAATTACGAAATACCGTATTTATAAAATACTATATTTATGTGGCATTTTCATTTATGAAATACACACTTTATTATACCTTGATTAATGAGTCATGAGATGAGTCATTAAGGTGGTATGGTTTGGGAACATGGTTTTAGCACATAGTTTTGATTCTTCATGACTCTTTGCATGACTCATGAGATGAGTCATTGCATGACTCATGAAAGAAATCATTACATTTATATGACTCATGGCATGACTCATGAGATGAGTCATGACATATTTCACTCTATATATATGAGCTCTCTTTCTTAAGGAAAGGTTAATGAAAAATTGGCTAAGTGGTTTTTTCCATAAAAGAATAAAAGAGAGCTCTCCTCTTACTAAGCTGTAGCAATCTTTGAGCAAGAGGAAGTAGTAGGATTTTAAAGTACCCCAGGATGGATATCTTACCTTGTGTCTCAAGAAGACTTCGATTTTATCAAGCTCACTTAAAGACTTGGAGATCCACTACGAGGAGATTTACTAATACAAGGAGCAAGAGCTAGGGGTTATTCGATCGTCCATCGAATCACGCTTCGAAAGTATGACTTTCTAACTCTTGTATGCTCTCTTTTTATAGGGATCATGTTAGATTTAATTAGGATGGTCCTATTTTGTATTTTATACTCTCTACATGCTTAGTATAATTATACATATAGTCTTCCGTTGCGTAATTTACATGTAATTAGCATGAATTTCCTTCATGGTATTAGAGCCATGGTTCCATCTAATTAAATCTTAACATGAATATCTAACTCCTAGAGGTCTTTGTACTTGCTTCTAATTACTAGTTTAATTAAAAGATATTTTAATGAAACTAGTTAATTTAATCAAGTTGTTTTGTCATTAGTTATACTAGTTGTTGATTCAAAAATGTGATTTTTGGTTCATAAGTTTTTAGGAGTAAAAACACTTGTATAAATTACAAAACACTTTTTTACAACTAGTGTAGTTGATACGAAAGTAAGCCTTCAAAGCTCTTGGTTGCTCTCTTAATTATAGGGATCATGTTAGATTTAATTAGGATGGTCCTATTTTGTATTTCATGCTCTCTACATGCTTAGTATAATTATACATATAGTCTTCCGTTGCGTAATTTACATGTAATTAGCATGAATTTCCTTCATGGTATTAGAGCCATGGTTCCATCTAATTAAATCTTAACATGAATATCTAACTCCTAGAGGTCTTTGTACTTGCTTCTAATTACTAGTTTAATTAAAAGATATTTTAATGAAACTAGTTAATTTTAGAGGTCTTTGTACTTGCTTCTAATTACTAGTTTAATTAAAAGATATTTTAATGAAACTAGTTAATTTAATCAAGTTGTTTTGTCATTAGTTATACTAGTTGTTGATTCAAAAATGTGATTTTTGGTTCATAAGTTTTTAGGAGTAAAAACACTTGTATAAATTACAAAACACTTTTTTACAACTAGTGTAGTTGTATGTTTGAAGCATGATAGTCTTATTTGAGTTAGGATAATGCCTATGTTATCTAGTTTTCCAATTTGTTGCATAACTAGATAGATGCATATTTCTTAATGTTGATTAAGTTATATGTTTTATATTATCTTGCGTGGATGCTATGTTTATGGATGGTAGTGGACAACGATTCTCTTGCATTTATTGTATTGATGTAATATAGCTAGAAATATAATATTATTTTTGACCTCTTCCCTCCCTGAGCATGGGCTACGCCTACGGGTTTAGGCACTTGCTCACCGATCATGGGCTACGCCTACGGGTATAGGCCCTTGTTCGGGGGTGTGGGGGGTATGGTTGTTTAGTTTAGTTATTTTATTTATGGTTTTTATTTTACATTCAATGCAATATTATTACCCATCCTATGAGATGGTTTTTCCATTATAAATGGGGCTTGCACGTCCTATGTATATATGATTATAATAATACAGGATTTGCAAGGGAGCTAGCATTGCAAGGAGTTGCAAATTGCTTGCTAAAATGTAATTAGTGTAGTTGTATTTTATTCCTTTAGTTGTCCACTACCATTCCATATTGCTATTACATATGTTGGTTGTGCCCCAATTGTAGATGTCAATACAATTGGGTGCTATATTCTATAAAGTTTATATCTCTATCTCACTAGAGAATAGTTTTTATTATAAAAACTTATTTTTAAACTTTGTGAGATAAGGCAATAAGAGTTTATTGACCATAGAGTGGTGAGACCGATATTAACATAGTGTTAGTGTGAAAGATAAATAAACCTAAAGTAGTTAAAAGAGATGTATTTAGAACAAACTTTTAACTAGTGTCTAGGACAGTAATTATGAGATATAGCTCATGGGGTGATGCCCAACTTAAGATTAGGGGTGATGCCCAATCTTTCGCGCTATAGTCTTAAAGAGCGGTGGTTACTTAATTAAGGTCCGATGAATATTCTCGGTGAATATCTCGGAACCCTCCCATCAATCTTGTACTTACCTGGCTAGTTTAATTATTGCAAGTATAAATATAGAGCATCTTTAAACTATATCAAGTTTGATTACGGTAAAAGATTTATGAAATCGTCCGTAGCCCTCCATCATTTCAGTTGAATACTACTAAGCTTATAAATACTTTGTTTGTTGGCTATCGTCAAGGCTATACTATTCTATGGCTAAGTAGTATTCATCTGTATATAAGATATAAGGATAGCTTAAGTTGGTTATGAAACTTTGTTGGCCTTCGTCAAGAGTATGCATAAGTTAAATTTAAGCCGGTCAAGAAATAATGGGTCCAAACTTAACTAGCATTTTATGATTTGTTGGCCATTGTCAAGGTCATAAAAGACTAGGGGCGAAATCATATCAAAAATTATAAGAATGTAAAAGACAAAAATTGTCTACCAATTATTGAGTATATCAATTTGTTGGTCATCATCAAGGTTGATATATTCAATGATAATTAGATCTTAATCCTACTTGAAAACAAGGGTTTGATTTCCGATCACCTCTTATAAAGGTTTTGAGGGACTCGAAAAATAGTGGGAGGCATAACTTAGATAAAAATGAACTAAATCTATTTTATGTATTGAACATTTGCTAAAATATTTTTTCTCTCTCTTTCAGGCCATTGTGTCTGGCTTAAAACTCATACTAGAACAGAACAAGTTAACTGGTCCTAACTACAAAGACTGATTAAGGAATGTTAAAATTGCCCTAACTTATGACAAAGTAGCATATGTCCTCACAACGGAGGAACCCGTTCTAGGCCCAGAACCCATTGTAGCGGATAATGAAATCTGCATAAACTGGGATAGAGATTGTTCACTTGCTTAATGTCTCACAATTGCCTCTATGGATTTGGTCCATCAGAGGCAACATGAGAATATGAATGTTAGATCCATATTTCGTAATACAGAAGAACTGTATGGCGAGCAACCGCGACAAATGAAATACGCGGCGTCTAGGAATTTGTTCCAGACGAAAATGACTGTAGGATCTTCTGTTGGGGACCACGTCCTCAAAATGATCGCCTATGTCAATGAGCTTGAACTTTTGATCGCAAGCCTAGATGTAGATAGATATACAGATATCGTTCTGCAGTCCTTAACACCAGCCTACTCCCGATTCATATCACAGTTCTTGATGATGGATCTGGAGCCCACTCTTCCTTCCCTGCTTAATTTATTAAGATAGGAGGAGAATTCTATGAAAAAGGGACAAATACCAGCCTTGGTTATAGGAAAATCTTCTTCCACTTCTAGCAAACTGGTTGCCAAGAAAAAGAGAATGAAGAAAACTACTAAACCAAAGAAAGGTGTTAAGAAGGCTATCAAGAAGGACAAAGGGAAGGAAAAAATGACGACTACAGAATGCTTCCATTGTCACAAGTCAGGACACTGGAAAAGAAACTGTCCTGAATTCCTAGCCTCACTCATCAAGAAGAAGCAAGTTGTTGCTTCATCTTCAGGTGTGTTGGTTACTCAGAATTGTTTTTCTATAAATCCTACATCTTGGGTATTAGATACCGGATCAGGATCTCACATCTTAAATTTGTTACAAGGGCTGAGAAGTTATAGAAAGCTTGATGCTGGAGAGATGACCCTACAAGTTGGTAATGGTGCAATAGTTGCAGCAGTTACAGTTAGGGATTTTCATCTAGCTTTACCAAATGGAAATATTTTGATTTTGAATAGCTGCTATTTTGTACCAACTATGATGTGTATTATAATATCCATATCTTTATTAGATAAAGATGGATATATGTTCAAGTTGGAGAACAATGTTATGAATATCATATATAATCAAAAGTTGATTGCTTATGGAACATTGTGTAATGGCATCTATATTCTTAATCAAAACACAACTCTGAATACTCATCATACTAATAAAAGAAAGCACTCAGTTATGAATGATGCTTTCTTATGGCATTGTAGACTTGGTCATATTAATAAACTTGGCGAGCTACATAAGCATGGATATTTAGATCCAATTGACTTTAAATCTTATGATACTTGCAAGTCTTGTCTTAAAGGCAAAATGACCAAGACTCTATTTATGGGAACTGGAGAAAGAGTTACAGAACTCTTAGGACTGATACATAGTGATATATGTGATCCTATGTCTACAATGGCCAGAGGTGGCTACTCCTACTTTATTATTTTTACTGATGATTTTTTAAGATTTAGACATGTGTTTTTGATGAAACACAAGTCTGAAGCATTTGAGAAATTTATCGAGTATAAAAATGAAGTAGAGAACCAAACGAGCAATAAAGTTAAAATTCTTCGATCAGATCGAGGAGGTGAATACTTAAGCTTGGAATTCTTGAGTTTTTTTAAAAGAGAATGGGATTCTCTCTCAGGTTACTCCACACTTTACACCACCGCTTAACGGTGTGTCAGAAAGGAGGAATCATACCCTATTAGATATGGTACGTTCCATGATGAGCAACACTGAGTTACCTTTTTCATTCTGGGGGTATGCGTTGGAAACAGCAGCACACTTACTGAATAGGGTTCCAACTAAAGCAGTGCCTAAAACTCCATATGAGATATGGTATGGGATGAAACCACATCTTAATTATATTAAGATTTAGGGATGTCATGTTTATGTAAAAAAGCAAGATCCCAAAAAGTTAGAGGCACGCTCAAAATTGTGTAAATTTATAGGATATCCAAGAAATTCCCATGGATATCAATTCTACCACATCGATGAACAAAAGATTGTGTAAATTTATAGGATATCCAAGAAATTCCCATGGATATCAATTCTACCACATCGATGAACAAAAGATAATTGTTTCTCGTATCCAAGAAATTCCCATGGATATCAATTCTACCACATCGATGAACAAAAGATAATTGTTTCTCGGTATCACTGCTAGATTTTCTCCTTTTAGCAACGGACATTTCCGTCGCTAAAGGTTTATATTCCGTCGCTAAAAGTTTTAGCAACGGAAAAAATGAAATTCTGTTGCTTAAATTTCGACGCTACATTGAGGGTCCCTAAAAAGGGTATTAGCGACAGATTTTCCGTCGCTAATTTTCAGCGACGGTGTATTAGCGACGACAAATTGGTCGCTATTTAAAAATTAAAAAACTTATTAGCTATGGAAATTTCGTCGCTAATAGCATTTTTAGCAACGGAATTTCTGTCGCTAATAAGTTGTATTTATAATAGCTTTTTCCTTACCGTGCACGTTTTCCATCACTAAATACAACTTTTAGCGACGGAAATTCCGTTGCTAAATATATATTTAGCAACGGAATTTTATTCGCTAAAAATTAACAAATTTTTAAAAAAATATTTTGAAAAATATTTTGAAAATTGAGAAAACCCTGTACAATATCGATAATAATTTTAAAAAACCTGTTCAATCAGCAGTATAATATTCAATCTCACGCATATATCACACATTTATTTCAATAAAAGCAAATAAAAGTTTCTCGACAGGTACATAATAAATATTGTTTATATAACACAATAAATTATTTTCAAAGTTATATTAAGGACAATTAATCCTCCTGATCATCATCATCCTCATCCTTAACACCAGCTGTATTATGACTACCCCGGGTGCACCTTGTGAAGAAGTCCGGCCTAGAAATATAAATCAAACGTTAACTAGGTTGTGTAACCGTTAATAAGAATGCAAATATAAATATAATTCCCCCAACACCACAACACAACACCACAACACAATACAACACAACACCACAACACAACAACACAACACCACAACACAACACCACAACACAACACCACAACACAATACAACACAA
The DNA here is from genome assembly GCF_001876935.1 of Asparagus officinalis. Taxonomy (NCBI): domain Eukaryota; kingdom Viridiplantae; phylum Streptophyta; class Magnoliopsida; order Asparagales; family Asparagaceae; genus Asparagus; species Asparagus officinalis. Next base: position 23,406,325 of record NC_033803.1, read on the forward strand.
CACCACAACGAAATACAACACAACAACCCAACACCACAATACCACAACACAACAACACACAACACTACACAACACAACACAACACAACACTACACTGCACAACACATCACCACACATCACACCACAACACAACACAACAACAACAACAACAACAACACCACAAATCTCCTAACCCCACCCACCAACCAACCACCCTCCCCCTCGCCCCACCCCTTCCCCTCAACCACCACCACAACAAAATCCTCACTCCCCCTCCTCAATCACGACCAAAGCCCCCACCCACCAACCAATCACACTCCACACACCCCCTCCCCCTCCATCACTACCATCACCACCATCAACACCCAATCCCCACTCCTCCCCCTCCCCCACCACGACCAAATCCCCCACAAACCCACCAACCAACCAACCCACCAATCAATACCACCAACACTACGCACGCATACACCATTAACACCACCATCACATAAAAACATTATAAGTATATATTTTGGGCTTTGTGTTAGGGTTAGAGTTAGGGTTTGTGTGTAACAGTTTGTATCAGTGTGTATCAGTGTGTATGATATCATCTAATTAAAAAAAATCAAAGTATATATATTACCTGATCTGACATAAACCGTCTCCTATATGCCTCCTGAGCCTCCTGAGGCAGAGTTGACATGAATTGTGTGAACTCCAATTCTCTCTACTCCCGGAGCCTTCGTTCTTACTCTGCAACCCGCTAATATGTTGTTTACTGCGACTGCCAATCTTCAATCGCTTTTAATCGCTTCTCTATTGAGTCTTGATATGAACTGCTTCCTGGTGTTCCTTGTGGTGCTGCAGACTCGTAGGTGCTACTAGATTCTACGGCCTCTGCTTGGATCCTCTCCACCGGTATCTGTTCTTCCTATTAGGTCCAATGACCGTCTCGATGATGGAGTCCTCCTCCTCTTTACTTAGCCAGGCAGGAGTGTTAGAACAGACCTGAGACTGATTCATTTGCTCCTGTACCTTGGCATGTAATTTCTCCTACGATATATCAAAACAACAAGAGCAAGTCGACTTACTAATGATGCAATGATATGAAATTGAATATATAAATGAACTGCTACTTACAGCCAGATCCTTATTCTTTGCTTTCTTCTCTTCATCGGCGTAATTCGGGCTCCAGGAAGTCAGAAGACGATCTGCAAAATGTCCGAGATCTCCCCTTCCCTATTTTATTCAAATATATCATTAACCTATAACACATAAATTATACTCAACTTAAAAGATAATATATTATATACCTCAAGCTCCAATTGATGATAATGCTGGATGAAGGACCTAGAGCCCCGTGATGCTCGTAACTGCGAGGTGCGTTGCGATTCCTCGCTATTTCAGCTTGAGCCTGCAAAACAATGTCAAATCAAAATAATATAGAAATTCAAACAATAAATTAAAAATATATACTTCAATAATACCTGAATTTCAGCCGTGTCCCAGAAATTGTAAAGTGCAAAAAAAATCTACTCCATCCACACGCTCGTCAAGATGCCAGAATCTCTCCCAGTCTTCTGTTATTTGAAGAAAATATTTTTTCTTCACCTCAAACCGCCATCTCTTGAATGATAAATTGATTTGCGTGAAGCAGTAAGTCCAGGCACAAATATTATCGTCAAGAAAGAAAAATCACTTCAGCATATAAAGAACTCAGTGTATTAAACATAATAATAAACTAATAACTAATAATGATAAAAATTAAAAATAAATGACTCACACATATATATCTCCAACAAGCCACCAGCGCATCAATCCGTTGCGATTTCCACGTTAAAAAACTGTTGAAGAAATCTTGTCTCCTGGATAAAGCGGCAAGGAAATTGTTGAAAGCATTGGCAAAGGCCCCGACAGGCACTCTGTTTTCCCATCGGATCACAACCCTCCGATGAATATCAGGGATGAGGTTCATTTCCTAGGTAGCATTGCGGCCGCGCCTAGGAGGTCGCTCGGTACCTGTGAAATAATGAATCAGATGAAACAATGAATCAATCCATATTTGCTATTAAAATTTAAAATAATAACCGATAAACTATAAAAATCTATTCATACCTTTCAGTTCAAGGCATCTACGCTTTGCTTGTTCATACCTATGCTGCGTGATAGGGCGCAAAGCATTATAAGAATCCTAATCCCCCTTCACCTTGGCCGGACCGTGGACTCGCTGATCCGTAATAGAATCTGGCGGTAGTGCCGCAGCTTCTAGAGCTACGCTATACAGCCTAAATCTCTTCTCCTCCAATACATCTGCATGCGGTGGCGGTGGTATCTCCGCATGCTGTGTAGGATCAGCCTGTGTCTCCACGTCATGTGGAGCATCTCTGCGTGATGTGTCCTATGGCTGCGAGTCATGTGTAGCATCTCCTCCTCTTGTGTAGTAAATGTTAAAAAAATGTTAGGCTCATGTTAATAGTTTATAGAAATGTACAGATATAACAAATAAATAAAAATACCTGACGTAGAGGCATGTGCGTCGCCTCCAGAATGTCTACCAAATAGTCTCTCAAGCGCTTTCTTATATAATCCTTTTGTCATCTATACTTTAAAAACATAATAAATATCCAACAAAAGTATATAATGCAAATAATTAATAAAATAGCACATGGCAACAGAATCGCGTGTACATGATGTCCAGTCAAACAGATAATATAAAGGCAATAATATAATACATGACACACCGTGATACATGATAACCAGTCAAACAGATAATATAAAGGTAATAATATAATACATGACACATCATGATACATGATAACCAGTCAAACAGATAATATAAAGGTAATAATATAATACAATGAATGTTCTTTTTAAATCATAACCTAGTATTACATTATTATGATGATGTTGAGGCTCTACTCTGCGATCGTGTGCGGATAGCCTGCGACCATGTGCGTGCCAACGAAAGGACTGTTCTTATAGTTTTATCGACTCCGCTGCGGATAGGTTTTTTACCTTTACGCCTTGGCTCACATATAATCGCAGGTACATCAGGGCGCGCTAGTGCAATTTCATTGTCCAGATTAATATTTTGTGTTAATGAAAACTCCTCGGCTATTTCGTCGGCCAAGATAACCTCCTCATCGTGATCTTCGTCGGACACGGCTTCATGAATGTAGGTTCCAGGCGGATTCTTAAGGATAACCCATTCGTCATTTTTCATTATATCTTTGACATAAAAGCATTGTTTGGCATGAGCAGCTAACATGTATTTTTCAGACTGATATATTTCCTTGTTAAGATTAACGATTGTGTAACCATAGTCATCCTTCGCCTTTTTCTGTTCACACCAACGAACCTTAAACATCACATGACTGACTTCCTTATTAATCCCATAGAAAATCTCCACGATGTCTTCTACCTGACCGTAGCAATAGATTTCCCCTTGTATTGGATTTAGATCTTTTGAACTAGCGTATGACAGTTGCGAGAAGGAGCAGAACACATCGTTGTTTTGCGTTTGTCGTCTCTCTTCGAGATCGACAATGTTAAACCTAAAGTCGTTGATATAGTAGCTTCCATAATGCTTAACCACATTAGAAGGACCTCTGGCATATAAATAAACTTTCTCAGACAGGTTAACCCTATTCGTAATCCATTTGTCAACCTTTAAGAAAAGAAGCAAATAGTTTACATATCTGGTGGCAGGCACATATATTTGATATACGAATCAGAAATGTAAAAAGATCTTACTTCACCCTTCAGCCATGCAGGGAATTGTCTAGAGTGTGTGTCCATAACTCTCTTATTTTTTGTTCTGCATTTAAGAGTAGTCTGGACATATCGGATGTGAAGCCTAGACAAGAAGCATATATAACGGTTAAATAGAGATAATTATTATGAGGTGATATAATATGATTCAAACAGTTAAATACTTACGCCGCGTATATGTTAAATATAGTATCATTGCTCAGGATATATGTGTGGGCTTGATCTAGCTCCATTCTGGGGAATCTAGTGTCCTCCCCACGATCATTGTAGAATATACCGTCAATTATTCGTTGGGGACGGTTTAGCCTTGTCTCCACGCCCCGCAAGTAACGAGAGATAAAATTCAAACTCTCGTTACTTATGTAGTTCTCTGCAATCGACCCTTCAGGACGTGCACGATTATGCATCAGTTGTTTCATGAAACCCAAATACCTACAAGCATATAGTTTCATGATTTGTGACAAAATGGAACTGAGAAATGTAATTTGACAAATATTAAATGAATATTATAATAATAAATACCTCTCCATGGGGTACATCCAGCGATATTGAACTGGTCCTGCGATGCGGGCTTCGTATGCTAAATGTATTGTGAGATGCACCATGACCATGAAGAATGAGGGTGGAAATAGTATTTCCATTTTACACAGTGTATTGGCAACACGTCCCTCTAATTCTTCAAACTCCCTGACATCAATCACCTTAGAGCACAGTTGCTTGAAGAAACCACAGAATTCTATTACCACCATCGTGAGTTCCTTGTCAGCATGTCGTAATGCAACCTGGAGAAGTTGATGTAATAGAAAATGATGGTCATGTGTCTTAAGTCCCAAAATCTTTTTGTCCTCAATATGCACATTTGCTTAAATGTTTGAAGCATAACCATCCGGTGTCTTCACGGACTTTAGAAATAAACACATATTGTGGACCTCATCCTTCGACAATGTGACACGGGAGGCTGGGAGTTCAAACTTTCCGTCACCCTTATCTATAGCTTGCAGTTCCAGACAAATGTTTAATTCTGCTAGGTCTCAACGTGCCCTTAAGTCATCTTTTGATTTTTTTCCCGTCCTGCAACAAAGTGTTCAATTCTGCTAGGTCTCAACGTGCCCTTAAGTCATCTTTTGATTTTTTTCCCGTCCTGCAACAAAGTGTTCAAGAGATTCTCGCATATTTTTTTCCCGTCCTGCAACAAAGTGTTCAAGAGATTCTCGCATATGTTCTTCTCGATGTGCATGACATACAAATTGTGACGTATTTTTAAACTTCTCCAATATGACAGTTGATAAAATATGCTGAATTTTGACCATCCATGCGGAAGTTCGGTGCCCTTTGAGACACGCCCATGTGACTGGACATTGCGAGGCTTATTTCCTTTCGATTTTCCCTTGAGAAATAGCTTACCCTTTCCCTTTCCCTTCCATTTTTGCTTCAATATTTTTCTCCTAACCCCAAATGGGTTTTCTTTGTTGAATCTTTTTTTTTCCAAATATTTTTCTAGGTAAAGGATGTAGAAGCTCAAATATTTCTTCTCCGGTCAGCCTTGGTGGTGCCGGTCTACTTTCTGGATTGCCGTTGAACTTTCCTACTAACTTTCTGAACTTGTGCCCTGTAGGCAACCATCTTCTGTGTTGCCAATAACAAAACTTACGGCTGTATTTTAGGAACTTTCCCTCATAGTCTGACATGCAAACCAGACAAGTAATCTAACCCTTCGTTTACCATCCTGACAGGTTAGCATATGCCGGGAAGTCATTAATTGTCCACATGACCATTGTCCGCATATAGAAAGACTCCTTACCATAAGCATCATAAGTGCTAACACCTTTTTCCCAGAGAAGCTTCAGGTCGTCAATTAGTGGTTGGAGGAAAACATCGATGTCATTTCCAGGAGAATATCATCCAGGGATCAAAAGTGACAGTATCATGTACGGTTGCTTCATGCACATCGACGGCGACAGGTTGTACAGTGTCAGCAACACTGGCTACATAGACCAAGCAGAGGTCATTAATCCAAACAGATTAAATCCGTCACTAGCAAGCCCCAGCCTAATATTCCGAGACTCTTTACCAAAGTCGGGGTATATACGGTCCATGTGCTTCCATGCCTCACCGTCCGCAAGATGCCTCAGTTTCCCGTCCTCTTTGCGGTCGATCGAGTGCCATCGCATATTCTCAGCTAGCGCGGTAGACATATAAAACCGCTACAGCCTATGAATAATTGGAAAATATCAGAGAACCTTCATAGGGATTCTACTCTGCTTATTGGATGCACCGCCTTCGGATGTGCTTTTAGCTTCTCCTTTCCAACGTGATTCATAACACGTCGGACATTCCTCCAGAGCTTCATTACCCTTATTGTACAAGATGCAGTCGTTAGCTCAGGCGTCTATCTTCTTGTAATCAAGCCCCAGTGTACCAACAATCTTGTGAGCTTCGTAATAGGTCGCGGGGATGCTTTTCTCTTCGCCTGGAATAACTTTCCTCAACAAATCTAATAACATCTCAAAATGTGTAACAACCATCCCACTGAGTGTTTGGATATGAATAAGCCTCAGCATAAAAGAAAGCCTAGTGAAATCCTTACAACCCTTGTATAACTGTGACTCGTTTTCTTCAACAAGTCTCATCAATCGATCTACATCTTGAAACATATCATTAGTGTTGACATCACTAACCGACGGTGCTGCAAGAATATCTTCTAACATATCAGTCGTGTCAACTGTCGGATTGCTGACTTCAGTGAATTCTTCCTCTGATTGCATCACCGGGACGCCTTCACCGTGATGACTCCAAAATACATAAGAGCTATCAAATCCATTGATTGACAGATGAAAACTTACGTCACTCCTAGCGAGCATTTTATCATTCCTGCAATTCTTACAAGGATAGAAAATCGACCCGCTTAGCGACCGTAGAGGGTTTGTGTCAGAGTAGGCTCATGAACGATTTGTACCGGGTGTCTAGATGCCTTCGATCACGTGGTATGCTCATGAACGATTTGTCAGGAACTGTCCGCATCTAGAATTTAAAAATTAATGGAAGTGAGCATATCCCTACATATATCATTTTAATTTAGGGATGTAAACGTGTGTTCAGAGGACCACATGTGTGATCGGCTGTCAGAGGAAGGCTTCTATCCCATTAGGTATGTAAACGTGATGTGTATATGTATTTACGTGTGTTCAAGTGTACTTTCAATTCATCAAAATTTCGGTAGCACCTACCTGCTATTCTCCGAGTACACTATAGTGGGAAGGATATACTCATGCATATCCCTCCGCAATTTGTACACGGAGAACAACAAGTAAGCATCGCCGAAACTCTGACGAAAAGAAAGTACACAAGAACACAAGTAAATACATATACACGCCATGTTTACATACCTAACCCGTCCACACTGGACAAATCCAATAAATACTTATATATAAGCCCCCTCTCACATACGCGTACAAAAAGGTTGTCGGACCGAACAAGATGGTCTCGTATCCGCCAACGATCTTGTACGTGTATGTGACAAGTAAATAAAGAGATTATATATAATATTTATTAGACGGGGAATTATACGGCTCAAAAATATGAGTGTACAGTGTGTGTAGTTTCTATGTAATAAGCGATATAAAAGTTACGCTAACCTCATATCCTCACCCTCACCCCCACCATCACCCTCACCTAACCCTAACCCTAACCCTCAACCTCAACCTCAACATCACCCCCACCCTCACTCTCACCCTCACCAAACCCTAACCCTCACCCTCACCTTCACCGTCCCCTAACCCCTAACCCTAACCCTAACCCCGCCCTTACCCTCACTGATCCCTAACCCTAACCCTCACCTAACCCTAATCCTAAACCTCAACCTCAACCTCACAATCACCCCCACCCTCACTGATCCCTAACCCTAACCCTCACCAAACCCTAATCCTAACCTTAATCCTAACCCTAACCCTAGCCTAATCCTAATCCTAACCTAAACCCTCACCTAACCCTAACCCTAACCTTCACCCTCACCCTCACCTTCACCCTCCCCTAACCCTAACGCTAACCTAACCTTAACCCTCAACCCTCACCCTCACCCCTTACCCCTCACTACCATCCCCACTCCTCACCCTTACCCTTGCCTAACCCTAACCCAAACCCTCACCTAACCCTAACCCTAACCCTAACCCTAGCCCTAACCCTCACCTAATCCTAATCCTAACCCTAACCCTCATCTAACCCTTATCCAAACCCTAACCCTAACCCTCGTCTAACCCTAATCCTAACCCAAACCCTAACCCTAGCCCTAACCCTCACCCTCACCTAACCCAAACCCAAACCCTCACCCTCACCCTCACCTAATCCTAACCCTAACCCTCAACCTCAACCTCACCATCACCCCCACCCTCACTAACCCTAACCCTAACCCTCACCCTCACCCTCACCTAACCCTAACCCTAACCCCCAACCACAACCACACCATCAACCCCACCCTCACCTAACCCTAACCCTAACCCTCACCCTCACCCTCACCCTCACCTTCACCCTCCACTAACTCTAACCATAACCTTAACCCTCAAACTCACTCTCACCCTCACCTCCACCCCTCACCCTCACCCTCACCTAACCCTAACCCTAACCCTCACCTAATCCTAATCCTAACTCTAACCCTCGCCGAACCCTAACCCTCGCCTAACCCTAATCCTAACCCAAACCCTAACCCTAACCCTAATCCTAACTCTAACCCTAACCCTCACCGAACCCTAACCCTAACCCTAACCCTCGCCTAACCCTAACCATAACCCTAATTAAATTTAATTTTTTTATATCATAATTTCATCAAGATGAATATTTTTTATTAGGGTTTGGGTTTTTTGCACAATTTTTTCGTTTTACCAAATTTAAACTCTAATTGTAAAAATTAAATTATAATTGCAAAAATTAACAAATCCCTCTTTCTCTCTCCCACCCCCTCAATCTCTCCTTCTCTCTCCCTCTCTCTCGTCGGTCGACGCCGGCGGCCGTTGGT
>NC_033803.1:23416061-23452438 GCF_001876935.1 Asparagus officinalis
GTTACATTATACCGAGTATTCTTGCAGGCATCATCTCCTTCTTCAATCTGATAAGAGGTTTGAGGGTGCTCATATTCTCAGTAACGGAGTCTAATCATGTTAGAAGTTTAGTGCTCCTTTCTCTGGTACCATGTATTCGTCACATGTTGTCCTTCACTAGATCAGCGTGGTACCCACATGATTATCCTTTGGAAATGTGACGTGTACAAAACCCTTTCTTCTGATTGTTAACTCGGGTTTAGGTGCAGCTCCCCTATTACGACTGGTGATGACACCGGTTCATATGACATGCCAGCTACAGAGGAAAATCACGAATTGGACCCATCAAGTTAGTATATACAGATCTATTGACCCGGCTAGATTAAACATTAGATTCACCAAGTTTTGCGCAAAATGTCTTTGAACAATAGCATTTTCTTGTAGATGTGTCCCAAGAACTGGATAGCGACAGTAATTGGGGGGTCATCTATTCCTGTCATCTGGGCTTTCTGATTTTGACCTGCAAATTTATTGTTCTCGAAGTAGTTGGAACAGAACATTCCACATGCTCTCTATTGAACGATATGCTGTGCCTATTTGCTTATTGCGTCTTGCCTTTGCTTAGATAGCGGTAACTTGGACTTGGTTAGTCAGTGCTAAGTTTTTTCCCTTTTAGACCGCCTGAGCATTGTTCTGATTGCGTGTGTTGCCTGCAAGTTTGGGTTTGTGCCTCTTCTTCAGCTTTGAATCCGACGACAATCTCTTCAGCTTGCTCCCCTTGTGAAATAAGTTGTCTACAAGACGAATTCTGCCTACTCCCATGCTGGCGAGAAGCTGATTCTGCAGTGTTGCTGCAGTTTCAATAGAGTCGATTGGTCATACCACTGAATGGCATCCTAATGCCATACTACGGAACCTTGTCCACATAGGCCTTAATAATTATCCCTTTTTGCTTTGTTGAGCGAGAAAGTAGGAACCGAAACCTTCTGGTCATCTTCGATAATCTGGCCAATGAAAGCCTTCCAATACCCATTTCTGATTTATCCAACAGGCATTTCATAAACCATTCAAAGGCACTCCTTTAAGATGCCGAGAACAAGCGCGTCAGAATGATAATGTACCAACTCTGTTGAGACTGAAAGTAGTAGATATGCTGATTGTGATCCTGTTACGAGCTCGAACGGTTTGTTAAGAGGGCCTTAACTCGGCGTGGGTAAGGAGCGGTATCCACTCAGTAGGTAAGCCGCCAACACTCCTCTCGCTAGCAGCTCGCTATCGGTGGCGATTGCATTGAGGCGAGCTTCCAGTTCATCCATTGTAGATGAGGTTAATCTTTCTCCACCTCTTCTCACCTTCAGATAGGATTCAAGTTTGTGAGCTCACGTCCGAATGTATCGGTCGCCTTTCGTTTTCCATTTGAAAGTCTCTTTTCCGGAAGATTCAGTTTGTGCCTTATTCTGCAATAATTTGGCCACATATCTTTAACTGAGAATGTCTCTGCTGTGTCTGGAGCATGCTTTTGAATGTTCTTAATTCTTGGCTATGTCTTCGGATTTTCCCGCATATAAACATATACCCTGTATACCCATCGAATCTCGAAGATGAGATTCAGCTTATGATGAATTTCATCAGTTGTAATCCTGCGCTATTTTTGCTGTTAACGAGATAGCTCCCGATAGTTCGAGACGACCTATGTTGATTACCCCAACTCATCGCAAATTTCCGAACCGCGGAGAATGGCTCTTCTATTCGTCGGAACGTAGTATATGGACCTTTCCCTGCTGCTCATGTTGACGGAGACTTGCGGTGTTATTCTGGTCCATACCTCTTCTTTTACGTCGTCGTTTGGATAGTCTTTGCGACGTCAGTCATCTGCATCGAATAGACCTGCGAGTTCAGGCAACAAACAGCTACATTCGGAAAGGACTGTGAAATTAAGCCATTCGCATACATGAATGGGGCTGCTCGTATCGTTTGCTTCTCCGGAATAGCATATCTGAAAATCAGTAGACCCGAGACAATTCCTTCGCGGGATGAAAACTCTGTTTTGAGTGGTGAAAATTAGTCTTGATATGAACCTGACACCTATTGCATTTCGGGCGTCGAAGCTGAGGTGCGTTTTGATTTATAAACACTAGGCCTGGCCTGCGTTTAGTTGAAGAACCAGACCTTTAGGGTCCTTTTTGTTTCGACCATTGGACGCACCTCTTGACGAGTGCTGTCTTCTTAACAGGCGCTTGTGCTTTATTGAAAGCCACGCAGGTCGGTTTAAGCTGAATCACCGAGGTGTAATTATTCATTACTCGATGTGCGTTCTGAGTATGGACGCATGCTTTGAGTATCTTCGAGACGCATCTTTGCGTTGGACTAGGGATTGATTTTTCGAATGTGTCGTGGATGACTTCTTCTGTCGTCGCCAGCAGGTTATTCTGGCTTGCTTTCAAAGCCTGTAGTATCAGACAAAACCCTTGATTTGCCTATCTCTGTCATTAGCCTTATACAACCAAGTACGACGCTATTGTCGACATAGGCGTTGCACTTCGTTGCAGAGCAGAGCTGAGCTTTGGCAAAGGAGAGGACTTCATTTGGTCTCAACAGCAGTGTAAGATCTTTAGAGCTCTTACACAGCATCTCGCTAGCACTTTAGGGCCTGAGCATCGAAAGAGAGAGCCTCCCTATGCTTGCTCGCAAATCACGACCAAGGTTTCATTCACGGTATGTTCCAGTGATGTGAACGTCGGATTGCGCCACCACTCTTCGGCAGAGACAAGCTAGTCACCAGCGAGTCCCACCATCTTTTGTTTGTGCGAAATTTTGTAATAAAAAGAATATACGGAAAGAGATGCGTATTGATTTATCTCTCTAACTGCTTAGAAAAAAAAAGATTAAAACTCTCTCCACTCTCGATTACAATTGAATTCCTGTTTACAGAAAGAGAAAATGATCTGGATATCTTTGATTATTCTGTAGGTTCTTTCTGGTAGCGATAGATTCCTTCCATCACGAAAATGTTGCGTCTGAATGTTTCCTGCTCGTTGACGATCCGAATATCTATACTCACTGACGAACAATGTCATGGGCGGGTTGATAACTCTTTCGATTTTCTGAATCAGAACAATAATAAACTCTATCGACATAGTTGTTCGAACCGAAAAAAATTCGATGATAAGCCAAAGTATCGCAGATGGTTTAGAGATCTCCGGTTGGATTTGATTTTCCCAGACGCTGTTAGGAATCATCTCATTTTTTGATTCTGGAAGATATGCTCAAAAATCCCTCGATAATGAAAAGAATCTCTCTTTATTCTGTATTATCAAAAAATCGATCTCCCCCCCTCAAAAGAGATCTTACTCTGATTGGAAGTTTTTGCTATTTATATGGGTGATTATGGTTAACTGCCCCCATAAATCGCACTAATAGGCAGATTTATTTATCCATTAGTCGTGATAAACAACCACTTAAAGCCACTCTCAAATCAGTGGGGGAAGAATCATCTTCGAAGTTGTTACTATCACGTGAAATGAGTCAAGAACTTGACCTGCGTTCTGGCGTGATGGCGCGTTTTACCGGCAGCGAAATGCACGCGCTGTTGATGGGCGCGATTGATTTAAGCTGCGGTTGGCAGCGTGGAGCTGCGTTCGAGCCTGTGCTTGTGCAGCGTAATGGAGCTGCTTTTCAGTGTTCGTTGTCAGGATTGGCTCGTTTCAGCTTGACTTGAAACAACATCGCCCTTGCGCACATTTGGCAGCGCGTTCGAGCGTGCTTGTCCGCAGCTGATGGAGCGTCTCGACTGTGTTGTTAGCGATGAGCCGTATCGATGTTGATTGTCGTAGTATTTATATTCTCTGTCTTTATATATGGAGACACCAAGACAGTAAAATGTTCTTATTTCAAAGCTCATTGGTACAATTATGCATCCAATAACGCTCTATCAACTGCATTGATCTCCACGAGATGTGTATCGATATCATATCATGTTCATATCGCCTAAATGAGTTCCAATATAAAATTATTATGTTTTTTCGCAGCAATAAGATCAATCATCTCAATAAGAAGCCTGCATTCGTTGTTATATGATTGAGCGCGCTTAGTTGATTGATCGGTGCATATGCCTTATATGGTACGCGGGAGGATTCAAACGTCTTTGTTTTTGAACGAGATCGTCGATTTGATAATCCTTTCTGTCAGAGTATGCTAAAGACTCGTTTTACATTTGTAATCTTTTCTTAACTCTTGGACATTGGTGAAATCTTCTATGTATAGCCTTCTTGGAAAGTCTGTCAATTGTAGTAACTTCCATCATCAGTGTTCGATGGAGACTCAGCTATCCATTGTGATTTTTAGACAGCCTACACTTGCCCGCAGAGCTCAACCTCTCCTTATTAAGCTCACTCGCAGAGCTCAACCTCGCCTATTTATTGAGCTCACCCGTAGAGCTCAATCACCCCTGTTTATTGAGCTTACCTGCAGAGCTCAACCTCGCCTATTTATTGAGCTCGCCCACAAAGCTCAACCTCGCCTGTTTATTGAGCTCGCCCGCGGAGCTCAACCTCACCTGTTTATTGAGCTCGCCCGCAGAGCTGAAGCATCACGTACTAGCTTGACTCGCCTACACGAATCAAGATCATCAAATCAATTATCTCACGAGCATGACTTCAACCTCGACTGAATGTTTCGTTCGCCTGCACATGCCAAGCATGCCTGCAAAGAGTTCGCCCGCATGAACTCCGCTTGCCAATGAAGGTCAGCTCACACATTGGAGGGGCACGTTAGTCGACCCCGCCTATTCACCAAGCTCGCCTACAAGCTGGCTTGAGCATTCAGACAGCTCTCGAGCTCACCAGTAACTTTGCTAGCCTTATCTAAGCAATACAAGAGGACTGCTTGCTTGTGGGAGTGGGCCTACCCACTTTCCATGTCTTGGGTAATGATAAGGCATGACTCTCATCACCCCTATAGTGGTCACATCCCACAGCTAGGGAAGGACATAGTGCTTCTCACCCAGTGGTGGTCATATCCCACAAATCAAGGGATGACCCATGTCATCCCTTGCCTATTTATAGCCACTCTTTGCCAACGTATAAGAGGGGGTTTTTTGTTATAAGGGTTTTTTTGCTAGAAGAAGGGGTTTTTCTGGCTATTGGGGAGATCATTTTTCTCTTGCTAGCTTGAAGATTAGAGAGCCTTGATTGTTGAAGTAGACTCAATCTGAACTCTCAGATTTGAGGCTAATCAGCTCTCTGCAAACCCTTGCATTGTAGCTCTCACCAAGCTTGTGGTTTTGATACTTTTCAAGCTCAGGTATAGTCAAACTCAATCACTCTGGAGTCTATACTTTGCACTAAAGCTCCAACCACAACTTCGATCAGATCGTCCAAGGGAAGCAAACTCGGCGCGAGCACCAAGGGAGGTGTCCTACGACTGCCAACGAAACCATGTTAAACAAGAAGAGACATTCCCCTTCTCTTCTGTTGTAAAAGTTGATCATTAGTTTGTAATAAGCCACTCTTCTAAATACAAACGGCCCCTCAAATGGGAAGTTAATTTTTACACCCGATAACCATCTAGACCCGAAATCATCATGATCTCCGATGATTTGGAGAAGGAAGAGCCCACCTCAACACCTGCTCGGACACATACCCCGTAGTCTAAGTGTAAGCCTAGATTTTTCGACCCAACTAGCATAGGAGGATCTGGGTTGAAGCCATCTGTCGATGACGATGTGCCTCTCCCCTAATTTCAGCCTATTGCTACGATTGCCTCTGGCCAAGAATTTGCTTACCCAGACTCTAGATCCATGCAGGGCCTCCTCCAAAGGTTGGAGAATGCTATGAAACAAACAACCTCCATCATTAGTCTTGGGTGGGGAAAATTTTATGATTTTCTCCCCTTCTTAGCGGATAGTTTTAAGGAAATTCAGCATGTAGGCGGCCTCTAGTTGGCTAGGTGATGTGAGCAAAAACTCATTCACCTGAAGGAAGTTATGTCCCGTTAGGAAGAGCCGGTATGCTCTGACCTATGGGACGAGGTGACATCACCCATAATCGAAGCCCGGATTCAGAGGATGTATGAGCGCAAAGCCCGAGCAAAACGCATATCAGAGCAAGAAGTTATCGTCACGGATTTGCACGAGCGGCAACATCATCTACAGACTAAGATGGACACTTATAACAATATTGTCAATTGTACGGGGGTCAGATTTTCCCAAGGTGAGGCGATTCTGAAGAACTTCCAAGGTGAGAGTGCAAGAGTTCACAGCGCTAACACAAAAGAATTGTAAGCTCTCCAAGCTCTTCGTCGAGAAGAAGTGGTTGTTGAAGCTGTCGCCGCTCGTGCTAAGACCAAGCTTCAGAAGGAAGAGGAGGAGAAGATCCGAATGGAACAGGCAAAGGAGATAGTTGCTATCAAGGTTGAGCTCACGTCCTTCAGTTTGTTGGGCTAAACCCGACAGAGTGGATTGATCTTGAGACGCTTTTTATTTTGTTATGACTTTGTTGAATGTATTGTCTAAAAATTAGCTTATGAATGAAGTTTATGATTTTGTTGTCCAATGTCGTGCACATATACTCCTTTTCTCTTGTCTCTCTTAGGATTTTTAGCAAACCCTCAGTTATCAACGGATTTGATCTACCTTTACTGATTATCATTTGAATCGGGCTAGCCATACTATTCCTCTCAGTATGATGAGTTGTTAGAAAGTTTCTTTTAGACTTAACGCTAAAATTTCTCTCCTACCCTTAGCCGTTCGAGGCATTAGGTTGGGTTAATTACAACCGTTAAGTCGTAATTAGGTTGGGCTATGTCGTTAAGTGTAGCAACTTAGCCCGAAATGACCGATTGCTTGCATGAGCGACCGGGAGAGGGTCCGAATAACGACTCATTGCTTAATAGGTCACAAATCAGGAATTGATAAGGCACAACATTTGGTAGGCTTCCATCGATGAACAACGTCATTTGTGGGAATGACGGTGTTAGGATAATCAAATCGTTCAGGGACGTATGAGTGTGACGATTGATTGATATAGAAATCATCGCATGGTAGGCTGCTACTCATCATATGTTCTAAAAATACTAGAATGCACGGGATAGATCAAATCATTCAGGAACATAGAAGTGTGGCGATTGATCAAACAACGTCATTTGCGGGAATGACGAGGTTGACTATCAGAGGTAATCGTTAACGTGTTAGTTTTGGGGACCTACTATCCTATTAGAGAGGATTGGTGGGGATTTTGTTAGAGGTTTAGTGTTAATATGATGGGATTGTCACGATTTAAGTGACTTTAAGGACCTATCATCCTATTAAAGGGGATTGATAAGTTGGTTGGATTGTCACGGTTGAGCGACTTTGAGGACTTACCATCCTATCGAATAGGAATGGTAAGTTGATTGTTAGAGGTGACTGTTAACATGATAGTGGGAGTTTGTTGTGATTTTGAGCAACTTTATGGACTTATCATCCTATTGAAGAGGACTGGTAAGTTAATTTGTCAGAGATAACTATTAACGTGATAGTTTTAGGGAACCCATCATCCTATTGGAGAGGATTGACGAGGGACTTTAGCTTTGGCCTTAACTATCTGGAGGTTTGACCAGGTGGGAGTTCGAGATGATCCTAACTGTTTAAAGGTTTGATCGTTCAATTAGGTGGATCTCTCGTTCGTGGAATGAATCGAGAGGGGATTTTGGCTTTGGTCCTAACTGTAGGAAGTTTGACCAAAGTGGAAGTGTAGAGAGTAGTTTAACCTCGTATACCAGTCGAAGGTAAGGAGCAGTTTAGCCTTATGCACTAGTGGGAGGTAAGGAACAGTTTAGCCTCGTGCACTAGTTGGAAAAAATGAAGAAGCCGTATATACTTGTATACTTGTCGGAGTATATAAAGGAGCAGTTTATACTCGTATACTTGTCAGAGTGTATGAAGGAGCAGTTTATACTCGTATACTTGTCGGAGTGTATGAAGGAGCAATTTATACTCGTATACTTGTCAGAGTATATGAAGGGTTAAAGGAAGACTATGGATAGTACTTCTTCAGGAATTTGTCATTGATAGGCATCATGATCTTATCGCCATTTGGTTTGACAAGACGGTAAGCTCCATTCGAATAGATTGTCTCTATTATGAATGGTCCTTCCCATTTGGGCTAGAATTTTCCTTTCTTTTTAGAGTTGAGTATTATAGGTCGCTGAACAGCAAGGACCAACTCTCCTTCCCTGAAAGATCTTTGCTTGACTTTCTTGTCGAAAGCCTTGGATATCCGGGCTTGATAAAACTCTATGTATTGTTAAGCTTCGAGCTGCTTCTCATCTAAAGCCTCTAATTCTACAAGACGTCATTGATGGCTTTCTTTAGTAGTCATCCCTATTGCGAGTGTTATGCATAGGGACAGAATTTGAATCTCCATCGGTAACACGGCTTCGTAACCGTATACCAGTGAATAAGGTGTGGTACTGATCGATGTACGAACTGTAGTACGATACTCCCATAAGCTTTCACCGAGCTTTTCATTCCAGTCACGCTTGCTGTTGGATGTCATCTTGGTCAAGATCTTGATGATCATCTTGTTGAAAGCCTTGGCTAGTCTATTTGCTGATGGATTGTAAGCTGTGGACGCTAGGTTCTGTATTCTGAACTTGTCATAGAACTGAGTGCACGCATGACTAATGAATTGTGATCTGTTATACGGAATGATACGCCTTGGAACACCATATCGGTAGACAATGTGATGTTTGATGAACTTGATCACATCACTAGTCTTAACTTCTCTTAAGGGAATGGCCTCGACCCACTTAGAGAAGTAGTTTGTTATTGCAAGGATGAAGTGATGACCCTTAGCTGATGGTGGAGATATCGGTCCGACGACATCCATCCCCCATGTCTCAAACGGCTACGAAGTCATTGTTGAATGCAAATCTTCGAGTGGTTTTTGAATGTAGTTGGCATAGATTTTATACGCATGGCAACGCTTGGCATAACCAATAGCGTCATTGATCATTCTAGGCCAATAATAGCACATTCTTCACAAGCAATCCCAGATCTTAGGTCCGGGTTGGTGAGTACCATAGGTACCATCATGGGCTTCTTACAAGGCTTCCTATGCTTCTGTCATTGAGAGACACCGAAGAAACATGTCGTCATAGGACTTACGATGCCTTTGTTGTTGAATCGTAGTAGAATCTCGGAGTGTGTCTGCGAACAGAATCTTTCTCCTTTATGTCTTCGGGTAGTATGCCATATAAGACATAGTCGATGATTGGGAAACGCCAATCTCTCGATTCGGGTTAACCCGTAGGCTGGTGAGTTGTATTTTCTTCCAGAACATGCTCCGGACGGAAGAGTTTTCGGCTTATGACGATGATGTGTTGACTTGTTCCCAGCGATTGAGCTGGGTTAGCTAGAATAACACCAAGGCATTCGTGTGTGTGTTCTTGGAACGAAGCATGTGCTCAATGCGGAAGCTTTTGAATGATTCGGCTAGTTTGACAGCCTCTTCATGACATGGGATTAAGTTATCATTTCTAACCTCGTATTCCTCCATCATCTGTCTGACGATGAGCTGAGAGTCACTGTAAGCTTTGAGGTGGTTCGCCCCTAATTCCTTAGCAAAGTCGAGTCCGATGAGTAGCGCATTGTACTCAGCCATATTATTGGTACATAGCTTAGTTAAAGAGAAAGCTTGGGGTAATATGTGGTTTTTCAGAGAAACCAAGTTCACCCCCACCCCACGACAATCGACCCGCTTGTGTCTATGCGAGATGCTCTGTCGAAGTACAGTCACCAAACTTTTTCCTACGAGGTTGTATTAACCTCATGGGTTCCATCCGGCATAGCTTCAAATAGGTTAGTCTTCGACTCGAGTGGATGATTACCCATGAGATCGCAGATTGCTTGTCCTTTGACAGACTTCTGTGGTATGAAGTGTATGACGTATTGAGATAGCAGGAGTGCCCATCTTGCCAGGTGCCATTTTAAGGATCCGTGTTGGGTCATGAAGACTCGGATGGGATTCATCTGGGAGATGACGTGTATAGTTTGACCAACCAGGTAGTGTCACATTTTCTAGATGGTGAACATCAAGGCCAAACACTCTTTTTTTACCATGGGGTATCACCGTTCGGCTCCCTGCAAGGCTCTACTCAGGTAATAAATGTCTTGCTCATGGCCGGCATCATCATTTTGTGCTAAGAGGGCGCCAAAAGAAGGCTCTATTGCCCGTACATAAATTAGGAAGGGTTTCCCTAAAACCGGGGCCGCCAAGACCGGTGGATTCAAGAGATAAGTCTTGATCTCATCGAACGCTTATTGGCAAGGCTCGTCCCATACGAAGGAAACACCTTTCTTCATCATCTTGGAAAAGGATTGGCACTTACCTAAGAGATTTGAGATGAATCTTCGGATTTAGGTCAGATGTCCTTGTAGTCCTCTCAATTCCTTAAAATTTCTTGGTGGTTGAAGCTCTTGAATAGCTTGCACCTTGTCGGGGTCTATGTGAATTCCCTTCGTCATGGTGATGAATCCGAAGAATTTGCCACTCGACATCCCCAAAAATAATTTCATGGGGTTCATCTTGAGTTGATGGGATCATATCAGCTCGAACATCATTCTCAGGTCTTGAAGATGATCATATTTGTTGCGACTCTTACAACCAAGTCATCTACATAGCATTCGACTGTCTTTCATAGATGATCTTGGAAAATTATACTCATGGCACGCTGATAGGTTGCACCAAAGTTCTTAAACCCGAAGGCCATAACTTTGTAATAGTATACCCCTACCAGAGTTCTAAACGAAGTGTGCTTCTTATCTTCGGGGTGCATCTTGATTTGATTATACCCTGAAAATCCGTCCATGAAGGACATCCTTTTGAAACCACACGTGTTGTCAATAATGACATCCGTGATGGGTAGAGGTAACTCGTCCTTAGGACAATGGACATTGAGGTCTCTGAAGTTGATGCAGATGCGAATCTTCCCATTCTTCTTCAGGACCAGAACAATGTTAGCCACTCAATCGGGGTGTTGCTTCTCTCTGATGAAGCGTGATTCGATCAGCTTCTTCACTTCGACTTCGATTGCTTCTATGATTTGTGGACAAAACCGCCTTTACTATTGTTTGATAGGTTTGGCATCTAAGTTGATGTTGAGACGATGCATGGTGATCTGAGGATCAATACCGGGCATGTCCTCATAATTCCATGCAAAGACATCGATATATTCTCGAATGAGGGATGCAAGGTCTTCTTTCTCCTGGGGAGGTAAATTGTCGCTAATAAATATGGGCTGAGGATTAGCCTCATCTCCCATATTTATCTGGAGTATCTTGTCCTCCGTGGGTGGCTCACGCTATCCGAACCGACCACTCTATTAGGCACGAACATGATGATGCCATGCTTCATCGTAAAGCAGGATCTGCTCATCCTCTTTGATTTTGGTAGGATCAACCTTGGTCATGTTGACTGTGAGGTTTTTGAACAAGTCTTCTACACTAATGTCTAAATCCCATGTTGAGGACGTCGACGATTGATCATCTTAATGCGTGTCGTCGGATATTCTGTCGAAATTGTAGTATAACTCTAAGGAGGAGGATGTGTAGCCCAACCCTCTTCGGGTTTTGCCATAGTAATTGTCAAGCTTTCCCTTTGGAACATAGGCAGGTCGGATGGGTGTTTTTTGACCCTGGTTGTATTTCAAGCCTTCTTTGCAGGTGAAGTCGTAACCTATGTCCTTAATCATGCACTTCACAATTTGGCTATAGCACGAGAACTAGGGGGCGGGCTCGTCATCTTCCGATTTGTCCCACACTATACGTGTAGGCTGGTCTATCCTTCCAAAGATAATTTCTTACTGAGAATTATTTTAGGAAGGTATGACAAAGACAACTTGCGAGGATTCGATCATCTGTTTGTTTATGATAAATGATGAATACACAGGCAAGTGTAGAGAAGAGTTGTTAGAAAACCATGAAATTAGATTGCTAAACTCATCATAACTAGACTCTGAACTAGACGACGAGTAAGCAAATTCAAGATCTTCATTCAGGACAAGCATGTCTGCTTCATCAGCGTCGGTTACAACAAGACCTTCATAGCCGATTACAATAGGTTTAATGTCATTGAAGACAAGACCATTGTTGCTCTCAGGCTAACTATGGACCTCGTTGCCACTATCAGGTTCCTCGACCGAGGTTTTGTTATCACCCGATTTAGAGTCTTAATAGAGCAAAGAGTCGGTGAAGTAGTTCTCAACCCCTTTGAAGGGTTGTTTATCAGCAACCATCGTCTTTACTTGATTGTAGTTATCCACATACTTTAGACATTGATGCAGTATGGACGGGACTATGTGGTTGCTATGTATCCATGGTCGACCCTATGGCATGTTGTAGGAGGGTTCTACATCGATGACGTAGTAGGTCATCTCCGTTTTCATTTCACCCAGATGGCATTTGAGGCGAATCTTTCCAAGTGGCCGAGTCCTAGTGGCGTTGAAGCCAAAGATGGTAGTAGTTGTCATGGATAACCGCTTTTGAGGCACCCCTAAGCATTTGAGGAGCTTTAGGGGGACAATGCTTAGTGCAGACCCTGGGTCCACTTGGATGTGGTCCACCCAGCCAATGTATCTTGTGAAGTATAGGGGTCGGTTGTGAGACGTACTTTTGATGAGCATATCCTCGAGAGCAAAGGTGATGCAGGGAATCTGCTGTCTAGATGTCAGTTAGCATTATGGACATCCCATTTTCGCGTCTCCTTCTGGAACGGGTGAGAAATGGATGGCAAATGCCTCTAAGTCGGTCAATGCTTATCGTAGAGCTTCTCGGGTAGATTTGGATAACTACAGAAGTTCATACAGGGTGATCCTGGCATGAATATTCTTCAGTTGTGTAAGCAGGTTGAACCGAAAGGGTTGACCACTCGAACTTGGCTAATCGGGGTTTGGTTGGACCGTTGGTGATGGTCCCACCGGTTGCCTTACCAGACTTTCCGCTATCGGCGGGTAGCTCTTGGCAAAGTCCTTCCTAGCTCGGGTGATCAATGCATCTACCTCATTGTCGGTATCGGTGAGGACCGCTATCTCTGGTTTATCGTCATCCGTAATTGCCAAAATGACATTACAGGGCTTAGGGTTGCCTTTGGACTTGTCAGAAGTCTACTACTCATCATAGAGGAGATCAGGAAGAACCCATATCACCTATCTTGATGGAAGATCTGCGGTACCAAGCCTTTTTCTGGTTGATTGTGAGGATCGGTATTGGTAATCTTTAATACTGCTTTTGGGATGGGCACGACACCTGCCGCTACGTAAACCTCAGGAAGGCCTGTCCTAAACTTTAGAGTGATCATGTTTGCAGTCGTGTTCTTTTGCACCTTCTCCTTCTTTAGGACTCCCGTATCGTAAAGAGCTTGAAGCTTTTTTTTAAGGACATAGCACTTGGAAGTATGATGACCGACAAATCTATGAAATGCTCAGTAGTTTGGGTCATTTGTTTTGCTCACATATTCAGGCTTCATGATCTCTGGAAGCTTGATTCTATTGCTCTGAAGGAGGGTGTCAAAGGTAGATACTACCCAATCTTCCTTGAAGTCGTGGTGTCTTGGAGGGTGCTATTCGAAAGACTTGGTCTTCTGGCGCTGCGTTGTCTTGGGGACATGATTTCTATCAAACAACCCATGCATCCTCTTCCCTTTTATCAAGGGTTCTGAGAGATGTTTGGTTTCGAAGTTCCTCTCTTGGGTTGAAGCTCTTCGGCTTATAGTCGTTTAATTATGTTTTCTACTTGCTCGCCCTGGCGAACAAGCTTTTTCTAGGTCCGAGTTTCCACCGCGCTTATCCTGGACAGAATGTCGATCGAGAGGTTATTGCAACACATCTCAATCAAGGTGCCTGAAGAGACCTGGTCCCGGCATTGTAGTGATTGATTCCTGAATCTCTTGACAAAGTCATTGAACGACTCCATCTTCTTCTATTTGTTAGCAAGTAGGGTGGCCATCGACACTTTCGTGTCGTCATCGAAGAAACGGACTAAGAAGAGCTTCTCCATGTCGGCCCGTGTTGTGATAGAGCCCGGTTCTAGCTTGCGAAACCATTCAAAGGCCATCTCTCTCAGGGTACCAATAAACAGTCGGGTTAGGATAGCATTATTCCCTATGAGAAATCCTATTTGGGACGAGAAACAGTAGATGTGCTATGAGGGGGAGCCCTTGCCATCTAACTGGACTAAACTCATCGGTTTGAACTTTGCCTGGTAGGTGACCGTTTACCATTCGACTAGATATGGTCAAACCACCCTAACTCGTTCATGTTCCTCTGGAGCTTGTGGGTGAGCTTGGCGAATAGGCAGGGTCGATTGGTGGGCCTCTCGAGCAGGTGAGCTGGTGTTTGTTAGCAAGCTGGGTTCGTGTAGGCGAACTCACTACAGGCGAGCTTGACTCATGTGGCCGAGCAAGATGTTCAGGTGAGGTCGAGCTCATGTTAGTGAGCTTGATAATCAGGCGAGCTTGACTTGTGCTGGCGAGTCAAGAAAACAGGAGAGATTGGCGAAGTTTGGCCCATGCAGGCGAGCCAAACAAACAAGCGAGCTTTGGCTTGCAGGCAAGCTTGGCTTGGCCTCTTGAGTGCGGGCGAACTTTGCTTGTGCTGGAAAACTAAGCACTGTAGGCGATCTTTGTCTTGCAGGCAAGCTTCGCTTGGTCTCCTACTTACTTTGAGCATGCAGATGAGCCTGCTTGCTTTGAGCCCACAGGCGAACTCGAATAGGAGAGGTTTGAGCTCTCTTGTGTAAAGGCAATTTTTATTGCCTACAATACAATCCTATGAGAAACTTGTCAAAGTATAAACCGTCACATAATGGAAGCCATAATGCTGGACCACATCCATAATCAATGCTCACCAAAGTCCTAGGCGTCCTAACGATATAGAGTGTAGTCGTCCGTAGTACCATGCGGCTCACGGACTAACGTACTCAGAGTGAAGTCGCCCGCAATATCATGTGGTGCACGGACATACGCACTCAACAACTAAAACAATGATGCATCACGGAGTGTAGTCGCCCATAAAATCTCCTGTGGTACATGGACTAATGCACTCAAGCATCCAAAACTATTGTAAACTAAATCAATCGTCATTCGCTATCGTGTTAGACTATGAACTTCCAAAGGCTCGTGTGTGCTCAAACCCTAAACGTGCACTCTCATGGTCACACATGTGTTTTTAGATATAGGTGTCCTGTAGGCAATAATTGTATAATGTAACAGGACCTATATGAATATAACATCCTTGTTCAAAATGCTAGTATTCTATTTTGGTCAGTATTTATCTGGTATTTTTAAATACATATAAAGTCCTTAGAATGATACTAGGGTATCAGAAATTTTGATAGTGATCATAATAAAGAAGAGATCTGATTAGTCGCTAATGTATATTCTAAAATGTTCTAGTCAATGAAATGTTGAGATATGGCATCATCACTTTGGCAAGACTAGTGTATACTCTATTTGTCCTTTTTTTAAGCACGATGTTCCATCTCTTAGATCATTGATGCTAAGACATCAAGATATAGTATACAGGTGCTCATTAGTGAATGAGTTCAGTGAACGACTCACCGAGAACATCTAGTTGGTAATATACTCTACTGTCAAATAGAAGTTCTCTAATGATATAGTACAAAGTAGTCTCTTGACCAGAGTCATGATGCAATATCTTATATGTCAGTATAGTTGTACTTAGATTTTTACCTAACCACAGTTCTCACAGAGTTATGCATAACAGTTCTTGTTGGGTACATTCCGAGACACATGAAGATATTAAGATGCCAAGATGGGATTCGTCTCTCCAAGTATAGTAGGTTGATGTCATAAAATTGTTTGATATAACTATAGCTTAAAAATCCTTGGCCAAGGTGAATAGGATAAAGTGAGTATCAATTTGATCTTATAGGTTATGATTTTAATATCAGCAAACACTAATCAAGCTATTGGGGTTTGACAGTTTATCATATCCTAGGCTTGATAGTTTGACATGGTTTGACGAAGAGACCGGATTATATGATATTATTACTGAGTAGTTCTGATAAAATTGGGTAAGCATGTAGCAGATCTTTATCACAACTCATGCACGGGTAGTCTTCATGTGTAGCTAGCACCTATGTTGTACTTATGGATATGATCCACTGCCGAGTTTTAAGTTGGGCCCTAGAGTCACACCAAGCGCGTACTTGAATTCTATAAAATTACGATTTATAGAGAAATATGTATCATTGATGCGCATATATGATTTTCATCAGATACACATGAACGGTTATATGTATCAGTAAAATCAAGATGTTGTGTGCTTAAGAAATCAATTCCAAAAAATTTTCCATAAAGTTGACTTTTAGTCAACTACTTGACTTTTTGTCAACGGTTGACTTTTAGTCAACTAGTTGACTTTTTGGTCATATGATGACTTCTTAGTTAAAGATTGAAAAAATACTAAATACCGTATTTTTATGAAATCATATATTACACTATGATTAATGAGTCATAGGATGAGTCATTAAGTGGTATGGTTAGGGAACATGGTTTTAAGCGCATGGTTTAACATTTGATGATTCATGGCATGACTCATTAGATGAATCATTATTATTGGTGACTCATGACATGACTCATAAGATGAGTTATTAATGTCATGATATATCATACTCCCTTTAAAATCACGAGTTCGGGAAAATCTTTCTATGGTTAATATTACCCTTTGCTATTTTAAATATTTTATTTATATCTGAATCTATCATAATCATAATTATAGCATATCCTAATCCTACGTGAACTATCTATAGATTAACAATTTAAAAAAATTAATATTAATAAAATATATAAAACATATTTATAGTATTAGTTTGGTAAGATAAAGAAATTATATGTAGCTAATGTACTATAATACATATACTATTGCAAAAAAAACTTAAAAAGTTTAAAACTACAAAAAATACCCTGAAAAGTTTAAAATTATAAAAATTATCACGATGGCTAAAAACTTAAAACAACAAACATGAAATTAAGAAATTAACTATAGTTTGCGAGGAATTTAAAATCTACGGTTAACATCTCAATATCTTAAAATTATATTAACACCCTCAAAAGTTCAAATTACAAACAAGCACATGAAATTCTAAAATTTTAAAACTTACTGTAGGCGTTAAAAAATGCCCATAGGTCCTCAAACACAGTGCAAGACAAGGAAAAGACGATAAACGTTATTATCCAAGTCAAAGGAATTCATCCAAAATCAGCAAGGCGACGAAGCGTGCGCAAAACAAAGAAGCTGGAAGAATCACGAAACATTGCTTAGAAGCTTGAACAGTGCCGAGTCACCAAATGATGACTCGCACAGTTCCGAGTCACCAAATGCTGACTCGCACAGTTCCGAGTCACCAAATGCTGACTCGCACAGTTCCGAGTCACCAAATGTTGACTCGCACAGTTCCGAGTCACCAAATACTGACTCGTACAGTTCCGAGTCACCAAATGCTGACTCGCACAGTCCCGAGTCACCAGGACTCTTGTTGGATATAAAACCTCCCCAAACACGGATTTCAATGATTTTTAAGGATTCTTTCGTCCCAAAACCTCTCCAACTGCTCTGAGGTTATCCATAAACACGTTTAGACAGTTATAAACCGCAGATAACGTTTAAACATCAATTCCTACTAGGAGACACATCTCAAAAAGCCTATAAATAGAAGCCTAAGGTCTTCTTTCAAGGGGATCGGAGATCTGAGATTAAGAAGGCGAGGTGCTGTCAAATTGACCAGTCAACCACGAATTTCAGAGGAGAATCATCAGAGCTTGGCGAACACTTTCATAAAGAAAGCCCCTTCGAAAGGTTTGTGATTCTTTTCCCTTCTTTCCTCCGGATTAAACTTGGTTTTAATCTCGAGAAGAGCCACAATCTCGCTTGGTCGTGATTGTCGCTTCCGTAATTGTTTCCCTCGTGAAACAAGAGCGTAATTATATTGTCGATCGGTTTTGGTCTGCGATGGTCCACGGACTAATGCGTCCCCGACACAGGCAAAGATCCCATGCAAAGCAGCGGGAGATAAACTACTGCTGCGTTTTGTTTGATAAAGTTGTAATCTTTATTTTTCGTTGTGAGAAGATCTTATAAAAAGATCAACTCTCTTTTCAGTTTGAACTTGTAATCGATAAACGGTGTAACAGGTTTGAAAACAATGGAAAAGGCAACTTTTGACACAAACACTTACAAATAACATAGATGAATTCAAGGGATTACTATAATGCACTTGAAAATTTCTAACATTTCAAAACTTAAAACCACAAACATGAAATCAAGAAATTAACAGACTTCGAAGAATTTAAAATTTTTAATTAACACCCTCAATGTCCCAAAAATTATAAAAACACCCTCAAAAGTTTAAATTATGAAAAACAACCCTAAATTTCTAAAAAAATTAAAATTTAGAGAAACTATAATAGCTTAGCATCAATTGATTATAATTTAGAAACATTGATCCGATGTTAATAATATTTATAGGGTATAATAATGCAAGAAATTACATGTAGAGAAACTATCAGAATGTTCAGAGATATCATTCAAAAGAATCAAGCTATTTCCATTAAAAATGAGAAAGTGACAGAAATAAATCAAAAATGCGTCGACTGAGTTCCATTGAATAATAATTTAACAACTTTATCTCAATCAAAGAAGAAATCTTTATTGAAGATACAAGAAAAATTAGTAAGTATTCATAAATTTCATACTTTGTTTTTCAAATACTAAAGAAAATAAATATTAATACTATAATCTAACGTAAATTGGTAATAAAAAATGCAGGTATTTAGTTCAGATCTTTGTGAAAAATGATAGGGATAAAGAAAATATAACATTATTAATATATTAAAGTTCGAGTTCGGGAAAACCATTCCATGATCAATATTACCCTTCACTATTTTAAATATTTTATTTATATCTTAATCTATCTTAATAATAATTATATCTTATCCTAATCCTACGTGAACTATCTATAGCTTAACAATTTAAAAAAAATATTAATAAAATATATAAAAACATACTTATAGTATTAGTTTGTTAAGATAAAGAAATTATATGTAGCTAACGTACTATAATACATAAAGTATTATAAAAAAACTTAAAAAGTTTAAAAATTACACAAAATACCCTAAAAACTTTAAAATTATAAAAACTATCTCAACGTCTAAAAAATTAAAACAACAAACATGAAATTAAGAAATTAGTAGCAGTTTACAAAGAATTTAAAATTTACAATTAACATTTCAATATCTCAAAATTATAGAAACACCCTTAAAAGTTTAAATTACAAACAAGCACCTGAAATTCTAAAATTTTAAAACTTGCAAACAACATAAATGAATTCAAGGGATTACTATAATGCACTTAAAAATTTCTGACATTTCAAAACTTAAAATAATAAACATGAAATCAAGAAATTAACGGCAACCTTCAAAGAATTTAAAATTTTTAATTAATACCCTCAATGTCCCAAAAATTATAGAAACACACTCAAAAGTTTAAATTATAAAAAACAACCCTAAAATACTAAAAAATTTAAAATTTGGAGAAACTATAATAGTTTAGCATCAATTGATTATAATTTAGAAATATTAATCTCCAATGTTAATAATATTTATAGGGTATAATAATGCAAGAAATTACATATGGAGAAACTATCAGAATGTTCAGAGATATTATTCAAAAGAATCAAGCTATTTCCATTGCAAATGAGAAAGTAACAATAATAAATCAAAAAAGCACCGACTAAGTTCCATTGAAGAATAATTTAACAACTTTATCTCAATCAAAGAAGAATTTTTCATGGAAGATACAAGAAAAATTAGTAAGTATTCATAAATTTCATACTTTGTTTTTCAAATACTAAAGAAATTAAATATTGATACTATAATCTAAGGCAAATTGGTAATGAAAATTGCATGTATTTAGTTCAGATCTTTGTGAAAAATGATAGGGATAAAGCAAATGTAAAATTACTGATATATTAGAAACTCTTATTAGATGCACATTAGAAGAATTTATTGTAGAGGAAAAAGATGTAGCTCTTAATCTTATTTAAGTAATAAATCAGGAAAACAAAGAAATATATATATATATATATATATATACAATAAATAAGGGAAAAAATTAAAGTCTATATTTTAAGAAGTTTGTGTTGAACATTAGAAATATATTCAACTTCTTGATGAAGTAAAACAAGAAGATAAAAAAATAATGAGCCTAGGAAAGATAACATTACAAAGAATACAACTCCAATCTGATGTCATAATCGATGTAGATGATGAAGATACTATTCTAGAATTGCCCAGAAAAAAGATAAAGGTGAAGAAGGATTGATTTTATCTCAATAAAAAATAAAATAGAAGGAATAAAAGACAATATTTACTGAATGTTTTATAGAATAGTTTAATTATTTTGAGTGAAATTAGGAATCTTTAGAAGGGAGTTTTATGAACTTTTTTAGTAATTTTATATGCTTATGTGGATGTTTTTATCATATAAAAGTATACTAAAGTTAGTATTAATATTTAGTTTATAATTTTTTTGAAGTCTATTAATGATTAAGAACAAATTTTATATTCTCTTTGCTATCGTTTTAGTATACTTCTAATCAATCATCTTGCCTTATTGGTTTTAAAATTTTACCTTCATTGTATAACACTATTTTAATATTTTTTACTTTTGCAACACTGTACTTTCTCATGTAAATCTTGGGTTTATGTTAGTCCAAATAATATAAAATTTTAAATTACCTTCAGATTATATTTATTTTCTATCAATTCAAATATTAACATGAAATTTTAAATTAGGTATAGCCCATTTAAATAAATATCAAAGAAAATAAATAATCATAATGTTAAAATTTAGAGACAAAAGTAAGCATAAACTATTAAAATGGAAATGAGGGAAAAAAAATTAGTTAGAAAATAAGCCAAAAATAATTAATCTTGGTATCTAACTATATGCATTGCACGTGTATAAAACCTAGTGTGTGTGTGTGTGTGTGTGTGTGTGTGTGTGTGTGTGTGTGTGGTGTGTGTGTGTGTGTGTGTGTGTGTGTGTGTGTGTGTGTGTGTGTGTGTATATATATATATATATATATGAACTCCCTTCATTCTTAAAGGGATAATGAAAAAATGGCTAAGTTATTTTCCATAAAATAATAAGAGAGTTTTACCTCTTACTAAACTCTAGCAATCTTGAGTAAGAGGAAGTAGTAGGATTTACGAAGCCCGGGGTGGATATCTTGCCTTATGTCTCAAGAAGCGTCCAGTTCTTTTCGTGCTTTCTTAAAGTTTTGGAGATCCACTACAAGGAGGTTTACTACAACAAGGAGAACGAGTTAGGGGTTGTTCGATCTACCATCGAACCATGCTTTGAAAGTAAGCTTTTGAAACTCTTAGATGCTCTCTTTTTATAATGATCATGTTAGATTTAATTAGGATGGTCCTAGTGTGAATTTTATGCTCACTAAATGCTTAGTGATATTGTACATACATACTTCCGCTACGTATTTTGCATGTGGATTTAGCACAAATTTTCTTCATGTTATCAGAGACATGGTTCCATTTGATTGAATCTTTAAATGCATATCTAACTCATATGGGTCTTTATTCTTTCTTCTAATTACTAGTTTAATTCAAAAATGAAACTAGCTTATTAATTCAAGTTGTTTTGTAATTAGTTGTACAAGTTGTTGATTCAAAAATATAATTTTTGGTTCATTAGCTTTTTAGGAGTAATAACACTTGTATAAATTGCATAACACTTGATCACAACTAGTGTAGTTGTATGTTAGAAGCACGATAGTCCTATTTGAGGTTGGATAATCTCTATGTTATCTAGTTTTCCAATTTGTTGTATAACTAGATACATGCATATTTCTTAATGTTGATTAAGTTATATGCTTTATCATCTTGCGTAGATGTTATGTTTATCTATGGTAGTGGACAACAATTCTCTTGCATTTTTTTTTGTATTAATATAATAAAGCTAGAAATATAATATTTGTATGACCTCTTTCCTCCCCGAGCATGGGCTACACCTATGGGTTTAGG
The DNA here is from genome assembly GCF_001876935.1 of Asparagus officinalis. Classification (NCBI taxonomy): domain Eukaryota; kingdom Viridiplantae; phylum Streptophyta; class Magnoliopsida; order Asparagales; family Asparagaceae; genus Asparagus; species Asparagus officinalis. The sequence goes on from NC_033803.1 coordinate 23,438,138, forward strand.
CCCTTGCTCACCGATCATGGGCTACGCCTACAGGTATAGGCCCTTATTCGGGTGTGGGGGGCTATGGTTGTTTAGTTAAATTATTTCATTTATAGCTTTTTTTACATTTAATGTAATATTATTACCCATCATTCGAGATGATTTTTTCATTATAAAGGGGGCTTGCACATCCTATGTGTATGTGATTGTAATAATAAATATTTTGCAAGGGAGATAGCACTGCAAGGAGTTACAAATGGCTTGCCAAAATGTAATTAGTGTAGTTGCATTTAATTCCTTTAGTTGTCCACTACCATTCCATACTGCTTTTACATATGTTGATATGTTGGTTGTACCCTAATTATAGATGTCAATACAATTGGGTACTAAATAAGAGTTTATTGACCATAGAGTGGTGAGACCGACATTAACATAGCGTTAGTGTGAAAGATAAATAAACCTAAAGCAGTTAAAAGAAATATATTTAGAACGAACTTTTAACTAGTGTCTAGGAAAGTGATTATGAGATATAGCTTATGGGGTGATACCCAACTTAAGATTAGGGGTGATGCCCAATATTTCACACTATATTCTTAAAGAACGGTGGTTACTTAATTAAGGTCCAATAAATATTCCTAGTGAATAGCTCGGAACGCTCCCACCAATCTTGCACTTACATGGCTAGTTTAAATGTTGTAAGTATAAATATATAAATCTTTTAACTATATCAAGTTTAATTACGGTAAAAGATTTATGAAATCGTCCGTAGCCCTCCATCATTTCAGTTGAATACTATTAAGTTTATAAATACTATGTTTGTTGGCTTACATCAAGGCAGAACTATTCTATTGCTAAATAGTATTCATCTGTATATAAGATATAAGGATATCTTAAATTGATTATGTGACTTTATTGACTTACACCAATAGTTTGTATAAGTTAAATTTAAGTCAGTCAAGAAATGATGGGTCCAAACTTGACAAGCATTTTATGATTTGTTGGCTTACGTCAAGGTCATAAAAGACTAAGGGTAAAATTATATCAAGAATTACAGGAGTGTAAATGACAAAAGTTGTCTACCAATTATTGAATGTATTAATTTGTTGACTTACGTCAAGGTTGATACATTTAATGATAATTGGATCTTGATCCCACTTGAAAACCAGGGATTGTTTTTCGATCACCTCTTATAAGGTTTTGAGGAACTCAAAAAATAGTGGGAGGCATAACTTAGATAAAAATAAACCAAATCTATTTAAAGTATTGAACATCTGCTAAAATATTTTTATGTTTTTCTCTTTCAGATCATAATGTTTGGTTTAAAACTCATATTATAACAAAACAAGTTATCCAATTCAAATTACAAAGATTGGTTGAGGAATGTAAAAATTGCCCTAACTTATGACAAAGTAGCATATGTCGTCATAACGTCGGAACCCGTTTTAGGCCCAGAACCCAATGTAGTGGACACTAAAAACCATATAAAGTAGGATAGAGATTGTTTACTTGCTCAATGCCTCACAATTACCTCTATGGATTTAGTCCATCAGAAGCAACATGAGAATATGGATGTAAGATCCATATTTCGTAATACAGAAGAACTGTATAGCGAGCAACCGCGACAAATGTTGTACACGATGTCTAGGAATTTCTTCTAGACAAAAATGACTATGGGATCTTTTGTTGGGGAGCACGTCCTCAAAATGATTGCCTATGTCAATGAGCTTGAAGTTTTGAATGCGGGCCTAGATGCAGATAGATATACAGATATCATTCTGCAATCCTTGATACCAGCCTACTCCCGATTCATATCATAGTTCTTGATGATAGATCTGGAGCCCACTCTTCCTACCCTACTTAATTTGTTAAGATATGAGGAAAGTTCTTTGAAAAAGGAACAAACACCAGCCTTGGCTATAGGGCAATCTTCTTCCTCTTTTGGAAAACCGGTTGCCAAGAGAAAGGGAATGAAGAAAACTACTACACCAAGGAAAGGTGTTAAGAAGGCTATCAAAAAGGACAAAGGGAAGGTAAAATGACGACAACATAATGCTTTCATTGTCACAAGTCACGATACTGGAAAAGGAACTGCCCAGAATTCCTAGCCTCACTCAACAAGAAAAAGCAAGTTGTTTAAGGTATCAATATTTGTTTAAGGTATCAATATTGGTTTAAGGTGTAAACATTGGGAAAAACCACCATAAATCACAAATCCAAGCATTATCAGTTCACAATTTGCAAACTCTGCTTTCAAATGGGTTAGGGTAACGAAGAGGTCCATGGCCCACGACCCCCAGGTCACCGGTGACTCGCACCCTGAAACTAACTCGAGACTTTTAGTAACTGGTGACTCAACTTTGAGTCACCGGTGACTCGCACGTTGACCGTAAGAATGGGGAAAAATTTTAGAGATGGCGTGCATACTCGTGCACATGTTGTTCTCTAGACTCGATCATCAAGCATACGAGTCCTCGTACATTCCCTCCAATACCATGCACGAGGGCAAATCGTTCGCATCACTAAAACATCAATTTATCAAAACTTACAAAATAATCAACATGGGGTTTAATCGAATAAAAATATCATAGAAAAAGGGAATGAGTTTGGAGAAGATGAACTTGCTTTAAGAAGATGTTTTGATCTCTCAAACACGAGAGGAACTCGATCCACCTTCACAAAAGTCGTAGTCTTACTCCCCCTCCTTCACAAACGCGAGAGGAACTCGCTGCTCTTTTGTTTTTTTAAAAGGTGTGTGGCAGAAACAAAGACAGTAAGGAGAAGAAGAATATGTTGACAGAAAGAAAAGGAAGAGCTAGTTAGGGTTTCGGTATATTCACAAGTCATTTATGCTATTAGAACCTTCTAACAAAATTTGTATAAAAGTCCCTTTTACTTTAACTTATATATGTATAACCATTTTAGGGTTTATAGGGGGTGCGGTTGTTCAACGTGAGAGGGGAGAGAGAAAAAGGGTTTTTATACATTATAAAATATATATATATATATATATAAATCTGTGGCAAAAATTGGGTTTTAGTCTCCGTTGTTAGAACGCAACCAAACTTTACCCACAGTATAGTATTTACATTATCAATGGCGCAAATCTCGTACCCATTTGATCAACAGAAAAAAAATACTAAAAATAAAATAGTGTTAGTTTTTAGCAAACTCGTGAAACCAATGCCGAAACTATGAATCAATCTCAAATCGATTCCAAACTGATCCATTCATCCCAGAATGGTCACCAATCATAATAAAACTCATTTATTATTATTTATAATAATATTTTCAAAAAATTTGCGGTTTTATATTCACCCCTCCTTAAAGAGAATTTCATCCCCGAAATGTAGTAATTTAAGGTTAATAATACGAGGAAAGCACATTGAGGGGATAATCCAAACAAGAAAACTCTCATGTATACATATCGTATCATTAATCACAAGATATGGATCAAGCATGAAATACTTACACTTAACATCTAGAATGTGAATACCCCTACTTAACCTCTAATTGAACAGAACTAGTATGTCGGGCGATAAATCCAAACAAGGAACACCCATGTATATACCATATGTTCTGAATGATTAGCTGTTAAGAGTTAATACTCATATTATAGTATGAAGTGTAAATGCAGCTATATAGGTACGATAAATACCGATAATATTATAACTAGCAATATACCTGCTTAAACAGATGTGGGTAGTCGCGACGCATATCCTCCTCACGCTCTCAGGAAGCTTCCTCAACTTCCTTCATGTTCCACTGCACCTTAACCAATGGAATTACTTTATTCCGAAGTTTCTTTTCCTCCCTGGCAAGAATGCGGACTAAAGTCTCAGCTATAGTCAAATATGCTTAAAATTCTAAATCTGTCACATCAAACACTCTTTGTTGTTCCTCGTCTCATAAGTGCTTCTTGAGCATCGAGATATGAAAGACATCATGCACACCCGACATCGACGCTGGAAGGTCTGATCGGTATGAGACGGCTCCTAAATGCACCGATATATCTCGGGGCAAACTTTCCTTGTCTACCAAATTGTCTAACGTCCTTCGTAGGTGAGACTTTCAACAAGACATAGTCTCCTATCTTGAACTCTAAGGGTTGTCACCTCAGATCTACATAACTCTTCTACTGACTCTAGGTTGCAAGAATACGCTCTCGAATCAATACTACCTATTATGTAGTCTGCCTCACAAGATCTGGCTCAAGCAGTAAGCTATACTCCGGCTCTGCCCAACCAATTGGAAATCTACAGGGCCTCCCATACAATGACTCATAAGAAGCCATACATATAGTCGATTGATAACTATTATTGTAGGAAAACTCAATCAATGGTATATGATCTTCCCAACTGCCTTGGAAATCGATCACACATGCCCAAAGCATGTCCTCTAATACTTGGTTGACTCTCTCTGTCTGGCCATCTGTTTATGGGTGGAAAACACTACCATAGGCTAACTGACTGCCAAAATAATTTTGGAAACTCTTTCAGAAATGGGATGTGAATACTAAACCATGGTCTGATACAATCATCTCTAGAACTCCATAAAATCTCACAATCTCCCGGATAAAAATCCTTGTATAAGTCTCTGCAGTATGAGTTGTCTTAACTAGAAAGAAGTGCACCGATTTCGTCAGTCTATCGACAATCACCCAGATGGAGTCATTTCCTTTGCTAGACCTCAGAAAACCTATAATGAACTCCATCAAAATATCTACCCACTTCCATTAAGGAATGTGTAAGGGCTGTAGGATACCAGCTGGTCTTTGATGCTCTACCTTCACCTGCTGACAGGTAAAATATTTAGAGACATACTCTGTAACATCCCTACGCATGTCGTTCCACCAAAAGTACCTCTTCAAATCCTTATACATCTTGGTCATACCTAGATGTATCGTATACCTAGTATGGTGAGCCTCATCAAATAGATCCTTCTTCAACTATGGAATACCTGGCATTACCAACTGGCCTCTCATCCGAAGGCCTTCATCTGATCCGATGGTCCAATCTGCCTTAGGCTCTTTGGAAATCTCCTGCTTTTGGGTTTTAATCCAAGAGTCCTCCAATTAAGCACTGACCACTCTATCAACCCACGAAGGCTGTATTGGTAATTCTCGTAAGAATGCACTACATCCACCAACCTCTGGCCTGAAGTCAAATTGACTGATGGTAAGAAGGTCTTCATACAACGAGTATCTCAAAGCTACAAGCCTATGATGACACTTCCTACTCAAAGCATGTGCTATGACGTTCCCCTTCCCCGGATGGTACTGAAGCACGAACTCATAGTCCTTAATGAACTTGACCCATCGCCTCTGCCTCTGATTGAGTTCCTTCTAAGAAAAGAGATATTTCAGGCTCTGATGATCTGTAAACAACTCAAACTGAACCCCATAAATATAATGTCTCCACACTTTAAGTATGAAGACCACTGCTGTCAAGTCTAAGTCGTGAGTAGGATAATTCTACTCATGAGTCCTCAACTACCGTGAGATATAAGCAACCACTTTCTGAGTCTGCATCAAAACGCCTCCTAGTCCTGACAATGACGCATCCGTGTAGACAACAAAAGTCATGTCACTGCTCAGGATAATCAACACTGGTGCGGTAGTCAACTTGGCCTTTAGAATCTCAAAGGCATTCTGACACTCTGGCCCTCAAACAAACTAAACACCCTTCTTCGTAAGGTGTGTCAGTAGGGTAGCAGTTTTGGAAAAATCCTGGATGAATTTCTTGTAGTAACCGACAAGCCCCAAGAAGCTATGAATCTTTGTAACTGTCTTCAGCAGCTCCCAATCAAGAACTACCTCAACCTTAGATGGATCAACTACAAAGCCCTCCTTAGAAATAACGTAACCCAAGAATCTGACCTCTGTAATCCAAAACTCGCATTCGATAAATTTCGCATACAACTGGTACTCTCGCAAAGTCTGCAATGCCAAATGAAGATGCTGCTCATGCTCGGCCTCTGATCTCGAGTAGATGAGGATGTCGTCAATGAAAATAATCACGAACTGGCCCAGATACGAATGGAAAACTTAGTTTATTAAATCTATGAACACTGTGGGTGCATTAGTTACCCCCAAATGACATGAAAAGAAATTCAAAGGACCCATACCGAGTTAAAAGCAGCCTTGGAAATATCCATCTCCCTTACGCGCAATTGGTGATAACCAGATCGAAGATCAATCTTTAAGAAATATTATGCTCCATGCAACTAGTCAAATAAGTCATCAATCCTCGGCAACGGATACATGTTCCGGATGGTGACCTTATTCAACTCACGATAATCAATACAAAGGCAAAGACTACTATCCTTCTTCTTCACAAAAAGGACCGGTGCTCCCCCATGAAGAATGGCTCTAGTGAATAAATCCCTAAGCACATAGCTCCTCTAACTGAGTCTGTAACTCCCTCATCTCGACAGGTGCCATACGATAGGGTGCACAGGATATCGGTGTAGTGTCCGGCTGCAAATCTATATAGAACTCGACCTCTCTTACTAGAGTCAATCTAGGTATGTCCTGAAAGACATCCTGATACTCCGAGACCACTCTGGTCTCACAAAAAATGGCACCATGATCCCGCTGCAACGCCTCCTCAATGTATGCCAGAAATGATTCTACAAAGTGGTTCCTCTGTGAGGTTGCTATAACCAACTTAAGCCTAACGGATGATTGTAAACTGACTATTTTCACAAAATAGTCAATACTAATATGATAGGAAGATAACCAATCCGTACCAAGGATCACATCAAACTCAGACATGCACAAGACGATCAAATCAACTATGAACTCAGACTCGTCTAGGCTGATAGCACATCACCTAACGGAGTAAAAACTGACAAAGGAATGTTTAAAGGTTGTGCAACTAGCTGAAGCCTATCCATGAATGCAAGAGATATAAACGAATGTGAAGCTCCTGAATAAAAAAGAATCCGAGCGGGGAAGGAGTTCACAAAGAACGTACCTTCCACAATGGCTTCTCGCACCATGATCACGTGGAACAACTGCATACACTCTGCCCGAAGAGGTAGACTACTGTGTCGAAGGTTCTGAAACATATGGTACCATCTTTGCTTGTGGTAACTCCTGGATAGCATGCACCTTACCCTCGATCCTCAGAACTGACGGTGGTGCCTCAAGTCTCTATTGCTGCCCATGCCCACGACCCTATTGCTAACCCATACCTCTGCCCTGCTAGCCTACAATTGGTGCTTTATAGTAATCTTTTGCCCTATGACCGATCTTGTTGCAGTTATAGCAAGCACCCTGAATCCTCCGCTGTTGCGATACTCTCTGATCCTGCTATGGTCCCTTCTGACGATAACACTGCTGCTGTTGCTGTTGAGAATCCTTGCTCTACTATTGGGGTCCTCTGGGCCTTGAAAATGACCTCTTGCCCTTGCCCTTATCCTCGGACTAACCCACTTTAGAACTTCCCTCATTGCTCATTTAGAACATGGCGATCTCAGTCTCCTGAGAATGATGGCGTCGGTTACCTCTCACACTGAGTGGAAACATCGAGATACAAGATAGAGACGTAGGCTTGGGTGAAGTCCCATCAAAAACATTTGGGCTTGACGCTCCCTTATCTACCACATGCCTGTGAACTTGAGTAAACTCATGAATTTGCTCTCATAATCTGCCACTCACATGTCTCCCTGCTCTAGTTTGGATAGCTCTGCCTCTTTCCCGGCTTTTGTCATAGAGGATATATACTGTTCGTCAAAGAAATAGATAAAATCCTCCTAACTGAGTGTCATCTGCTGTGCTAGTGTAAATTGGAGTCTATACCATCCTCTAACGTCTCCCTTGAGGCTGAATGCTGCCAATCTCTGTTTCTGAACTGGGTTGACATCAAGCAAATCTAGGATGTTCCCCACATCCTTCTTCCACTTATAGGTAGTAAATGTCTCTTATGAACCCTGAAACTCTAGGGCCCTCAATTTTTGATACCTCTCAACCAGACGGAGCCAAGCCTCCTACTCTGCGGATCTGTCAATAGCTAATGGTGGTGTAACCATTGGTGATGCCCATGCAATATGCAGAGGTGTTGTTGGTGGCGGCACCATGGGAAGTGGAACCACAGGTGGAACTGGATCCACCACTCGCTCCTTGAGCACTGCTAGTCAGGCTACAATCGGCTCCAGGAGGTCAATCAATATTATGGAGTCTGCTACGGCTCGGACTCTTGCTTAGCTTACCCTGCTCCCTGGGTACGAGTTCTACCTTGACCACGTCCTCGTCCTGACATCTATGAGTTCAGGAGAAGAACTTATTAGACACAGTAAATGAGACCACAAACGATAATAACATAGCATATAGCAATAGGAAAGCATAAAACATAGTATATTCGAAAATACTTGGTAATCAAAGTAAGATAAGCATAAAAAATTCTTGAAATTTTTTGAGTTATGCTTATTACGGCCTCACTCAATCTAGGATTCCCTAACGAACTCTATACATGAGCCCTAGGAAACTCTACACTGGCTCCACGACCCGACATAAGATACCTTATGGATATTGGAACTAGAGCTCCGATACCAACTGTGACGTCCCTGGTTTCACACATGGCTGCAGTCCAAGGTGAATCCAAAGATGTCAAACCTACCATGTACCCAACACTTTGCATAAACATGTTTCACTATCACCATTGATATCGGTCTAGCAGATGTTAAATGCAAAGAAATGTGGGTATAAGCAGATATAACAAAGATGAGATTACAAGGAACATAATGTAAAGAAGAGATATCCAATAGTAACTATAATTATGTCCCAACAGAAGAAAAGAAAATACATCTAATAAACCAAAATAAGAACAATGAGTGTATAACACATAAGAGTCAACTGAACAATACATAGGCACTTAGCCTCCAAAATGAAATACATCCCTAAAAGATTTAAAATCATAAATAGTTTGTTGTGGAGTACCAACTACCTACCTATAAATAACAGTAAACTATACTGAGTCTCCGTCAACCTGCGGCTCCCCGAACTTCTGACCCGCTACATGAAAAAGATGGAAACAACAAGTGTCAGAGCTCTAGCAAGAACATCTCCACCGCCCCCAGGGGGAAGGGGTATAGCATATAAAATATTACACATAGCATATATATAAATCATATACCCTGTACTAAGAGGAGTTAAGATTTAGAAATCCACAACACGGGATGAGTACATCGAGCGAATAATCCAAATAGGGAAACCCTCATATATATACCATATATCTCAAATTATGAATCGCTAAATATCAACTCCAATTCCTATAAATAAGCTACAAATAATTACATCACCAAACCTTAACCTAAACATGACAAGCATGTCGAATCACAGTATCTGACCCTACCCTCGAGTAGGTCGCACGGGAACAAATACATCATTCAGTGTAATCCTTACCAAAAATATGCATCGTCGCAAAATATACCTCAATATTAGACTACGTCCATAATCAGTACCCACCTGAGACCTAGGCGATCAAATATTACAGAGTGTTGTCACTCACAAAATCTCGTAGCTCATCACATCATCATGCGGGACGGACTACCCACTAGGGCATCCTATATATTATAGGCGCATCGGCCTCATCACATCACTATACAGGATGGACTACCCATTAGGGCATCATACAGGTACGACGCACCAGCCTCATCACATCATCGTGCGGGACAGACTACCTACTCAGGCATCATACGAAGAATGGGTGCATCGGCCTACTCCAGTGTGGTGTACCGACGTACTACCCTAGGTAATACTAAGCTATGCCCATCAATGGTACCCATGCAAACATATGTAATTATTTATCCTTGTATTTAAATGGGGGATGGTGTTTTAACTAGGGCGAGGAATATCAGCCCGAAGACCTTCAAACCTCATTTATTTGTGTTGCCAGCAAAGAGCTATATAAATTTTCACCACCAAGTTCAAGTAAAATGTAATTCAAAGGATTCACCTATTTATCCTTGTATTTAAATAAAAAACATAAGCATCACCCCACTAAAAGAATCCCTTATGCACGACCAGATTACAAAACCCAAAGGCCTAAGGCACTATTCTGAAATCAAACTGTCAAATTCCAAATAGTTAGGAGGCTTTTGCAAATGGAATTGATATTCCTTGATCTCCAGCACTGTTGGGTAGTATGGGTGGAACTAACATATCTTCACAGTAAGGTATCAATATTTGTCTAAGGTGTAAATATTGGGATAACCCACTGGAAATCACACATACAAGCATTATCAGTTCACAATTTGCAAACTCTGCTTTCAAATGGGTTAGGCTAACGAATAGGTCCACGGCCCATGACCCCCAGGTCACCGGTGACTCACACCCTGAAGACTAACCTGAGACTTTTAGTCACTAGTGACTCGACTTGGAGTCACCGGTGACTCACACGCTAACCGCAAGAATGAGGAAAATTTTAGAGATGGCGTGCACGCGCGTGCACGCGTTGTTCTCCCAACTCGATCACCAAGTGTACGAGTCCTTGCACATTCCATGTGAAACCACGCACGAGGGCAAATCGTTTGCATCGCCAAAACATCGATTTATCGAAACTTACAAAATAATCAACATGGGGTTTAATCCAATAAAAAATCAAAGAAAAGGGGATGTGTTTGGAGAAGATGATCTTGCCTTAAGAAGAGGTTCTGATCTCTCAAACGTGAGAGGAACTTGATCCACCTTCACAAAAGTCGTAGTCATACTCCCGCCTCCTTCACAAACGCAAGAGGAACTCGCTGCTCTTTTGTTTTTTTTTTGCTAAAGGTGTGCAGCAGAAATAGAGACGGGGGGAGAAGAAGAATATGTTGATGGAAAGAAAAGGAAGAGCTGGGTAGGGTTTCGGTATATTTACGAGTCCTTTTTGCTATTAGAACCTTCTAACAAAATTTGTATAAAAGTCCCTTTTACTTTACCTTATATATGTATAACCATTTTAGGGTTTATAGGTGGGTTGTGGCTGTTTAACGTGAGAGGGGAGAGAGAAAAAGGGGTAGTATATATTAGTATCAATATATATATATATTATATATAAGTTATTAAAAAATATGTCAATTTATCTGCGTCAAAAATAAGGTTTCAGTCTCCATCGTCAGAACGCAATGAAACTTTACCCACAGCACGGTCTTGACATTCAAAGATCAATGGCACAAACCTCGTGCCCATCTGATCAATAAAAAATTCTAAAAATGAAATAGTGATAGTTTTTAGCAGACTCACAATACCGATGCTGAAATTGCGAATCGATCTCAAATCGATTCCAAACTAATCTATTCATCCTAAAATGATCACCACTCACAATAAAACTCATTTATTATTATTTACAATAATATTTTCAAAAATTTTGGGGTTTTACAGCAAAACAATAAACAAAATATGAAAAATATGTAAAATAAATGAACTAAATTGAACTTACCAACAATTGACAACCCGTCCTATTGTGGCCTAATTTTGACAATGACCACATTTTCATTGTCTCACCTCTTTTTGCCTTTCTGATTCTTCAAAGTCACTTTTAGTCCTAGTTGAATTTTGTGGACGTCCCTTTGGTTTCACAAGACTAAGAGGATCGTGAACCATAATTTGCTCACCATCTTTAAATACAATCACATGAGTATTTGAATCTACGTGGCTTTCAACTTGAGAATCTAGAGCTTGTGTCATATTGTGCCTTGCTTCTATAAGGAAGTTTGCTAATTGTTGCTCCAACTTAGAAAGAAGATTCTTCAAGCCCACTGTCATGTCAAGTGCTTTATTAAAATTTCCTCATAAAGCCCATAATCTTCTTATACTTCTCTGCTCCATGCTATCTTCATTTTGTTACAACTTCATAACATTAACAAAGCCTAAATATCTATACCTTGCGTCAACTTTTCATCTAGATAAGATATACCTATCAGGAATAGAAGTCACTTGGTTTAATATATTTAAAATATGCTTACAAAGCACCCATTCGGTTTCCCAAAATGAACAAGTGCATATAACGTTAAGCTCAACATTTATTTCATAGGTTACTTCTTCCTAATTCTTTTTGTTTCAAAATATTTGCCAACCAAATATACAACTTTCAGCTCCTCCTTTGACACTTCTTCACGATGTAATGACATCACATCACCAAGATCCTTTTGGAACATCTTTAAGATCACCCTAGTGTATGCTTTTCCAAATTGCTCTTCAATCGGATTTGAGAAGGTCATCACAGGCACAGTGTTCAAAGTCATGAAGTCTTCATGAGATTTTGATGCACAACGAGATGCCATTGTATTGTCATATTGACCCACGAACTCAACTAATCTAGTGTTTTCATTTACAGAGCTATCTAAAAAGGCATTGATGCTCTCACTCCTTTCGCTTGTTGTCATTCTTACCCAAAAATAGTACTTCAAGTATGCATCTACCAAAGTTCACACAAATACATTCTTGTTAGCCAACTATCTTCATCTTCATTTATGTTGAATTTAACCTTCATGACTTCCCAAAGCTCCTCGCATTTGCTTATACATCTAGCATAATACCAATTGTTGAAATATGTAGGCATCTTATCCCCATATTGGCTCTTCAACTTTACTTGTTGCTCGACAATATGCTTTCTAACATGCCAAGAACAAAAGCGATGATGAGTATTTTACAAAATTCTCTTAATAGCTTTTTTTGTCTGTGCATCCTGATCAGTTATGATAGCCTTTGGTGCAACCAAATGCATATACTTGAGCTATTGCGGAAACAACCACATGAACTTTTCCTCTCGTTCGTCTGCAAGCAATACACAATAGAAGAGGGTGGATTGGCGGTGGTGGTTTACTCCTGTAAATGGAGCAAATTGCATACTCAAGTGATTAGTCTTGTATATGGTATCAAACACAACCACATCTTCAAGACTTAAGTAAGAAGCTAGCTTTACCCTCGGCCCAAAACACACTTCTCAATGTACCAAAGTGATCGACCTCCATAGCAAAATAGAAATCTGGATCTGATTCCTTTCTATCTTGAAAATATCTAATAATATTTAAGCATTCACAACCAATGTTACTTTGCTTTGTCTTTCTGATATGATCAATCATCTATTGTGTGGTGACTTGTTCATCATCTTGTCCCTGATATCCAACATTAAGAACCTTTTTAATATTAGTTGGTTTCATTTCCTCTTCAACAACTCAATGAGGCTAATGCAAGGCGTCGATTGATGTCACTGCTTCTAAGAATGATGATGATTTACTTTATTGGGGCTTGCTAAAGTCTAAACATGCTCAGAAATGAACTTAGTAATTGTCCAAGTTTTTGAAGAAGTGAGCATGATCTTTGTTTTTGCACCATAACCAACTTTAGTTTCCAGACGACGATTGATAATCAATCCACTTGCATTTTCAGTTGATGCTCTCTTTCTTCCTGCTTTATCGCAAACAAAAGTCCTTGAAAGATTATCCCCTAATGCTTTCTTTGATTTTTCAAAAGTATCTTTGCGAATTCCAAACCCAATCTTCTTTGCATATGCATAATAGTATTTGTATGCATCGTTGTCCATTTGAACTCCTTCCCTTCAAATGCAATAACATCATCACTAATTTGACCATCCTCCATTGGACAATTCTGTAATATTAAAATATCATATAAATTTGTTAGACATAAATATAAAAATAAATGCAAATATGTCCTACAAGTTTACTTACATACACAAAATATTCGCAATTCTCTAATATTTGCTTACGTATACTATTCCAACATAAAATCTAACTAATATTTGCCGACATGCTTACATAACCCTTGTGAAATGCACATTAAGGAGATAACAATGAACCTAGAAGAATTTGAGAATATAGAATAATGATGAATTCATAAAATTGTTCACAATAATTTCAATGTTTAAAATTATGTAATTCTAAGAACTTCTAGTAGCTATGACGGATAAGCTCTACAACAAATGGCCAAATCCAGTCAAAATCCAACCTTTCCTCCAAGTAAACATTAACCAAAAGATCTATTCCAGAATAAAATTAGGTACATATAAAATTTATTACCTTCTCAATTAGAGGTGCTGTTATCAGCAATTGTCGCTTGCTCGATGAGGCGGGCACCGACAAGATGACTCCATGAGAAGAGGGCGGCAATCATGGCTGGAAGTCGAGGGCAGAGATGCTATAGGGTTGCAAGGTGAGGGCGAATGGGCGGCAGTCATGGTGGCAGTGACGAGGTCGTGCCGTTAGCTGCGGGGTTGGAATGGGAAAAGAGGGTGGTGTAGGCATCGAAAATTGCCTATAGGTCTTCACGAACGGTTCAGCGTTAAAGAGCGACGATGAACATCACTATCCGAGCCACAGGAG
>NC_033803.1:23452556-23459546 GCF_001876935.1 Asparagus officinalis
TGGCCGAGACACCCAGGGGTGTCTAGGCCCCCTAGAGGTCCCCTAGCACCTATAAATACCCCCTAGGGCCTTTGTTTTGAGAGGAGAATTTTTGGAGAGCCTTGGCGAAGCCCTGCTGCAGTAAAGAGTGGTCGTGCGCTTCAACAAGGAGAGGAGAGGTCTACATCAGAGCCTTCATCACCCGTCCGATCCTTAGTATTAGCCCTTGGCGTTAATACTAAGAAGAGCTCATATCTCGCTTTAGCCGAGATAGACGCTTGAGCAGATCTGATTGCCCGGTGGTCCACGGATATCAACGTCCCCGTCACAGGCCAAAGACCCACGCAAGAAAGAGACGATAAACGGATCTTGCGTTTGTTTGAAAAGAGTTGTATTTTTTTTGTTTTCATTGTGTAAGGGTCTTATAAAAAGGCTATCTTTTTGTTTCATTGTAACGATTGAAGTTGTAATGAATGCAGCAATGAATACAACAACTTTTTCCGTAAACAAGCTGGCGACCACAGTGGGAGCCAACGGTATCGCTACCGACGCCGTCGTGACGCAACCGACATTCAAGATCCGGGTGAATGAAGAGATCGAATGCGAGTTCGATCAGCAAAAGTTCGAAGAAGGCCTCTCTTCCTCCTCCTCCAGATCCGCCTCTCCGAATAGGCGCAGGAAGGTAACCTCTTTCATAAATGTTTGCAGGTCCTTCAGCTCGAAAATCCAAGACCCCGTTGTCTCCGCTGCACTTGCACCACGTGACGTCCCCGCATCGTCCAACGTGGTCGAGATCGCAGATCCGGACTCCTCCTCCGCCGAGGAGATGGCTACTGAAGACGCTCCAACATTGTCAAAGAGAGCCCGACAAAGACAGCGTCAAAGCCTTGCTCGTCAGCTAATCCGCTACAATGAGGATCTCAAGTCCAGACATCGCCAAGAGCAACAATGACAAACAACCAGCCCCTCCTCCAAAGCAGAAACGAACAAATGGGTTCATGTCAAAAGAACCCGTTCTACTCTCGAGGAGCGAATCCAGAAGCGCCGCGCCTTGTGTGCGCATGCCCGAGCCCTGGTGCAAAAAGCACGAGAAATGCAAAAGGAAGAGGCAGTTAAGAGATCGCCGAGATCCAAACGAGTTTGGGTGCCAAAGGCCAAATCAACGCCTCAGGCAAAAGCAGGCGACGTTGCTCTCAGGCCCTCGTCAACTTCAGATCCCGAACCTCCGATGAATCCCCACCGCAGCGGGGATTTCACCAAGCTTAGGATTCCTCTGGAGGATCGTATCGGCACTCTACCCGAGAATCGAGGAAAAGCGCTTGATAAGGAGAGCTGGAGATCATTGAACGAGCTGCAAGCCAACACCCGGACTGGGGGTCGTACGCGACCTCCTAACAAACGGATTCCTGCAACGGCCAGCTTGGCAGTGCGTGCAAAAGACCAAGAGCCCGTTAAGGTTTCACCCTCACAATGGTGTTATTCCAAACGTGCGACTCTTGCAGGGGCCAACAAGGCAATGTTTACTCAGAAGAAAACACGTCGGACAGACGAACGGGTTATACCTGAGAACCCATGTGAGCAGCCGATAGGTTACTCCGACTGCAACGTCAGTGAGTTGTACTATCAGGCTGGGGGTGCGAATGAATCTCGAAAGAGAAACACCCGGGAAGCGGATTCTCACTGTCCGTGTACCAAATTTATCAGGGCAGGATTATCAGCCTGTAGCTGCCCCAAGACCGCTCCACAGAGGGTCTCGATATCCGAGAGAATCTCCGATGGAACGACAAAGCCCAAATCAAGGCGTTCCTACCAAAGAGGATCGATTGCTCGAGAGGATGAACCCCTAGAAGTTACCATCAACATGGTCAACAAGGGAAAATCCCCAATCATTTCAAGTGATTCCGACCCTAATTCCTCTCCAGGAAGCAGGGTCAATTCGGGAACAGCTCAGCTTCAGCTAGAAGCCGTCGGATATAACAACGACCATGTCCATGAAGGAGTCCATTCCGATGATGAACTCTCAGATTCTCATTCCGCTCTTGCTTCTGACGATACAACGTCTAGCATAGGGCAAGCTCAAGAAGTGTTCATGGTCAACACCGAGCAGATAGCCAAAATCATTGAAGAGGCCCTGGCTAAGCAGAAGGAAATCTTCAAGTTCGAAATGGAAATGGCTATGCAAGAGATGAGACAAATGCACGTCCAACAAATCCGAGCATTGTCAAATCAGCTAGTTGAATCCAGCCGTCGCACCCAGAACGCCGCAGTTAATAGCAATCCGGAAGTGGACGAAATCGTCATGGCCGACGCACCGCCCAAGAATACTGAGGGTGGCCCCACTAAAAATAACAACGCTGGGGGTGGACCCACCAGTGATGACAACACTGGGGGTGGTTGTATTATTCCTCTCGAAAATTATCCAAAACAGGATACAAACGAGACCGAAAAGATGAAGGATCTCGAAAGAAAAATTGACGCCTTGATGTCTGCTCGAGAGGTGAAGAAGACCGGCATTCTGTGTCCTTACCCGAAGGAGTGGGATTCGATCCCGTATCCGGCGAAGTTCAACCTGATCAACTTCACGCCGTTCAACGGAAAGGGCTCGCCCACTCAACATCTGATCTACTTCAAGTCCCACTTGGGGGTGATCTCTGGCAACGAGCCTTTGATGGTTCGGTCATTCGTTGGCACCCTTCGCGGGCCCGCCTTCGATTGGTACCGCCGTCTCAAGCCCGGAAGCATCAACAGCTGGGAGGACCTGGAGAGCATGTTCCTCGCTCATTTCTTCGATGATGACACCGAAGTGTCGGTCAGGACACTCTTCGATATGAAACAAAAAGACGGAGAGACGGTGGACACCTTTGTCAAACGCTTCCGCAATCAGGCAATGAATTGCAAGGATCCCGTCACGGAGGAATTCATCTTGCAGACTTGTCATAACAATTTGTCCATTAACATCTTGGACGTTATGGGAATAGAGCCGTTCAGTACCTGGAGAGAATTGAAGATGCGCGGAGAACAGGCCGAACGCTTCCTCAGAAGGAGGAAGGCCGAAAGAAGCCAACCGGTGGTTAGCCCTCTGAATTCGAGTCTCGTACCTCATGATGAAGGGGACACACCTGCAACAGTTGTTGACGATAATCAAACGTCACAACAACAGTTCCAAAGACAACAGGAAAATTCGGATCCAAGGCTCCAAAATGAATATTCCTTCAAGGACGAAGACATTCCCGCCATCTTCGAGTCTCTTCTCGAAAACAACAAAATCAAGCTCCCGCCCATCATGAATCAGGAGGAAGCTGACGATTCTGCGGATCCAACGTACTGCGCGTACCACAGGAGGATTCTTCATCTCACCAAGGCTTGCTTTACTTTAAAGAATAGCATCCAAACCTTGGTTGAAGCCGGCGTTATAACGCTAGGGTAAGCCAATTGAGAACGGCAAGACTCCGATAAATATAAGAGTATAAACTGCTTCTCAACACTCCGACAGAGTATACGAGTATAAACTGCTTCTCAAGACTCCAAAGAGTACACGAGTATAAACTGTTTCTCAATACTCCGAAGAGTATACGAGTATAAACTGCTTCTCAATCCTCCAACAGGTGCATGAGGTTAAACTGCTCTCTACATACTCCAATAGGTATATGAGTCTAAACTGTTTCCCACTTTTGACGGGAAGTTCCTGGAGAATATTACACTAATATTTTTAAGGATAACCCGGTCAAGTAACTGAGAATAATATCCGAACCAGTTCCGCAGAGGAAACTGGGAGTGGACGAATTATGTGACGGGAAGTTTCTGGAGGATATTACGCTAATATTCTTAAGGATAACCCGGTCGGATAACAAAGTCAAACCCAGTTCCAAGAGAGAAGCTGGGGGTGGATAAACCAATGCATCGGGAAGTTCCCGGAAGAATACCACATGGGTATTCTTAGGTATAACCCAGTCATTGTGGAATTGACAAATAAGAAATCTACATTCCAACTCTGAAGGTCAGAATGTCTTTTCTTATTCTAATTCTCTAACTCTTATGAGTTACTTTTGTGAGATGAGATCTAATCCTCTGATAGGTTAATCTTTCCTCACCAAACCACCCGCTGATCAAATTAAAACGACAGGGGATCCACCAACGTTTCCATTCACCCGTCGTTGGCATTTCTCAGACTTAACGTGCTAAGTCCTAAACGCCTAGCATTAAAGTCTCCCTTTGAGTGATAATACGAGTTGGCACTCTCTTTGCTACCCGTATTCCACTTTCTTTGCTTTCTGGTCAAACCTGTAAAAGTTAGGGCCAAAGCCAAAATCCCCTCTCGATTCCTCCAATGAACGAGAGGTCCACTTTCAAATCGAGTGATCAAACCTTCCGACAGTTAGGGTCATCTCAAACTCCTGCTTGGTCAAACCTTCCTACAGTTAGGACCAAACCCACAATTCACTCTCGATAAACGAGAAATTCACCTTCAGTTAGATAATCAAATCTTCCGACAGTTAGGGTTATCCGAATCTTTCCGATTCTCGGAGTGGAGATCCCACTCTTAGTTTCATCCTTCTGGATTCTGGGGGTGGAGATCCCACCTCGAGTTTCCTTTCAAGCTGAAGATAGAATATAAAATTCTTCCTCTTTAGTGCCGGGAGATAGAATATAAAATTCTTCCTCTCCCGTCTCCTTTCCATCTGAAGATAGAATATAAAATTCTTCCTCTTCAGCACCGAGAGATAGAATATAAAATTCTTCCTCTCCCGTTTCTCAGTCTGTCTTTGCTTTTAGAAAAGACACGACTCTCAACTTCCGATCTGCGCACTCGATGCACGGGGAATTTCATCCCGAAGCCTAAGAAGGGATAAGTCAACGCCTAACACGCGTCGCCGGGTAGTCTATTCCCGTGAGAAAGACGAAGCCTATGTATTCAACATCATAGCACAAAGTCTAAGAAAATTCACTCTCTTAGCACAACGTTACATGCGGAACGGATTGAGATAATCCGCATGCTAGCCCGACTCAAACGGTAGTCGGTAAAGGCTAATCAAATCCGTTAAAGGCTTGGGGTTAGCCAAAAATCCTAAAGTCAACGCCTAACACGCGTCGCCGGGTAGTCTATTCCCGTGAGAAAGACGAAGTCTACGTATTCAATATCGTAGCACTAAAAGGGTTAACTCTTTTAGCTTAAACGTCACATAGGAGCGGACTTAAACAATCCGCATGCTAGCCCGACTCAAACGGTAGTCGGTAAAGGCTAATCAAATCCGTTGAAGGCTGGGGATTAGCCAAAAATCCTAAAGTCAACGCCTAACACGCGTTGCCGGGTAGTCTATTCCCGTGAGAAAGACGAAGTCTACGTATTCAATATCGTAGCACTAAAAGGGTTAACTCTTTTAGCTTAAACGTCACATAGGAGCGGACTTAAACAATCCGCATGCTAGCCCGACTCAAACGGTAGTCGGTAAATGCTAATCAAACCCGTTGAAGGCTGGGGATTAGCCAAAAATCCTAAAAGTCAACGCCTAACACGCGTTGCCGGGTAGTCTATTCCCGTGAGAAAGACGAAGTCTACGTATTCAATATCGTAGCACTAAAAGGGTTAACTCGTTTAGCTTAACGTCACATGCGGAACGGATTTAAACAATCCGCATGCTAGCCCGACTCAAACGTTAGTCGGTAAAGGCTTGTCAAATCCGTTGATGGCTGAGAATTTGCCAAAAATTCTATGACTGCGAGTCATTGACGCATCAACTCCACTAGTTGGTCTCGTGACTTGAGCACCCAACAAATTCAGGATAAAATCCACACATGCAGATGAATCAGCTTTAACAGTTGGTCCTGCAGCCCCAACACTTGGGACCGCGATGCTCCAATACCTTAAGAGCTTAAACTGTGTATACTCCAGCAAACGTACGAGTATAAACTGTGTTAATGGCGATTCGAAACCCTAGAGTCAACGCCGGCCAACGCGTAATCCTAGGTCAACGCCGGTCAACGCGTTGTGATCAAAGTCAACGTTCGACGATTCAAAGCCCTAAGGGTCAACGCCGGTCAACGCGTAACCCTAGGTCAACGCCAGTCAACGTGTTGCAAGTCAACTCCAGTCAACGCGTTGCAACCAAAGTCAACGTTCGACGATTCGAAACCCTAGGGTGGACGCCGGTCAACGCGTAACCCTAGGTCAACGCCAGTCAACGCGTTGCGACAAAAAGTCAACACACGGTGGTCCGAAACCCTAAGCCAGCACAATGTGGCGGAGGTAGTTCAAAGTCAACTCAATGACACGAGCCAAACTCAATTCATCAGCTGCAAACTCGAGACTCCGACGACGGCCAAGCGATAAACGTAGTGCCGTAAGAACTTCGGCTATTCGTCAAAGCATCGAATAGACCGAAAATCGAAGGAGCCAAGAGTTAAAGCTAACTACAGGTCCTTACGCCGACTGAAGGCCAGACCAATCACATCCAAAGTATTCCAGCCTCTTATATAAAAGAAACGAGTCCGGAACACTTTGGAGGGGGTATCTGTAGGCATCAAAAATTGCCTATAGGTCTCCACAAACGGTTCAACGTTAAAGAGCGACGATGAACATCACTATCTGATCCACATGAGTCTAATCGACGTCGACGAACTACTGAAGTGAATCGACGAGCTACGTAAGCGGATAGGACTTCGGAATCACGAAGACCCGGACCAATCGGGAAGCCCGGCACTGTTCACAAAAAGGACAACGCCCTTCATGCCTCGACCACTCTACAGATAATCCAATCACCAGAGCGGGTCAAACTCTTCGTCGCGCATCCAACGCACCCGGAATCACTCAAATCCGAATCCGGACGAAGAATATACAGGGGAACCAACAAAACACCTAAACGGAGTCTCGGCAAGCTCGAAACACCCGAGGGGTGTCTTGGCAAAACCAAGACACCCTAGGGTGTCTCGGCCATGGCCGAGACACCCCTGGGGTGTCTAGGCTTTTCCTAGACACCCCCGGGGTATTTCGACATGCCGGGACTCCGTTTGAGG
>NC_033803.1:23460026-23460246 GCF_001876935.1 Asparagus officinalis
CAGATTGAGAAGGGGGAGCTCTAGAGAGAGGAGAGATATAGAGAGATTGGGTATTGAATGACAAGGGGGGAGAGAGGAGAGAGAGTTTGGCAGCTCATTTTCTTTTCAAAAGTGGGGTCTTTTTTACAAAATTAACTCAACTCCTCTTTATCTACTCAATATTAGATGTAGGGACTACATCAGTCCACATCACAACCAAATTCAATGAAGAAACTTAGAA
>NC_033803.1:23460256-23527593 GCF_001876935.1 Asparagus officinalis
TATATATATATATATAAATAAGGAAAACTATAACAAACAGAAAGGCAAAAGAGTTGGGAGGAATGAAGCGATGACATTTTGGAAATTTTTGTTAAAGATACAATGCATGCATGATGTATTTCTACTTTGAAAATTAAGAGATAAAAGAGAATGTATTTTGTATAGATAAAACTATTTGAATTTTAAAATAAATCATGATTTAAACTTTGATTTTAAAGAACAAAACCGGTTATAACAAAATCCCCAGGAATAGAATAATATCAATCACATGAAAGCATGAAATTATATCGAGAACACAAACAACACATGGGTTTATGTGGTTCGGCTTGTAGCCTATGTCTGTGAATGAATGAGGGGAATAACTTTACTAATAATTTGTGAAAAATACAATATAGAGATCTCTCAATCACTCAATCCCTAACACACCTGAAAAGCCTAATACAACTCTCTCTAATAAATGAACAAAAAGAAAAAAGATATCATATAGGCTTCGCAAGAGACCTCTTTCTTCTTGATTTGTGCTCTATAGATTGATAATGACAATTTAATCTTGGATGACCCTGTAATATATAGATCCAAAAAGACCAATTGTTTACTTCTCAAGGAATAGAATCATAGTGAGAATAAAATTTCTATATCATTAATTATGTCAGGAAATTGAATTCTAGTATACGTGGGATTCCTAATCAATTAGAATATTTAATTGATCAAGATTATTTCTAATTTAATTAGGTGTTCATATCCTTTTATAATTAGGACCTTGCATAAATCAATTTATCACTAAATAAAAATAACATTCTCTCAACCAAAGCATGACCGAGCCGAGATTCTGACTTTGATCCTATGTATTTGAGGCATCCATAACAAATCTCCATCTTTACTCAAATACACCAATAATTCCTCACTTTAAAAAGCTAATTTACTCCACCTTCTCTAATAGTCATGTAGGGCATCAAGTTCGCCACATATTGATCAATTCTAAGCTTGGCTTGAACTTTCCAACTACAAGAACCCTCTTCAATAATTCGACTGAATTGTTGCACGATGACCGTAACTATTAGAAAAGTCATCACATGAAGTAGCTTCTAATAGCTGAAGAGCACAAAATTATCAACTGACAATGCATAAGTTACTGTATCTTCATATTTTCATGGTGATTAAATATCCCGTCTAGATTGATCTCTAGCAATAATGCATTCTCCCTCTTCCTGCAACTGCTGACATGCTTCATCTACTTGAATGGAATCTAGCTGCTGAACTCTTGTAATCTTATTCTGCTGAAGAGGTAAATCATGATTTCTATCTCCACCTTCTCTCCTGCAGTGGGTACCTTATCATCAACTAAAACTGGTGACTATTTTTCGTGGAACATAGCAGACTCATCAAAAGTGACATCACGACTAATAATAATCTTAGAAGACTTCAGATCAGGGCACCACAACCTAAAACCCCTTAACACTCGATGCATAACCTAGAAATATGCACTTCTTCCCTCGTGGCTCAAGTTTTCCTTGACTAACTTGTGCACATACAGGACAATCAAATATTCTAAGATTACAACAATCCACAGGCTTACCGGACCAAACCTCCTCTGGAGTTTTACAACTGATAGTAGTAGATGACGATCGATTCACTAAGTAACATGTCGTATTCACAATTTCCGCCCAGTATTCCTTCCCTAAACCTAATAGCATACAACTAGCTTTCTCCAAAAGGGTTCTGTTTATACATTATTCCACTTCATTCTATTGTGGTGTATAGGACTATGTGATATCTATTTTTGCAGAACTCATTAAATTCTCCTTCTTAAAACTTAAT
This sequence comes from Asparagus officinalis, assembly GCF_001876935.1. Lineage (NCBI taxonomy): Eukaryota > Viridiplantae > Streptophyta > Magnoliopsida > Asparagales > Asparagaceae > Asparagus > Asparagus officinalis. The sequence goes on from NC_033803.1 coordinate 23,462,075, forward strand.
CAACCTTCTATTCTAAGCCTCTTAACATCCTCCCAATCTGCTTCTCAATTAAAGACTTGCACTGCTTCACAAACACCATCTATATCTCAAAAAATAGACATAAACCTTCCTGGAGTAGTCATCAATGAAAGTCAACAAATATCTCGAACTACCCCTCTTCGAGGCAACTTGAGAAGGTTCCCAAGATTGGAATGGACACAATCCAAAGTACCTTTAGTTTGATATATTGACGTATTGAAGCTAATTCTTTTTAGCTTTCTGAAGATGCAATGCTCGCAGAATCCCAATTTTCCTATACTCTGTCCACATAAAAGACCCCTCTTGCTCAACTCGGCCAATTCATGCTCACTCATTTGATCAAGTCTCATATGCCATAATCTAGTAAAATCTGCTTCTAATATTGATGACACAGTTGTAGCTAAATCGGTGATGGTAGAACCCTACAGAATATACAAGTTGTCGATATTCTCTACTTTCATAACCACAAGAGAGCCTTTTGTAACCCTAAAAACTCTACCCTTACCTAAAAAATTGCACCCAAGGCTACCAAGAGTGGCCAAAGAGATGTGGTTCTTCCTTAACTCTAGGACCTAACATTAGTCAAAATCTTAAACCTCCATCATGCATCTTAATCCAAATTGTCCCTCTCTCAATAGTATTGCATAAGGCATTAGTCCCTATAAGAACAACTCTACCATCAATAGCTTCATAAGTGATGAATCAGTCACAATTAGACATGTATGATAGGAATAACCCAAATCCAAAATCCAATCTTTCATGCTCCTAGTTTTCTCATCAGTAACTAACAAAATCACATCTTTAGCAATACCAACTTTAGCGAAGTCCTCCTTTAGTATTTCTTCATAATCTTCTTGTTCTTCAATCTGTAATAATCAGCCTTGATGTACCTTTTTTCATATAATATCTATAGGTCAGATTCTTATGCTTCGACCTATACATGTTATCTCCAAAGGCCCTTTCCTCTGATCTTCCTCGAACAAACAAGCCATTGGCTTTATCACCAACTTTAACTCTTTATCGATCTTCACCTTATTCAATAAGTTCTCTTTGATGTCCTTGATGCTGATAGAATCTTGATCGTAAATCATAGTATCCTTGAAGTTGTAGGCATCAAAATTTGCTTATAGGTTGCATGCAGTTCAAGACAAAGAAAAGACGATGAACGTCATTATCCTAGTCAAAGAGGATCATCTGATGTTGAAGAGAAGCCAACAAGCACATGAAGCGAGTTGGCAAAGCGTACGAGTGAATGAAATGCGCGAAACACCGAAACAACGGAGAAACACCATGAGTGTTTCGCCCAAGTGAGCGAAACACCATGTGTGTTTTGCCTAAGTGGCCGAAACACCAAGTGTGTTTCACCCACGTGGGCGAAACACATAGGCTATTTCATGCGTTCAGCCTCCTAACGACACGTATTTCGATAGAATTCTAGGATTCATTCATTCCAGAGCCTTCCTAGCTGACTTGAGGCTATCCTTGAACCGGAAAAGTGGTTATCAACTAAATATAAGATCAAATCATGAATTCGTATCCAAAAACGAGGCACCCGAAGCCTATAAATACAGCCTTAGGGTCCCTATGCTTAGGGGCTAGAATTTTAGAGCTTTGAGGTGAGGTGCTGACCCTGAGAGAGCTAAGTCACAAATTTCAAAGAGGTGGAAGAGAGATTTTGGCAAATTTCATCATAAAGAAGAAGATTTCGATAAATCAATAACCTATGCATCATTTCTTTAAGATCAAACTTTATTTTGATCTTGAGAAGAGTGTTTATCTCTATCCTTGAGATATTTACTTAAAGTTTTATTTCTTTCAAGAAACAAGATCAACCAGATTTGATCCTTGGTAGTCCATGGATAAAAGCATCCCCGGCACAGGCAAAGATCTCATGCAAGCAGCGACCAATAAACGATCATGCTTGTGTTTCTAGGTGATCCCCCTATTTGTTTTCATTATGTAAGAAAGTCTTATAAAAAGACTAACTTTCTTTTTTTGAATCTGTAAGACGATAAACGTGTAATGGATTCAGCAATGAAAAATATTTCCAACGCAAACATGCTGGCGACCACAGTGGGAGCTAACGGTCTCACTGCCGAGACCAGAATGTCGTAACTGAGGATCAAGATCCCGGTTGAAGCAGAGGTTGAGTATGATTTCGACCAGCAAAAGTTTGAGGAGTACGTCTCATCCTCCTCCTCCAGAAGCATCACACACTTCTCACGCATGCACGGATTCTCGTGCAAAAGGCACAGGAGCTGCAAAAGGAAGAGGTAGACAAAGAACCACTAAAATCCAAACAAGCCTGGGTGCCAAAGACCAAAATAGAGCCGAAAGCAACTCAAAAAGTGCCGAAACAACTCCTCCTGGTGCGAAACACAACATGTGTTTCGCACCTGGAGCAAAAAACACATTGTGTTTCACACCAGGGCGAAACACAATATATGTTTCACATCAGGAGTGAAACACAACTTGTGTTTCGCACCTAGGGTGAAACACCAGCTGTGTCACACCTGGTGCCAGCCCCGAGGCTATTGCTCAGCCTCCGATCCTGTTCCTTCTACTCCCACACCTCTGGTGAAGCCTTATGGAAATGATAATTCACCCAAGATCAAGAAGATAATGATGGATCTCCTTGGTCCTCTACATGAAGATCGGGGAAAAATCCTAGTGAAAGAAAGCTTGGGTCCGGTGAACGAATCCCAAGTGACTATTCAGACCGGGGGTCGTACATGTCCTCCCAACAAGTCAAAGCCAACCCATATCGAGAAAACACTCGTAACCGCCCGCTTGGGGTTGCGTGTCCAGGTTTAGGAGCCCGTTAAGATTCCACACTCGTAAGAGGGTAGACCTAGAAGTGTGACTCCTAAGAATGCTAACAAGGCTTTACATCTCCAGAAGGAGACGTGTCCGTTACATGACAACGTCATACCTGGGGAATCAAGTCAACAGCTGATAGGTTATTCCAGTCACAACACCGATGAGTTGTACTATCAGGCTAGGGGTATGAAGAAATCTTGAAAGAGAAGTATCCTGGAATCGGCCTCTCATTGTCCGTGTGAAAAGTTAATCAGGACAGTATTATCACCGTGTAGCTGCCCTAAGACCACTCCACAGAGAGTCTTGGTATCCGAAAGGATATCCAGTGAAGGATCTAATTCACAATCAAGGCACTTCTGTAAAAGACCCCCAGGTCATGATGGCGAATTTCCAAAAGTTAGCATTAATATGGCCGATAAGGGAAAGTCAACACGACGTTCCAGTCCCGATCTCTTTCTAGGGGTATCCCAGCCTCTCGCTTGGTTATGGTTGGGAACTATCAGACCTAGGCCGAATAGAGGTCACTCCTCAGATGATGAAATAGTAAATGCTTGCTTTGCGGTCACATCGGATAATACAGTGTTTAGCATGAGACGATCTCGTGAAACGTTCATGGTCATCACCGAAAAAATGGCTCAACTACTTTAGGAAGCTTTGGCAAAGCAAAAAGAAGAATTCAAGGCTAAGATGGAGCTGACCATGCAACGAATGAGGGAAGTACATGACCAACAGATTCAAGCCTTGTCCGACCAGATCGGTGAATCCAGTCGTCGTAATGCTACCAATCATGAAAATAGTGATTCAGACGTAGATAAAAATCTCAACGCTGATACCCATCCTATTGACCAAAACGTTAGGGGTAGTCCCATTGAGGATAACAATGCTAGGAGTGGTCCCGTCGAGGACAACAATGCTAAGGGTGGTCCTATTATTCCTCCCCGAAATCACCCAAAGAAAAATACAGGTAAGAACGAGAAGATGAAAGACCTTGAGAGCAGAATCAATGCCTTGATGACCACTCAAGAGGTGAAAAAGACCGGTATTCCATGTCCATATCCAAGAGAGTGGGAGTCAATCTCGTATCCAGTGAAGTTTAATCTAATTAACTTCACATCGTTCGATGGGAGAGGCTCACTCACTCAACACCTAATTTACTTCAAGTCCCACCTATGTGTGATCTCCGACAATGAACCATTGATGGTCTGGTCATTCGTTAGCACCCTTCGCGAGACCGCCTTTGATTAGTACCACTATCTCAAGCCAAGAAGTATCAACACCTGGGACGATATGAAGAGTATGTTTCTCACCAATTTCTTCGATGATGACACTAAAGTGTTAATCAGAACACTCTTCGATGAGAAGCAGAAGGATGGAGAATCAGTCGATAACTTCGTCAAGCGCTTCCGAAACAAGGTGATGAATTGCGAAGATCCGGTTATGAATGAGTTCATCCGCCAAACTTGCCACAACAATCTCTCTTTGGATGTGCTGGAAGCTATAGGGATGGCGTCATCCAAAACTTGGAAAGCTTTGAAGGTGCGCGGAGAGCAAGCTAAACGCTTCCTCAAAAAGAAGAAGGCTGAGAGTGGCCAACCGGTGGCAAATCCCTCGAAGCAGAACTTCATCCCCCATGGTAAAGGGAAGGCACCAACCAATGTAGTGAATGAATCAAATATTCCAACTGCATCCACAGCAGCAAACGCCATAGCAGTCGTATTCTTAGTTGCAATAGCGACCCCAGAGGCAACAAAAGGCTTCGGAACCAAAATTCCTAAAGGTTTACTTCTTTAAGGAAGATGAAGTTCCCGGTGTTTTCAAATACCTCTTGGAGAACAATAAAATCAAATTACCTCCAATCACCAATCAAGAGGGAGCTAAGAGGACTACAGATCCGAAATACTGCGTATTCCATACGGTGATTCATCATCCCACCAAGATGTGTTATGTGCTCAAAGACAAAATCTAGGCCTTGATTGAAATTGGGATCATCACTACAAAGCAACCCAAGAAAAAGAAGATGGGTGAGAATGTAGTTACTATCAGCTTCGGGTCTGTTCCCCTAACATGGTTTCAACTAGAACTCGTGACGAAGGTGGAAATCAAGAGTGTTAATGATGATCCTCATGGACAATGCTAGAAGGGGCTTGTGCCATATACGTCTTCTAACTATAAAGTTCTTTGTGTCCATCCAGATCTATACCAAGACGAATAATGGATGGGGTCCTCATCCTCGAAGAAGCACAAGTGCAAGGGAAAGTCTTGTTGCACCACTTCAGCAATTTCGGAGGAAAATGACGAAGAAATACCAACTTAACCGCTTTCCGAAGATGAGCATGAAACCTTCGTAACCAGCGAAGAACCGACCTTTTCCACCAGAAGTGAGAACGAGTACCGATACAAGTATCCTAAAACTTTTAATCCAAATGCTAAAATGTTAGCTGAGTTAGGGGTGGTTACAACTCCCCCTGCACCCACTGAGAAACCACAGCAGCTGTCAGCTACCAAACAAAAGGAGGCCGCAGCTAAACAAAAGAAGAAGGAACCCCAGCACCAAGAGGTTCAAAACCCGAAATAGTCTTGTTTCAATCATCTGATTGGATGAGATAAACTAGAAAGTTCGAACACTCCATATCACTTTGATGTTATGACCCAATTGGCTAACATCCCAGCGAGGATAACTCTATATGAATTATTGCGTCTCTCTAAAGACACCTGGGAGGCTTTGCAAGAAGCTCTGGCTGATTCTGATGTGCTTCTCACTCAGATCAAGCCAGCCCCCGAAGAGCCAGAGTCGTCAGTTCAGCACTGCAATCTCACAGCCAAACAGTTCCCCTACATCACCTTTACCAAAGAGGACACGCAAATGAGGAACTCAAAGCATGACAGACCATTGTATTTTAACGGATACATCGGTTCTAGCATTATCAACCGGATGCAAGTCGATTCGGGTTCTGCTGTCAGCATTATGCCACTCCGATTGATGTACAATCTCAGAATCCTCGCCAGTAGGCTAGCATCCACGAGCACTGTTATCTAGGGATTCAACACCAGTGGGTCTAGGCCATTGGGTAAAATCCGAGTGAAGTGCCAACTGGGAGATTTGAGGTCTAAAGTCACGTGTTATATGATTGATGCAGATACCTCCTATAATTTACTATTTGGTCGACCCTAGATCCATGGTAATGTTATAGTTTCTTCCACTCTCCATTAGTGTCTGAAATATGTGGACACGAATAATGAGGTTAAGATGGTAGTCGCGGATAAGCAATCGTTCAAGGAATTAGAAAACTACTTTACTGACTGCCTTCTGTACAATGCTGAATTTGATATTGAATCATCAGCCAAAGGCACGGATAGTGGAGAAGAAGCTGATACCGAGGCTGGGCTTGATTACAATGAAGGTTTTGTACTAAAAGATATTGTACCCTTTGCAATCAATCTTGATGATGGTGAATCATCAGATGGAAGCTGTAATTGGCAACTTGCCAAAGAAGCAATAAATGATGATTTAGAGTATTCGCCTTGTCTTGATGATGTAATGCAATGGTTGTATGATAACCCTGATATACATATACCACTGTGGTTATCTTGTATGATGAAGAAGTATATCCAAGACTCATCTGGAGTAACCCTCGTCATTCAAGACTCATTTCGAACGACCCTCGTTATTCCTGCTAAGGTAGGGGTGAAAAGGAGTTGATCTTCGGCAAAGGAGAAATGTCTCCATCATCAAATCCCTTCTCAAAGAAAGATAGTGATGATGAAAGATACGGTCCTAATTTATTTAGATATAGCCCACAAGTGCGTAATTTCATGAAGAAATGGGATATAACCTTACGCTCAAAGAAGGTCTTTGTTTTGGTTAAGGTCCACAGGTCCACCTCGTCCGGCCTATGTATAGAAAGGAAACCTCGACAATTATTATAGTTATAAAAGGGGTCTAGTCTATGTCTCTTCATCCGATGATGAATGTTGCTGGTAAGTCATTGACCAATTAGCGAGTAAGGACGGATACTCATTTGATTCTTCAAATTGGGACTCTGACGTCATCCTTGGAGACATGTTCAAAGAGCTGATGTCAAATATGGCCATGGTCGATCCCGCCACAATGGGGGAAGATGATCAATTGCCTACTTAGGAAGATCCTTAGATCCATCACCTGAATATCCAATATGGCAATAGATTCGAACAAAGAGAACCTCCCACCGAAGATAAAGTGGTCCAGGTGAACATGGGTGACGAAGCGAATCTGAAGCCTATATTCGTCAGTGATAGTCTTCCACCAGACGAGAAGGAAGAGTTAATTTCCCTCATCAGGGAATATATAGATGTTTTCACCTGGAATTATGAAGATATGCCAGGACTTGATCCAAACGTGGTGATGCATCGCCTCAACATCAAACTGGATGCCAAACCTGTCAAGTAACAGCAAAGACGGTTTTATCCACAAATTATGGAAATGATCGAGTCTGAAGTTAAAAAGCTGATCAACTCGGGTTTTATTAGGGAAGAGTAACATCTCAACTGGCTGGCAAATATTGTACCGGTCTTTTAAAAAGCGAGAAAATCAAGATCTACATCAACTTCAGAGTCCTGAACACCGCTTGCCCAAAAGATGACTTTCCTCTCCCGATCACGGACATTATCATCAACAACATGTGCGGGTTCGAAAGAATATCTTTCATGGATGGATTCTCGGGTTATAATCAAATCAAGATGTACCTATATGACAAAAAGCATACTACGTTCAGAACACCCATTGACGTCTTCTGCTACACAATCATGCCATTCGGCTTGATAAATGCAGGAGCCACATATCAACAGGCAATGACGAAGATTTTCAGGAACACCTCCGAAAGACCATCGAGTGCTATGTTGATGACTTAGTCATGAAAAGCCACAGCAAAGATGACCACATTAAAGACTTGAGGACGATGTTCAATCTTATGCGGAGTCGCCAATTGAAGATGAATCCTACCAAGTTCTTATTGGGAATGTCCAGCGATAAATTCTTCGGATTCGTCGTCACCACAAAGGGTATCCATATTGATCCTGATAAAGTGAAGGCGATACACGAATTGCAACCCCCGAGGAACCTCAAAGAACTCAGAGGATTGTAAGGGAGACTGGCTTACATCCGACGGTTCATCTCGAACCTCTCCGGGAAATGCTAACCGTTCTCTAAGCTCATGAAGAAAGGCATGTCATTCATTTGGGATGATGCTTGTCAGAAGGCATTCGAGGATATCACAACATATCTGTCAAATCCTCCCGTTTTCGTTGCACCGAAGTCAAGGAAACCATTCTTGATTTATGTCAAGGCGACGAACCACTCGTTAAGTACTTTACTCGCACAAGACGATAACAACGGTCATGAGCAAGCAATATATTACCTGAGTTAGACTCTATTAGGTGTAAATTCGAGAGTTTTGATAGGAGTAGCTTTAACATTTTCAACTCGATGTAAAAATTTTATCTCTTTATCTTTATCTAATTTTTCATATATTAGAAATTCTTTTCAACACAAAAGCATTATTTTCAACAAGTAAATATTTAAGGGAAATTTTCAGATCTTCTAGATATATAACTACATACCATAAGAACAAATGTATAATTTGTTTAATAGTACGCATGAAGTCATAATACAGGCACAAATAGATGATTTAAAATTATCTTCATAGGTTTGGAAAAACAATGACCATTATAGAAATCATAAACATAATTTAGATATCCCACAAATCTTTGTAATTGTCTAGATTCTTTGATTTTTTCAGGAGATTTATCGATAAAGGCAATAACTCTATGGATAGGGGAAATAGTGCCTTTATCAATATAATATCCTAAGAATTGTATTTTTGTTTAAAAAATCTTTACTTTTCTAATAGAAACTACTAGACCCATTAGTTTTTATAATCTTGAGAAAATTATTTAAGTGTCTCCAATTTTGATCAATATCTTTAGAGAAAACAAGCACATCATCAATGTTGACAATGGTGAAAGAATTAGAAGGATTGAAGATTTCATTATAGCCGACCAACTCCTCCACTGGTTGACTCAACTCTGGTACCAATCATAAACATGACTATTTTAGCCTTGATATGACAAAGAAATCACATAGGGAATATTGTATGGATGGAGGATGTAGATGGTGAAAATATATTTTAACCAGGCAAATGATCAACTTGAATCCAACACTTCAAACGGGTCTAAAGGCAAGCCCACATCAAGCTACACGATAGCTTGCCTGACCAAGTACACGAACGTCGTTACATAGCCACTTCGACCTAACTCGAACAAGTCAAAAGTGGGTCATGAGTTGAGTTATGTGAAGTTCATCGATATGACTTTAGCGAACTTCACCTGCAGCTATCCATGTGGGCCATGTCATCCATGATTAGAAGAATGGGGCCTACCCACGATCAAGTCGGCTTCATCCAAGCTCTTTTAGCAAGCTTCGCCACACAAATTAACTGGCGAACCTCGCATTGGGCCTTTTCGTGAGCCATAAACGCTCCCCCACTATCTCCTAAATTAATCGCCACTTACTCCATTCATGAAGAGGCCATTAACTCTCTCTCTCCCCTAAATTAATCGCCACTTACTCCATTCATAAAGAGGCCATTAACTCTCTCTCTCTCTCTCTCTCTCTCTCTCTCTCTCTCTCTCTCTCTCTCACACACACACACTCTCTTATCCTATAAGAGGAGAAGAAGATTTATCATTAAAAGGGATTGATCACCATATACATACACACACGCGAATTATCATTTCATCTCTCTTTTCTCTCTGTTATTTGGTTGTAAGAAAAGACTGAGCCATCTTCCAAGCGACCAAGTTAGATACCAACAGTAAAAGACTCATTGTCTTAGTCGGACCGTCAATGGAGTACAAGATCGATACTCCATCGATATACATAAAATAACACAGTTAATTTAAATTTTCTTATTTCTTATATTTTCTTTTGAATTATAATCTGAGTCAATTGTAAAAGACCCGAAATAGGATACCGACTCTGCTGGGGAGTTCTTTCTCCTCTAATGAGAACATTGTGTCACAGTCTAAAACTAAGATCCTTAGGTCCTTTGATAAATCACTGGTCATTGAATTTGACCAAGTGAAGTCTGAGGAATTCATTTCCTCTAAATAATCATCAATGGCTACCATTAGGAGCTACCGCAAGATTCACCATAGTGTGAAAATAGGGTCAAATTGGACCCCCGCATGTGTTAAGATGAACTTCGCTGAAGACAATTTGAGCTTCGCTGGTGGAAGCCAAACGAACTTTGTTCAAAACAAAGAAATATCGACCCTCGTTACAAGCTAAGGTCAAGATGTCTTTACATCTCCTAACTTTGGACACCAGTTCACTACTCCTTTAGGGGTTTGATTCAAAGCATCTCACAATGTTCTTTATGCTTCCTCGATAGAAGCAAACAATATGGATAATCCTTTATCCAAGTTCCAACAAGGGAATAACATCACTAATGATGATTCATCTGACCCCTTTAAGTGAAGTTCACGCTAACATCATCATAGGCAACATTTGCATGATAAGGCCAAGCGAAGTTAGCTTGAATTAGATTGGATCTCACACTAGTCTAAGGGATTTTCTATGTCTGAAGAGATCACACTAATGTAAACATTGTGCGACTCTAAGGGAAGTGTTATGACAGTTCAAAAGAATTTCCAATGTAAAACTATTCCTAAAAAGGAATCAGTCTTTAGTCATCTTAATTGAAATCCTAAGTCTTCAAGGTCTAGAGGTTAAAAGACGACGATGTGCCCGAAAGGGTAACAATAATCTTCAAGAGTTCAGGGTCAAAATGACTAGTGTTGCCTCCAAAGATGAAAAAGAAGTTGCCAATAGTCCCTCCCATCCTAGATATTCTCCTGGTACCAAAAACATATTGCTAGAAACTAACGGTGTGAACAAATTTTTGGAATACTTTGGATCCTAATTTTGATTTTGGATTGGTTGGGTGATTCACTACATCCACTTTGAAGGCGTTGTGTTCTTGATTACAAACACTAATCATGCAAGATCAGTATGAAGGTGCCTATCGTGGCCCTGTTTTTGAAGTGCGGAAACGGACCTTGTTGCTTTGAAACGCGGAGATGAGTCTCGCATTTAAATATTTGCTAGGATATTGCATCATTAGTTTTATTTTGGCATCAAAATCGGATTAGATTAGCAATTACCTTATTTACCCCCCCCCCCCCCTACTTTCAGTAGGCTCGAGTTTAGGCCCATTTGAAGTTTTTAGCCCATGAGTGTTTACTTCTTAGATCTAAGTTGAACATTAGCCTGAATAAAATATATTTTAACCATCTACAATAAAGCTTGGCTAGTTGCCTAGGGCTTTCATCAGCAAGCCGATATTGACTTTCATGACAACTTTAGTCCAATCGTCAAACCAACCATTATTAATATTGTTCTCTCTTTAGCTAATTCTATGGTTGGATCACACAAGTTGATGTTAAAAATGCTTTTCTACATGGTGTTCTTGTTGAGGATGTATACATGAAACAAACCCTAACTTTATTCATCCCTAGTTTCCTAACCATGTTTGTAAGCTTAATAAAGCTATCTATGGACTAAAACAAGCTCCTAGAGCATGGTTTAATCATTTAGTAGCTTTCTCCTTTCACTTGATCCACAAATTCAAATTCCATGCACCAAAACATGATCATACTTGTTAGGTCTCACGTTTATGAGCATATATCTCTAATCTTGTTTTGATGATTTACAAACAATCTCTAACATCGTTTGTCTAATGTTTGAGTTTGCTCATTAGGTATTCCAGACAAACATCGAAGTTGGAGATTGAATGGATTGAGCCTTAACGATGACATTCAATAGAGGTTGGGGAAATATCGGAATGAAGTCATTGCATATTTCAAGTCATATACAAGTTCAAGCTTCATCCACAACCAAGGCGAGCATATTGAAGATCTTTCATCTTGGGTATATTAGTTTAGGTTTATACTTTGTGTGTTGATATTTAGAGCTCATACTATACACACACATTGCTTTCGTTTTCATTGTTTTCGTTTTCAAAATTTAAATTATATAAATATGAAACTAATAGTTATATACATACACGTTTTATATTTATCATTTCTTTTTTGGTAAATAATGTGTTTAGCCACATAAATATAAAACAAATGGATATAGTTATATTTACACAAATTGTTCCATGTTTATACATGCTTATAATGATTTCATCAATATCAAACTTTAACAATTCAATGAAATCATGTTTTCTATTTTTGAGAGTTCTTGTTTTTGTAAATTTGCAAAATAACATGTTTATGGATTAAATACTTATTTACACTATTATATATCCTTTATTTAGTCTATAAATCCATACAAGTGGTTTCAAAACTTTGGTTTAAGTCAAAATATCAAAAACAAGTATTTTGACCTAGTTTTGCAAAATGATGAGTATGCACATATGAGAAATGCAATTAAAATTTTTTTTTGTAATATGTTCATTATCATGTTTATAAACATTTCTCAAAGTTTTATATTTTTTGAAATTTATTTGATATTTTTAAACAAAGTTTAAAGTTGGAATTTACTATGCAAATCAGGTTGTGTGCATGATTGAGTCGACCCATGAACAGTGCCGAGTCGACTCATAAAGTTCTACGTAGTTAGAATTTTTAGTTTGATGAGTCGACCCATACAGTCATGAGTTGACCCATACAGTCATGACTCGACTCACTGTTGGCCTTCTTGTTTTGATGATGTTTAACAAACAATTTACGACTAATGTTGTTTGTCTAGTGTTTGTGGTTTTCTATTTATTGTAGATAAACAACATGTTGGAGGATGGATGGAATCGAGCATTCATGATCATATCCAATGGAGGTTGGCAGAAATAGTGGAGTGAAGCCTACGCAATTCAAGTTGAAGATCCAAGTTTAAGCTTCATCCGCACAGTTTACCAAATCGAGTTCATTGAAAACCTTCTAGCTTGGGTAATTTAGTTTTAGGTTTTATATTATGTGTGTTAGTACCTTAAGCTCAATTAGATACACACATACACGTTTTGGTTTTTGTATATATGTAGTTATATATATACATATATGTATTGGTTTAGCTATATAGATATGAAACAATATATATCTTCATATATACTTTTATATGTTTCATATTCTATTGTATTTGAAAAAATATTGTGTTTTTGGTTTATATGGTTTATAGACTTAAAAACTATAGTTTATACTTTTTATCAAGTTTATAAATCATTTTACAAAGTTTCAAAACTTGGTTTATGCCAAAACATCAAAATTCAAGTATCTCATATTTTCATGTTTTGGACATATTTGCAAAATGATGATATTTTACAAATGGGAGATGCTTTTTGTAACATGTATATTATCATGTTTATAATCGTTTCCCAAATTTTTACATTTTTCTCATTTTATTTACTATTTTTAAAAGAGATTTGAAAATCAGATTTCTATTTAAAACAGACTGTGTGCATGTCTTGAGTCGACTCATGAATAGTATTGAGTCGACTCATAAACTGTTGTGTAGTTTACATTTTGTTTCTAACGAGTCGACTCATAACATCATTAGTCGATCCAGACAGGTTGAGTCGACTCATATCTGTTATAAGTCGACTCATAAACTGTGTTGGAAAGTGTGTTTTGTTTCTGCTGAGTCGACCCATGACTTCATGAGTCGACCCATGCATGATGAGTTGACTCATGAATTTTATGAGTTGACCCATAAGCTATTTTTAGCCTATAATGGCTAGGTTATGAGTCGACCCATGATATTTATGAGTCGACCCATAAAGTGTCCATTGCACGTAACAGCTATTTTCCAGCCTTGTCCTGATTTGGTTTTTTGGTCATTTTGCTTGGGTTTTTGCTGATGTTTTGGGTGGCTATATATACCCTCCTTGCTCTCATCTCTCAGCATCTACCTAAGAAGTTTTTAAACAAGGTTTAACAAGGGTTTAACTTTTGTTTAGTTTTGTTTCAAGTTTGGTTTGTGAAGATTGTTTCACAAGAAGATGAGATCATCTTTGGTTTGAGCTATCCACTTCACATCTCCATCTCTCTTGTTCTAGAGAAGTTTTCTTAACTCAATTATCTAGCTTGTTTACATTTACATTGTCATATTTATATTAGCTAGACTTTAATTGAGTTTGATTTTATTTCTCTTTGTTTACACACACAACCATTGAGCTTAATGTATTTATATTCATAATATAATTTGGGTTGTGGGAGTGTATCATTGAGTGTGAGCTTACATTGTGTTCTCATCCATATTAGAGAACAATCATTTGTTGTATTGTGCTTATTGTGAGATTCACTTTGTATTACACTAGTACACCGAGAGGAGTGCGTGGTGAGAGACGAGGTCGCTTTCAAAAGGAGTGAGGTCAGTAGTAAAGCCTAGAGAGAGATGGTAATTCCAAGCACTTGAGGAAGGACACGGGCTAGAGACCAACACTTAGAGGGCTTGGAGTGTAGTTACATTGTGAGACTGTGAACGTTGATCGGTGAGCGTTGAAAACCGATATTATGTGTTGTAAACGTTATTCGGGTAAGCGTAGAAAACCTGGTTGTGATAGTGGAGATCTCCTCGAGGTGAGGAGCGGAGACGTAGGTCGTGGGGACAGAACTCCGTGAACATATCGTTTGTTTGTGATTGCATTGGCGTACTTATTTTTATGTTTATATCTTATATCGCCTTTGTATATTGTTTGTTGCTTATATTACCCACTATCTAGCTTAGATTATTTACCCTTGTGTTATTTGTATATCATCGCATATATCTCATAGTATATCTCATTGCTAGGATATTTTTCTTCGTTCATATTGCATATTCTTGCTCATAACATATTGTATATCTATCTTGCAAGAATAATTTATTAATAAGTTTTAATTGGCATAAAATCATATTACGTTAGCACATAGGGTCTAACAATTGGTATCAGAGATTGGTGCTCTTTGATTTAAGGTCTAATCGCCTTGAGTTAAAGATCCAAGTTAGCTTGTTATGCTAATCTAATTTTAAGCTCTTTTATATCTTGCTTACATATATACATTATGGATATGCACGGTGTATCTACTTTAGGTTATGTCATCAATATTGCTTCTAGATTAGATATTTTTCCCTATACCCAATGGTGTGTTAGATTTAAACTTTTTGTTTAATTTAGACACTTTGATTTATGGGAAATTATAGATGATGCTTATATTGTGCCCACTTCGGAGAAATCTAAGTAGAATAAAAATGATCATCGTATGTTTATAATGAACAAGATTTTGTTAGAATATTTGCTAAATGCTTTTGATTCATCTATGTCTAATAAGTTTGTTCATTTTGATAGTGCTTACACCTTATGAAAATTTATTTAAGCACATCAAGGGGACTTAGAGGCGATCCGATAAGCTTTGAAGGATCTAGCTTCAAGTTCATATGGAGCATCATGCACACAAGTACTAGGCGATAGCCCTAGTGAGGTTTGCGAGTTTAAATCCATTAATGATTTATGTAATTATGAACTTGCTTGTGCTTCTGAAAAATTATTGTATGCCTATAACAAATTACATAAAGATTTTATTGATTTACAAAGCAAACATGTAGTTTTAAAATCCGATCATGAGAAGCTAGTGTCCAAATTTGATGTCATTGCAAAAGAAAATACTATGCTTAAAGAAAACAATGGCTTATTAAATTTGGAAAATGAAAAATTAACCTCATCAATTGCTAGCATGTATCATGCTAAGATTGATGCCATGTTAGAAGTAGAGAATATAAAAAATGATATTGCTTCATTTATAAATGACTATATATGTTCTAGTTCTAATAAAAATTCATATGTGCCTAATAATGAAGATTTGAATCTTGTGAATAAACGCATTTCATCTTTAGATTCAACTTTAAAAACATGCATTAAAAATCATAAGAAGCTTATGGATATGTGTGTCAAGTCTTAGTCAAAATCATCCACTCATTATGCACATATATATAGCAAAGTTTACAAGTGTTCTATTTGTGGCCGTAAAGGTCATTTAGCTAAATTTTGCTATGATGCACACAAACATAAAAATGTCAATGCTCCTTGTGCATCTCATCAAGTTTCTTCATCACATGTACACACACATGCACCCATTGTTCATCATAAGTATGCTCATGTGTATAACACACACATGCACCCATTGTTCATCATAAGTATGCTCATGTGTATAGATGTGATCATTGTGGTCGTTTTAGTCATTTGGCCAAGTACTGTTTTGATTTGAAAAGAAAATCATGTTTGCCAAATGTTTCTAGTAGACCACATGTGTTTAAATGTGGTATTTATGGTAGATTTGTCCATTTGGTGAAGTTTTGTTATGACTTGAAAAAATATTCAAACTTGTCAAATTTCTCAAATAGACCACCTTTGTTTGATAATGTTTCTCATTTGCAAAATATTTCTAAAAGACAATCTTTATTTGTAAATGATTCTCATGCACGAGCTAATGGTCCACAAAAATAAATGGGTCACTTTCATTGCACACATTGTAATCGGAAGGGTCATTTGAATGATTATTACTTTAACCGTGTTAGTGCACCAAATGCGCCCAAGAAGGTTCATAACCCTAGGGCTTTGAGCTTGAAAGATATGGGTCATATCTCTAAATCTCTTGGTACCAAAAATTCTTGGGTACCAAAAAAATTTTGATTTATAAACCAAGTATTTTAGTGTTTTTCTTTTTTCTTTTCTTGGTTTTGAAAATTATACTTTAAATTTTTGAACATGAAAACAATTCTTCTTATAGGTCATATTCTTTTGTTTTCATGATTATTAGTTTTGTTTTGATGAGAGGTTTGTGTTTATATAACCCCCGGGTTTATTGGGTGTTTATTGCCAATTCTTGTTTACCGGGTACTAAAAGTCCTTATATGGGTTGAAACAAGCTCAAGAGCTTGATATGGTTGCCTCTCTCATTTATGAAAATCAATGATGGTTTGGTTTTATACTCTTAAAGATGATTTTTAGCTTTTTAAAACCCATAGTTCATGATTCTTATATGTTACTTTTGATCTATGAAATTTTTGCTTTGATTTGTTCTTTTGAATTCATTATATAAGCACAAATAGATGATTCAAATTTCAAATATACTTTATAATGTATTTTATGAGTGGTTTGATCAAGTTCTTCAAAGAAAAATTTCTTTATTGATCAAACATTATTTATGGGCTTAAATATTGATTTATGATTTCATTGATTAATTTGTTTTCATTTGAAAACTTTTTGCATGATTCTCATGTTCCATTTCTTTTGATTTCATAAATCTATTTTTATACATGGTTTTTTTATGTTAGTGTAATGAGGCATTATCTTCATAATGACATATCTATATGTGTTCTCTTTGTCCTCTTGTATGTGAGTAATATTTAGCATATTTTTTATTTATTCTTGCTCACATGTTTGCCTTAGCATTCATTTCATGTATCCTATGAGGCATTTTGATAGGGGGAGGAATCCCTATATATCTTTTTTTTTGTTATACTCACCCATACTTATTTGTAGGGAGAGCTTTCGCTCTCTTCGTTCTTTTGGTTTTTCCCTTTTTGATGTTGTCAAAGGGGGAGAAATATTGTGAGTATAGCCTTTCTTATTTATATGCATGATATATTCTAATTTATATATTCATTTCTTTCATGCATATATATCTCTTTTGTAAATTATTTGTCATCATTATATTCATTTCTTTCATGCATATATATCTCTTTTGTAAATTATTTGTCATCATCAAAAAGGGGGAGATTTTTAGCCTTCTTGTTTTAATAATGTTTAACAAACAATTTACAACTAATATTGTCTGTCTAGTGTTTGTAGTTTTCTATTTATTGTAGACAAGCAACATGTTGGAGGATAAATGGAATCGAGCATTCATAATCATATCCAATGGAGGTTGGCAGAAATAGTGGAGTGAAGCCTACATAATTCAAGTTGAAGATCCAAGTTCAAGTTTCATCCGCACAGTTTACTAAATCGAGCTCATTGAAGACCTTCTATCTTGGGTAATTTAGTTTTAGGTTTTATATTATGTGTGTTAGTACCTTAAGCTCAATTAGATACACACATACACATTTTGGTTTTTGTATATATATAGTTATATATATACATATAAGTTTTGGTTTAGCTATATAGATATGAAACAATATATATCTTCATATATACTTTTATATGTTTCATATTCCAATATATATCTTCATATATACTTTTATATGTTTCATATTCTATTGTATTTGGAAAAATATTGTGTTTTTGGTTTATATCTTCATATATACTTTTATATGTTTCATATTCTATTGTATTTGGAAAAATATTGTGTTTTTGGTTTATATAGTTTATAGACTTAACAACTATATAGTTTACACTTTTTATCAAGTCAAAATCATTTCACAAAGTTTCAAAACTTGGTTTATGTCAAAACATCAAAATTCAAGTATCTCATATTTTCATGTTTTAGAGATATTTGCAAAATAATGATATTTTACAAATGGGAGATGCTTTTTGTAACATGTATATTATCATGTTTACAATCGTTTCCCAAAATTTTATATTTTTTGGATTTTATTTGCTATTTTTAAAAGAGGCTTGAAAATCATATTTCTGTTTAAAACAGGCTATGTGCATGTCTTGAGTCGACTCATTAACAGTGTTGAGTCGACTCATAAATTGTTGTGTAGTTTACATTTTGTTTCTGATGAGTCGACTCGTAACATCATGAGTCAACCCAGTCAGGTTGAGTCGACTCATGCCCATCATAAGTCGGCTCATAAACTGTGCTAGAAAGTGTGTTTTGTTTCTGCTAAGTCGACCCATGACTTCATGAGTTGACCCATGCATGATGAGTCGACTCATAAATTTTATGAGTCGACCCATAAGATGTATTTAGCCTATAACGGCTAGGTTATAAATTGACCCATGATATTTATGAGTCGACCAATAAAGTGTCTGTTGCACAGTAATGGCTATTTTCCAGCCTTGTCCTGATTTGGTTTTTTGGTCATTTTGCTTGGGTTTTTGCTGATGTTTTGGGTGGCTATATATACCCCCGTTGCTCTCATCTCTCAGCATCTATCTAAGAAGTTTTTAAACAAGGTTTAACAAGGGTTTAACTTTCGTTTAGTTTTGTTTCAAGTTTGGTTTGTGAAGATTGTTTCACAAGAAGAGGAGATCATCTTTGGTTCGAGCTATCCACTTCACATCTCCATCTCTCTTATTCTAGAGAAGTTTTCTTAACTCAATTATCTAGCTTGTTTACATTTACATTGTCATATTTGTATTAGCTAGAGTGTGTGGTGAGAACAATCGTATGTGTTCTCATCCATATTAGAGAACAATCATTTGAGTGTGAGCTTACATTGTGTTCTCATCCATATTAGAGAACAATCATTTGTTATATTGTGCTTATTATGAGATTCACTTTGTATTACACTAGTACACTGAGAGGAGTGTGTGGTGAGAGATGGGGTCACTTCCAAGAGGAGTGGGGTCGGTAGTAAAGCCTAGAGAGAGGTGGTAATTCTGAGCACTTGAGGAAGGACACGGGCTAGAGACCAATACTTAGAGGGTGTGGAGTGTAGTTACATTGTGAGATTATGAACGTTGATTGGTGAGCGTTGAAAACCGATATTGTATGGTGTAAACGTTATTCGGGTAAGCGTAGAAAACCTGGTTGTGATAGTGGATATCTTCTTGAGGTGAGGAGCGAAGACGTAAGTCGTGGGGACCGAACTCCGTGAACATATCATTTGTTTGTGATTTCATTGGCGTACTTATTTTTATGTTCGTATCTTATATCGCCTTTGTATATTGCTTGTTGCTTATATTGCCCACTATCTAGTTTAGATTTTTTACCCTTGTGTTATTTGTATATCGTCGCATATATCTCATAGTATATCTCATTGCTAGGATATTTCCCTTTGTTCATATTACATATTCTTGTTCATAACATATTGTATATCTATCTTGCAAGAATAATTTATTAATAAGTTTTAATTAGTATAAAATCAGATTAGATTAGCACAAGACCCTAATCACCCCCCTCTAGGGTCTAACACGCACATGACTTGGATGAGTAGACCCATCAAGTGATTGTTGCACAATAACGGCTATTTTCCAGATTTTGCTGATTTTTTTCTTTTTATGGGTTTTTGTTGGTTTCTTGGGCTGGTTTCTTCCACCCTATATTTACTCATTTGCCATAACTATTTTCAACAACTAAAAAAGTGTTTAATCAAGTTTGCAATGGTGTTTAAGTTTATTTGAGAGTGATTTAAGTTTGTTTATGTGAAGAGGTTTTCACAAGAGGAAGAGGAGATCATTTTAATTGTGTTTGGGCTTCAATGTACATCTCTCTCACTCTTGTTTTGAGAAAAGTTTTATTAAACTTAATTTCTAGCTTGTATTCACATTTGTTGTGTATTATCTTTTCATTAAGCTAGATTAAACATTAAGTTTAGTTATGATTTTATTGATACTCATTGTTTACACACACCCACTTGACCTTAAGTAATTTAATACATAGTATATTAGGGTTGTAAGAGTGTAACTTTGAGTGTGGACTTAATTGAGGTCTCGTCTTGTTTAGAGAACACACATTTGTTATTGTGCTTAATTATGAGATCACATTGTAATACACAAGGACACCGAGAGTAGTGTGTGGTGAGAGAGGGGGTCGATTCCAAGAGGAGTGAGGTCGGGGGTAAAAATTAGAGAGAGGTGGTAATTCCAAGCACTTGAGGAAGACAACACAGGCTAGGCCAATACTAGAAGGTGTATTGTGTAGTTGCAAGTGTGAGTGATTGTGATAGTTTTCGATGAGAAATTGTGAGGTGTAAACGTTTTCAGTGAACGTGGAAAACCGGTTGAGATAGTGGAGTTCTCCTCGAGAGTGGGGAGCGGAGACATAGGTCAGAAGGACCGAACTACATGATCATTTGCTTGTATTTGCATTGCCTTTTGCTCACTATCTTGTTTATCTTGTTTCATGTTTATTTCACTCTTGTGTTAATTACATATCCTTGCACACATAAGTTGTTGAATATCATACTTGCTATGATACAACTGTTAATAAGTTTTAAATTAGCATTAATTTTGGATTAGATTAAAATATTACCCTATTCACCCCCCCCCCCCCTATTCCCCCCCCCCCCCCCTCTAGGGTAATTTCATTTGGTTTCAGAGCTTGGTGCTCTTGATTTGTAGCTTAATCGCCTTGCATAAAAGATCCAAGTTTTCATATATTACTAATCTTGTTTTGATTGTATCTTGCTTGCATAAATATATCATGGATATGCATTGTGTACCTAACTTAGGTTATGACATTAATATTGCTCCTAGAATAAATAATTTCTCATATACTCAATGGTGTGTTAGATTTAAACTCTTTGTTAGATCTAGACACTTCGATTTATGGAAATTATTGATTATGCTTATGTTGTACCCACGTTTGAGAAATCCAAGTGGAGCAAACATGATAAGGAAATGTTTACAATGAATAAACTTTAGTTAGAATTTTTGCTTAACGCTTTTGACTCGTCATTTTTAACAAGCTTGATTCATTTGATAGTGCTTATACATTATGAAAATTCATAGAAGTACATCAAAGAAACTTGGAGACAATTTGACAAGCTTTGGAGGATACTTGTTCTTGTTCATGTGGAGCATCATCTTCATGTACATGGCCACTAGGCGATAGTCCTAGTGAGGTATGCGAGTCTGATAACAATGATGAACTTACTATTGATGAACTCGCACATGGATATGAATTATTTATGCATGACTATAAAAAATTGCAACATAACTTTATTGACTTAAAAAGCAAGCATTTTAGTTTGAAATCCGATCATGAGACACTAGTATCAAAATTTAATATCATTGCTAATGAAAATGTAAATCTTAAATTTGAAATCCGATCATGAGACACTAGTATCAAAATTTAATATCATTGCTAATGAAAATGTAAATCTTAAAGAGAGCAATAAAAAATTAAAATTAAAAAACAAAATTTAATATCATTGCTAATGAAAATGTAAATCTTAAAGAGAGCAATAAAAAATTAAAATTAAAAAATGCTAGTTTGTTTCATGAGAAAGATAATGGCATGTTAGAAGTAGAAAATATTAAAAATAAAATTAGCTCTTTTATTAACACTTATATATGTTCTACTTCTAATAACAATGCATTTATGGAAGTAAATAAGTTGAATCATGTTAAGGACCGCATATGATCTGTAGATTCAACCCTTAAAATACGCATTGATAATAATAAGAAACTTATGGACCTGTGTGCAAAGTCATGTGTTAATTCTTCCAAATCAAACACTCACTATGCACACATGTAGGGCAAAGTTTATAAGTGAATTATTTGCGGCCGAAAAGGCCATATTGCTAAATTTTGCTATGATGCACTGTAAAACCCCGAAAATTTGAATATAGTGTGATAAATAATTATAAATATGTTATATAGTAAAAATAATGTATGTTGATATTTGAGTATGATAGGAATTGATTTGAGATCAATTAAATGTATATTTGTGAATATATGAGTGTAAATACACAAAACATGCACATAGGCAAATAGTGAGAATCTGAGAATTTTGACCAGTTGAGAGTTTCTATGTTTTTCATACTGATTCATTTAGAATCTTGAAAAGTGTATAAGACCAAAGTTGTAGGTCTCTTCAAGAGCTTTCCAACAAATCTTATATCACCTTATTCTGAGGTCGTATGAGAAAGTTATAGCTAAAATACCAAAGAGAATGTTCATAGTCAGAATGAATTTCCCAGTTCAGTCGACACATCAGTCGACTGACAGTGTCGGTCGACACATCAGTCGACCGATACGCTGATTTCCAGTTTTTCAGGTTTCGGGTCTGTTTTGTTTTGGTTTGGGTTTGGGTCGGGTTTAACTGTTTGTATATATCCTTCTTCACCCGAAAACATCCCCTATCATCCTCAGATCAGAGAAACCCTAGCCCCCTCTCCCCTCTCTCAAACCCTAAGTTGTTCTTGGTGATTTGGGGAAGAAATCGGAGGATTTTTGGCGGGATTTTCAGTTTGCAGTGAAAGGAATCACTCCCCCTCAGATCCAGGAGCTCTTCATCACCTCGGAGGCGAGTAACATCTCGCCCAACCTTGCCCTACTTTTCTAAACATTTTCAAAGAGTTTTTTTATGAGTTTTGATGAGCCAAAAATATAATTTTTGTACAAAGAATTGATTTTTATAGCATATAGTGGAATATATATGATTTCAGATTTATTCAAAATCCACAAACGTTTATTTGAATCGGAGATCTAGATCTGAAACGTTTTTACAAGAGTTTTAGCATGAGTTTTTGTTTTAAAATGTTTTAAAACATAAATACATATGTTTAGGGTTTTGTTTATATATTCACACCTGAATTTTTCGTTTCAGTTTGGTTCACACATGCTAATATCAGTATTTTCATGCTTGGGATTGATGGGGATGAATTTAGATCAAATTTTGGGTATATAAGAACCTGTACAGATTTTTCTGCAGTCTGTCGGTCGACTGATCGGTCGACCGACGGGCAGTTTGTAAGCCATCAGTCGACTGATCAGTCGACTGACGGACTGATTCTGCTTTCTCAGCTTCTCGGTCGACTGGTCAGTCGACTGGCGAGCTGAGGCTGTGCTGCCTGAGCCTCATCAGTCGACATATGAGTCGACTGACGTCATCAGTCGACACATCAGTCGACTGATGAGCTGTTCTACAGATTTTTGATCTGTTTGAGTTGTCTTTCGGGGTCGCCTCGATAACCTGACCCTAGCTTATCATGTTAATGACTTATCTGTACATGTGGGTTGACTTATGACACAAGTTTAGACATGTACACCGAGATGCGGGTGAGTTTAGATTATGTATATCTGTCCGCCTATACTTTTCACAGTTACACAGTCCTCGTGTTGGACAAGCATTACTTTATAGTCCTCGTATTGGACACCCTTCCCACTTAGTCCTCGTGTTGGACATGCAATGCTATTTAAATCCTCGTGCTGGATATGTATTACCATCCGGTCCATGCGTTGGACAACGGTCGCACCCGGTCCATGCGTTGGACAACGGTCACACCCGGTCCATGCGTTGGACAACTGTCACACCCGGTCCATGCGTTGGACAACGGTCACACCCGGTCCATGCGTTGGACAACGGTCACACCCGGTCCATGAGTTGGACGTTTACTTCATGCAGTCCATGGACTGGACGTTTAATATTTATATAGTCTATGTTTTGGACACTTAATCGTTTTCGCATGCACAAGAGTAGAATATGTATACCTTTACTTCTAGTATTCCATGGTTTATATATACAGTCCTCGTGTTGGACTATAATCCATTGAAGTCCTCGTGTTGGACTATAATCCACTAAAGTCCTCGTGTTGGACTATAATCCATTTCAGTCATCGTGTTGGACATTTACATATTTGACCACGTCTTGGACATTTGTTAAGCTATGAGTATGACACTTATCTAAATCAGGACATGACATGATTACATGAGATTTGGACATGATAGCTACCTAGGCTGTACATGACACTTATGTAATTTTGACCTTTGACACTTATTTGGTTATGACATGACACAGTATTTAAGTTTTGAGATGGGTTGTATTTCTCTTTATTATTGTTCCTGTATTAGATTTTGGGTTTGGTGTTTAGGGATTTACAATTTGAGATACAAGGTATATACATGAGGGTTTCCTTGTTTGGATTATTTCGCTCGATGTACCTATGCTCGTGTTGTATTTCCCTAAGTACTAAAACCCATTAATGTTTGTGTAAATGATTTATATTATTATGTAATACTGTATTTTCTTATGCAACGAGCCCTATCCCTTGGGGTTGGTTGTGATGTTGCTCGCTAGCGCTTTGACGCTCGTTGTCCCTCCCCCTTTCAGGTAACGAGCCAGGAGCCCGGAGAGTCGCAGGTTGATGGCGATGTACTTTAGCTCAGTCGTCTATTTAGTTATATTTTCTTTTGGAGTTCTACAGTAGACTTTTGTTTAGACATTTGAGAGCCTTATTCTAGAAGTTGTAAAGGCCGTGTGCCTTATTTCCTCTTGTCAGATATATGTATTTTGAGACTTGTTGAGTATTCCAGTTTATCTATTCAGACATTGACTACGTATTTCTGTATGTTGGATGATGAGACGTTAATGTGATCACTATCATTTCATCAGTTATTTCTTGTATTATCTTTTACCTGCTTTTGTACCTATACCTGTTGTTGATTCCACTAGAGAGATAGTAATTGTGATGGTGAAACATGTTATTGCACGGTGTGGTGCATGGCAGGTTTGACATTTCTGGTTTCACCTCGGACTGCAGCCTTGTGTGAACCCAGGGGCGTCACAGTTGGTATCAGAGCTCTAGTTCCAGTATCCTTAGGATCATCCTGTGTCGAGTCGTGGAGCTAGGATAGAATTTTCTTAGGATTCATGTATAGAGTCCGTAAGGATTTCCTAGTATGAGTGAGGACGATATATGCGTATATCTCAAAAAAAAAATTGAGAATTTTTTTTTTTATGACAACTATTTTCGTATAAATTTAAAGTATTTGTGTGAATACTATATGTGGTGAAAATCGTATGGTGATACGTTATGTATGTATATATATATTTATTTTGACTTATGAACTCTTTTTGTTATATACAGAGATGTCAGAATATGGTATGTCACGTACTCAGAGATTTGGACAGGCTGAACCACAGCAAACTCCACCTGAGCCGCAGCAGGCTCCCCAGTACCTGGTAGATCTTATGGCTCCCTTAGTCGCTAGGATAGCAGCAATCGAGGAGCTTATGGCGAATCACATTACACCACCACCACCAATAGCCGAAACCGCCATTTCTCAAGAAAATGAGACAGCTAAGTTTCAGAAGGGCAAGGAAGGGAGTGCTGAGAGAGGGCACGTCGGAGGCAAGGGTAAGAACAAGAGACCCTTATATCGACCTCAGCAGCAGCAACAGAGCCCTCATAAGAAGGGATCCCAACAGGATCAGAGAGAAAGTCAGCAGCACAAATTCCGGGGATCTTGTTTTAACTGTCGCAAGGTCGGACACAAGGCATTAGAGTGCCGCAGTGCACCAACAAGAGCTCAGAAGGAAAATGGTCCAATTCAGCAGCATCAGAAGACTGAGGAGCAGGTTCTAGCAGTTCGGGAGGTTTCCCTGGGCCAGATTGTCCCATATTCTCCAGCACCAGCGACAGAGCAGTCTTTAGCCACCGGCAGAGTATATGCAGTAGTTCCACATGATCATAGAGCTAATGCAGTAGTTTTGGAGGGTACGTTCTTTTTGAATTCCTTTCCCGACCGTATTCTTTTCGATTCGGGAGCTTCGCATTCTTTCATATCACATGCATTTATGACTAGACTCCAGCTCGTAGCTCAGCCACTAGACACCCCTTTATCTGTTTCCACCCCTTTAGGTGAGGTATCGCTTCTGGAGAGCGTTTGTAGGAGGTGTACTGTCAGTCTAGACGAGTCAGAGTTTATAGTCGATTTGATAGTGTTGCGTATGTCCGAGTTCGATGTCAGTCTTGGTATGGATTGGTTATCTTCCTATCATGTTAGCATTGACTGCTTTGTGAAGACAGTCAAGTTGTGAGCGTCTGACGGGTCCGAGAGCGGAGTCATTTCTGGCGTACATCGAGGAGGTGATGCGACGGGATCAGGGAGCTGAGTTGTTGGAGACTAGAGTTGTCTCAGAGTATCAGGATGTCTTTCAGGACATACCTGGATTACCTCCAGTGAGAGAGGTGGAGTTCTGCATCGAGTTACAGCCTGGCACAGCCCCGATATCCCGCGCACCCTATCGTATAGTACCAGCTGAGATGAGGGAACTTCAGACCCAGTTGGACGAGTTGTTAGCTCAGGGTTTTATTCGCCGGAGTCATTCTCCGTGGGGCACGCCGGTCCTCTTCGTGAAGAAGAAGGACGGTAGTATGAGATTATGCATAGATTATAGAGAGTTGAACAAGGTCACTATTCGGAATAGGTACCCATTACCTAGGATTGATGACTTGTTTGACCAGTTGCAGGGTGCGCAGTATTTCTCGAAGATTGATCTTTGTTCTGGCTATCATCAGTTGCGGGTTAGGGAGATTGATATTCCCAAAACCGCCTTTCTTACTCGATATGGTTCTTTCGAGTTCTTGGTCATGCCATTTGGGTTGACCAATGCACCCGCGGTATTCATGGACTTGATGAACCGGGTTTTCCGTCCCTTCTTAGATCAGTTCGTGATCATTTTCATCGACGATATTCTCATTTACTCGAGATCGGAGACAGATCATGAGGAGCATCTACGGATAGCGTTGAAGACCCTTCAGGAGCACCAGTTGTATGCTAAGTTTAGCAAGTGTGAAATTTTGGCTTTCAGAAGTCAGATTTCTTGGCCATGTCATCAGTCGAGAGGGTATAGCAGTGGACCCGGCTAAGGTCACGACAGTTCTTGATTTGGGAGCCACCGAAAACGGTGACAGAGATTCGCAGCTTTTTGGGTCTAGCTGGATATTACAGGAAGTTCATTCAGGACTTCTTAAAGATTTCAACGCCTATTACACACCTTATGAAGAAGGGTGTACCATTTATATGGAGCATGGAGTGCCAGAAGGCCTTTGATATATTGAAGACTAAGTTGAATTCAGCGCCGGTTTTGACTATTCCGAGCAGCGACAGGACATTCGTCATCAGAGATAGAGGAAGTGGGTTGAGTTTATCAAGGACTACGAGTTCGCGATTCAGTATCATCCGGGGGAAGGCGAACGTCGTAGCAGATGCCTTAAGCAGGAAGCGTCGACATCGGATTTCGGCTTTGAGGTGTTCACTGCATCGGGACCTTATCACTCTTAGCCAATTTGATTTTAGACATGAGATTGGTGGAACCAGTACATTATAGGGAACTGGGTCGTTGCATCCAGCTTGGAGAGACAGAGTTGTCAGAACTCAGTTGGAAAACTATTAAATTCAAATCCAGAAGGAGGAAATTTACAAAGAGCCTAAGACTGGTTGGAATGTTAGGGCAGATAGAAGTCTACAGATGAAGGACAATTTGGTTATGCTAGCCAATGCAGAGCTTAAGAGGGAGTCGCTAGATGAAGTACATCGTACTCGGTACACAGTGCATCCAGAGACCCCTAAGATGTAAAAGGACCTAAAGAGCACTCTTGGATGGAGTGATATGCGTAGGAAGATTTAAGAATATGTAGCTTATTTTCTTACCTGTCAGTGAGTAAAGGCGGAACATCAGAGACCGACAGGAATACATCAGTCCTTACCCATTTCGGAGTAGAAGTGGGTGGACATTTCTATGGACCTTATTGTAGGGTTGCCAAAGTCGAAGAAAGAAAATGATTCTGTTTGGGTGATAATGGATAGACTAATGAAGTCAGCACATTTCATTCCAGTAAGGACTACTTATACCGCCTAGGCATATGCGAGGATATTTGTTTGGTAGATAGTTCGACATCATGGAGTTCCAGGTACGATGGTATCGGATCGAGATTCAGTGTTCATTCTATATTTTTGGAAGGATTTCCAGAATTCATTTGGCAACAGATTTATCTTACAGTAGTGTATTCTACCCACAGACGGATGGTAAGATGGAAAGAGTAAATCAGATGTTGGAGGACATGTTGCGGGCTTGTGCCATTTACTTCCAAAGTCAACTAGGAGGATCATATTCTACTGATCGAGTTCTCTTATAACAACAGTTATCAAGCAATAATTGGTGTGGCCCCGTATGAAGCATCGTACGGGAGGCCTTGCAGATCGCCTATATATTAGGTAAAGCAGGAGGATATTTTAATGCTTGGGCCAGAGCTTATGAGGTAGATTACTGAGAAAGTGATATTAATCAGAGAACAGATTCTAGCTGCTCAGAGTCAGCAAAAGAGCTATGCAGATAATAAATGAGGACATTTAGAGTTTCAGATTTGAAGAGTTAATTATGCTGAAAGTATCGTCTATAAAAGACGTTCAGCGATTCGGAAGGCGGAGAAAGCTTGAACTGAGATATATTGGACTGTTTCGGATTTTGGAGCTTATTGGGGTTGTTTCATATGGACTAGACTTCCCAGCATCGATGTCTAGTGTACATAAAATATTTCATGTTGTAATGTTCAGGAAACAATTACATGATGAAGAGCAGCAGTGAGTGTTGAACGCATCGGAGATTTTGCTTCAGGATGATTTTACTACGATTGAAATCTCAGCTTATATACTTGCTAGAGAAGACAAGAAATTTAGAAACAGTATATATATATTTTTTTTTTCCTTTGGTGGAAATTCAGTGGAACCAGAAAGAAGTTGAGGAGGTTTCTTGGGAGCACGATGAGGACATGCGTCGCGACTACCCACTCCTGTTTGAACAGGTAAATTAATTTTTATGATATGTGTTTTATATTATGTTTACATCTTGGGTTATATTTACATTTAACACTAGAATGTGAATATTTCTACTTAATTCTTAATCTTTTTGGAACACATGGTATATATATGGGGGGTTCCTTGTTTGGATTTTTCACCCGATGTACTAGTTCCACTAGATTAGGGTTCGAGCGGGAATATTACCATTTTAGATCGTTAGGTATAAATATTTCTATATGTTCATCTGGAAGTTCATATTGCGAGATGCGTATGATTTCCGAATTTCGAGGACGAAATTCTTTTAAGGGGGGAAGAATGTAAAACCCCGAAAATTTGAATATAGTGTGATAAATAATTATAAATATGTTATATAGTAAAAATAATGTATGTTGATATTTGAGTATGATAGGAATTGATTTGAGATCAATTCAATGTATATTTGTGAATATATGAGTGTAAATACACAAAACATGCACATAGGCAAATAGTGAGAATCTGAGAATTTTGACCAGTTGAGAGTTTCTATATTTTTCATACTGATTCATTTAGAATCTGGAAAAGTGTATAAGACCAAAGTTGTAGGTCTCTTCAAGAGCTTTCCAACAAATCTTAGATCACCTTATTCTGAGATCGTATGAGAAAGTTATAGCTAAAATACCAAAGAGAATGTTCCTAGTCAGAATGAATTTCCCAGTTCAGTCGACACATCAGTCGACTGACAGTGTCGGTCGACACATCAGTCGACCGATACGATGATTTTCAGTTTATTTGGTTCGGGTTTGGGTCGGGTTTAACTATTGGTATATATCCCACCTCACCCGAAAACATCCCCTCTCATCCTCAGATCAGAGAAACCCTAGCCCCCTCTCCCCTCTCTCAAACCCTAAGTTGTTCTTGGTGATTTGGGGAAGAAATCGGAGGATTTTTGGCGGGATTTTCAGTTTGCAGCGAAAGGAATCACTCCCCCTCAGATCCAGGAGCTCTTCATCACCTCGGAGGCGAGTAACATCTCGCCCAACCTTGCCCTACTTTTCTAAACGTTTTCAAAGAGTTTTTTTATGAGTTTTGATGAGCCAAAAATGTAATTTTTGTACAAAGAATTGATTTTTATAGCATATAGTGGAATATATATGATTTCAGATTTATTCAAAATCCACAAACGTTTATTTGAATCGGAGATCTAGATCT
This sequence comes from Asparagus officinalis, assembly GCF_001876935.1. Classification (NCBI taxonomy): domain Eukaryota; kingdom Viridiplantae; phylum Streptophyta; class Magnoliopsida; order Asparagales; family Asparagaceae; genus Asparagus; species Asparagus officinalis. The sequence continues at coordinate 23,492,527 of NC_033803.1, forward strand.
GAAACGTTTTTACAAGAGTTTTAGCATGGGTTTTTGTTTTAAAATGTTTTAAAACATAAATACATATGTTTAGGGTTTTGTTTATATATTCACACCTGAATTTTTCGTTTCAGTTTGGTTCACACATGCTAATATCAGTATTTTCATGCTTGGGATTGATGGGGATGAATTTAGATCAAATTTTGGGTATATAAGAACCTGTACAGATTTTTCTGCAGTCTGTCGGTCGACTGATCGGTCGACCGACGGGCAGTTTGTAAGCCATCAGTCGACTGATCAGTCGACTGACGGACTGATTCTGCTTTCTCAGCTTCTCGGTCGACTGGTCAGTCGACTGGCGAGCTGAGGCTGTGCTGCCTGAGCCTCATCAGTCGACATATGAGTCGACTGACGTCATCAGTCGACACATCAGTCTACTGATGAGCTGTTTTACAGATTTTTGATCTGTTTGAGTTGCTTTTCGGGGTCGCCTCGATAACCTGACCCTAGCTTATCATGTTAATGACTTATCTGTACATGTGGGTTGACTTATGACACAAGTTTAGACATGTACACCGAGATGCGGGTGAGTTTAGATTATGTATATCTGTCCGCCTATACTTTTCACAGTTACACAGTCCTCGTGTTGGACAAGCATTACTTTATAGTCCTCGTATTGGACACCCTTCCCACTTAGTCCTCGTGTTGGACATGCAATGCTATTTAAATCCTCGTGCTGGATATGTATTACCATCCGGTCCATGCGTTGGACAACGGTCGCACCCGGTCCATGCGTTGGACAACGGTCACACCCGGTCCATGCGTTGGACAACGGTCACACCCGGTCCATGCGTTGGACAACGGTCACACCCAGTCCATGCGTTGGACAACGGTCACATCCGGTCCATGCGTTGGACAACGGTCACACCCGGTCCATGCGTTGGACAACGGTTATATTCAGTCCATGAGTTGGACGTTTACTTCATGCAGTCCATGGACTGGACGTTTAATATTTATATAGTCTATGTTTTGGACACTCCTATACTAGAACCTCGGGTTTAGCGTTCAGGGATTACAATTTGAGATACAAGGTATATACATGAGGGTTTCCTTGTTTGGATTATTTCACTCGACGTACCTATGCTCGTGTTGTAATTTCCTAAATACCAAAGCCCATTGTTATTAGGACAAATAATTTTATATTATGTATTAACTGTATTTTCATATACAACAAGCCCTATCCCTTTGGGTTGGTTGTGATGTTGCTCGCTAGCGCTTTGACGCTCATTGTCCCTCCCCATTTCAGGTAACGAGCCAGGAGCCCGGAGAATCGCAGGTTGATGGTGACACACTTTAGTGTTTAGCTGTTAGTTATGCTTATGTTGGAGCTCCACTATAGACTTTTGTTTAGACATTTGAGAGCCTTATTCTAGAAGTTGTAAAGGCCGTGTGCCTTATTTCCTCTTGTCAGATATATGTATTTTGAGACTTGTTGAGTATTCCAGTTTATCTATTCAGACATTGACTACGTATTTCTGTATGTTGGATGATGAGACGTTAATGTGATCACTATCATTTCATCAGTTATTTCTTGTATTATCTTTTACCTGCTTTTGTACCTATACCTGTTGTTGATTCCACTAGAGAGATAGTAATTGTGATGGTGAAACATGTTATTGCACGGTATGGTGCATGGCAGGTTTGACATTTCTGGTTTCACCTCGGACTGCAGCCTTGTGTGAACCCAGGGGCGTCACATGCACAGAAACCTACAATTAATAATCATATTGCTCCTTGTGCATCTCATCAAGTTTCTTCATTATCAACACACACACATGCACATAACATTCATCATAAGCATGCTAATGTGTTCAAGTGTGATTATTGTCGTCGCTTTGGGCATTTGACAAAAGTTTGTTTTGATTTACAAAAAGTTTCATATTTGCCAAATGTTTCTAAAAGACCATGTGTGTTTGAATGTAGTCTTTATGGTAGAGTTGGTCATTTGGCGAAATATTATTTTGATTTACAAAAAACTTCAATTTCACAAAATATTTCAAGAAGACCACCTTTGTTTAATAATGTTTCTCATTTGCAAAATGAATTTAAAAGACAATCTATGTTTGCAAATAATTCTCGTGCACAACCATAATGTCAACATAAATAAATGCACTCTTTTTATTATGCGTATTGTAATCGAAAGGACCATTTACACAATTATTGCTTTGACCATATTAGTGCACCAAATGCACCCAAAAGGGATCGTATACCAAGGGATTTGGACTTTAACGATTGGGTTCATATCCCTAAACTCTTCGGTACCAAGAGTATTTGGGTACCAAAACATGTTTGATCTTTAAGAACAAATTTTTTAGCTTTTTAGTTTTTTATATTCTTAAAGATGTTTTTTATTTTATAAAAAAAATGCAAATAATTTTATAAAAGTTTTAAAAGAAAAGGAAAATTTTGTATATGATTTGAAAATATATAATTCATATTTTTTTTCATGATTTTCTTTCATAGATCTTCAATATTTTTATGAATTGATCAATTTTTACCAAGAAGATTTCCTTGATCAAACATTTTTTAACATACTTTGTTTTTGAATTTATGTATGAGAGGTTTATGTTTGATCAATCCCCCAGATTTATTAATTTTTTTCTTCCAATTCATGTTTATCGGGCACCAAATGTTTATATAGGTTGATACAAGCTCAAAGAGCTTGATATAGTTGTCTCTCTTGCTTTCTTGAAAATTGATTTTGGATTGTTTTATCGTAAACATACTCTTTTTGACCTTTATGGATAAAACATTTAAATGTTTTGACATTGCTATTTGTTTAATCCTTCAAAAATGATGATTTGTAAATTAAGTATGTTTTTATGTGATTATGATTTAGATTTTGATTTATTATTTCATTTGATTAATTTGATTTTCATTTGGACATTCATGATTGTCATGATTTTCATGATTCTCATGATTTGTTTTTATTTGAAAATATTTTTCATGATTCTCATGTTGTTCATTCTTTTGATTTTATAAATCTATATATGTTTGTGTATTAAGACACCATTTTCATAAATGTGTGTGTGTGTATGTGTGTGTGTGTGTGTGTGTGTGTGTGTGTGTTTTATCAATCAATCATGACTTATGTTTTGATAATTTATAAAATTTTGGATTTATTGATTAATCATTTGATTATTAATTTTTATTTTTTGATTCCTATTTATGGAATTTTTTTTGTTTTTTATATATATTTTATTGATATATATTTATGTTTTAAACCACTGTGACACTTTGTCTTAATGATAAATATATATGTGTTCCCTTGGTCTTTTTCTATGTGGTTTGTGTTTAGCATATTCTATATCTATGCTTGCTCACATATATTTGCCTAACTCATTATTGCATATATTCTATAGGGTATTTTGATAGGGGGAGTATTCCTTGTAATTATTTTATAGTCACCGCGCTTATTTGTAAGGGGAGTTTTCGCACTCTTATTGTTTTTCCTATTTTGATGTTGACAAAAGGGGAGAAACAAATGGTTTGTGAGTATTTATGAGTATTTTGATTTATTACAAATTTTATATATACTCTTTGTGTAGATAGTTTGTCATTAAAAAAAAGTGGGAGATTGTACACACTACTAGAATATGTGGTTTTGCCGATAGAATAATAGCGACGGCAATTTCCGTCGCTATAACATGCTTATAGCGACGGAAATTTCAGTCGCTATTATTCCGTCGGCAAAAATTTTTTGTCGACGAAAAAATCATGTTTAGCGACGAAACTTTTCTATCTCTCTTTAATTATACCGACGGATTTTTAGAGACGGAAACTTTCATCGCTAAAAATCTTTTTAGTGACGGAAATTTTCGTCGCTAAAAAAATGAGTAGGAAAAAAATTTAGGCGCGGACGTGCCCAAAAAAATTGGGCAGTCCGTGCCCGAGAGAGGGATTTATCCCCAAATACCTCTCTCATTTCCCATTTCCCCCTCTCTCTCTCTTCATCCCCCCCCCCGCCGCATTTTCTGGTCTTTCCCGGCACCAGACCCACACCGCCGCCCCTACCGACGAGCCGTTGCCTCCCTCTCACTTTCTCTCTCTCAAGGTACTCCTCCCCGCCCCTCATATCTCTCTTTGCTCTCTCCCTTCTCAATCTCTCTTTCTCTCTCCTCCTACATCTTCTCCTCTCTGCGCTCATCTCTGCGTCGACCGACCCACGGCGGCCAAGCCGCACCACGCTGTCAGCGTCGGCGGACGAGAGAGAGGCAGAGAGGAGAGATGTGGGGGGAGAGAGAAAGAGAGATTTATATGGGTATTCTTCATCACATACATTGATGGTATAATATATTTTGTTTTGTATGTTTGCATGTATGTGCATGTGTGTATTCTAATGTTCAATATTTATATGTTTCATTGCAATTATTACTTCCCCGCCAAAACCTAAAAACTCAATCGAAACCAACCAACTCACACCTACACCCACCCTCGCTGTTTGCTAGTAGGGTTTGGGGGAAAGTGGCATCGGGTTCCCCGAAGGAGCGTTCTATGGTTCTTCTAGTGCTGCGGAGTATGTGGTTAGGCGAGGGTGAGTGTTAGGGTTAGGGTTAGGGGTATGGCGATATGGTTAGGGTTAGGGTTAGGCGAGGGTGAGGGTTAGAGTTAGGGTTAGGGTTAGGGTTAGGCGAGGGTGAGGGTTAAGGTGAGGGTTAGGGTTAGGGTGAGGGTTAGGGTGAGGGAGAGGGAGAGGACGAGGGGTTATGGCGAGGGCAAGGGTTAGGGTTAGGGATAGGGGTATAGCGAGGGCGAGGGTTAGGGGTTAGTGAGGGTTAGGGTGAGAGTGAGGTTTAAGGTTAGGGTTTGGGCAAAGGCGAGGGCGAGGGCGAGTGTTATGGCGAGGGTGAGGGTGAGAGTTATGGCGAGGGCGAGGGTTAGGGTTAGGTGAGTGTTAGAGTTAGGTGAGGGTTACATTGAGGGTTATAGTAAGGATTATGTTGAAGGTTAGCATAACTATTACATCACTAATTACATAGAAACTGTATACACACATATTTTCGAGTCATAGAATTCCCCGTCTAATAAATACTATATATAATCTCTTTATTTACTGGTCACATACGCGTACGGGATGGTTGGCGGATACGAGACCATCGTGTTCGGTCCGAACAACCTTTTTGTACGCGTATGTGATGGGGGCTTATATATAAATATTTATTGGATCTATCTAGATTGGACGGGTTAGGTATGTAAACGTGATGTGTATATGTATTTTTATGTGTGTTCTTGTGTACTTTCATTTTGTCAGAGTTTCGGCAGCGCTTACCCGTTGTTCTCCGTGTACAAATGTCGGAGGGATATGTAGGAGTATATCCTTCCTACTACAGTGTACTCGGAGAACAGCGGGTAGGTGCTGCCGAAATTTTAACGAAATGATAGTACACTTGAACACACGTAAATACATATACACGTCACATTTACATACCTAATGGGATAGAAGCCTTCCTCTGATAGACAGTCACATACACCTAAATTAAAATGATATATGTAGGGATATGCTCACTTCCATTAATTTTTAAATTCTAGATGCGGACAGTTCCTGACAAATCGTTCATGAGCATACCACGTGATCGGAGCCATCTAGACATCCGATACAATGATGGAATAGAAGCCTTCTTAGCCTATTCTGACACCAACCCTCTACGGTCACTGAGCGGGTCGATTTTCTGTCCTTGCAAGAATTGCAGGAATGGTAAAATGTTCACTAGGAGTGACGTAAGTTTCCATCTGTTAATCAATGGATTTGATAGCTCTTATGTATTTTGGAGTCATCACGGTGAAGGTGTCCCGGTGATTCAATTACAGGAAGAGTTCATTGATGCCGACAATCCGACAGTTAACACGAAGCATACAAGTCAACAAATCGACCGAATACGCGACAAGAACAAGTCCCGGAAGAAAGAAAACAAAAGAGGGAAAAAGTCGGCGAACCCGCGCTAGCGCAGGACGGGATCAATCCAACCCGCGCAAGCGCGGGTCGGATCTGTCCGACCCGCGCAAGCGCGGGTCGGATGATTCTGACCCGCGCAAGCGCGGGTCGGAACGGTCCGACCCGCGCAAGCGCGGGTCGGATCTGTCCGACCCGCGCAAGCGCAGGTCAGACCAGTCTGCCGCGCAGTTTGGTACCCGAAACGCGTTTTGACGGTTTTAAAGTGGTTTTTCGCAGGATTCATCTGTTCCAGGGGTTCTTAACTGACTTGAGATCATCCCCAAACGTGATTAGGCTGTTGTCAACTGAAGATAGAGCCAAATCACTTGTTCTCATCCAAATATCCCCAAACGTGATTAGGCTGTTGTCAACTGAAGATAGAGCCAAATCACTTGTTCTCATCCAAATAACCACATTCAAAGCCTATAAATATGAGCCAAATGCCTCCATTTTCGAGATCTGGAATTTTATCAAGAGGAGGAGGTGCTGCCGGATTGAAGAGTGAAGGAGCACGAAATTTCAGCGAAGGTCAACGAGATCCCGACGAACTTCGGAGCAAAGGAGAAGCCGTTCGAAGGATCCGAAGCCCGTACGTCCGTTCCTTGAGATTAGGCTTTGTCTTAATCTCGAGAAGAGCCCTGATTTCGCTTTGTCGATTTCAGGACTTCAAGCAAATACCCCCTTGGTGCGAAGGCGAAGCTCTGCCGAATTTTCCTACAACCGGATCTGATTCGCGGTCGTCCACGGATTAACCCCGACACCGGCAAAGAACCCACGCAAGCAAGAGCCGATAAAAGGATCTTGTGTTTATTTTCAAGAAAGTTGTAATCTTTTGTTCTTTTGTTATTTGAATTCATTTGTAACGCTTAAAGTTTAATGAAATCAATGACTAAGGTAACTTTCGACGGAAACAAACTGCCAGCAGAAGTACGAGGAATACTTGTCCTCCTCCTCCAGATCGGCCTCTCCTCGCAAATCCAGGAAGGCCTACTCCAGGAAGACCCGCTGGACTTCAACTGCAGAAGCCCAAGAAGAAGATCTTCCCGCCACCGCTGCACCCGTGGCTTACAACGCCCCGTCGGCATCCGACGAGGCTAAAACTACAGATCTGAACCCCTTAAGCAAAGGGTCGACTGTTGAGGATGTGCCCACTCTATCAAAGAGAGCACGTCAGAGGCGACGTCAACGCCTCGCACGCCAACTGGCCAAAGCCTTGGAACCAGTTGATGGAGTCCGCTATGAGGCGGATCTGAAAAGTAGAAGGCGCCAACCACCACAACAGAGAGTGGACAGCCCCTCCTCTTTTAAACCAGTGAAGAACGAATGGGTTCGCGTCAAAAGGAACCGATCAACTCTTCAAGAGCGGATTCACAAACGCCGCGCATTGCTTGCACAAGCAAAAATTCTTGTGCAAGAGGCCAAGAAATTGGAGAAAGAAGGAGTGGAACATAAGCCACAAAGACTGCACCAAGTATGGAGGCCAAAGTCTAAGACGGCGGCCAAAAAGATCGAAAATCGCAGGTCACTCCAATCCGACCCGCCGAAACGCGGGTCACTTCAATCCGACCCGCCGAAACGCAGGTCACTTCAATCTGACCCGCCAAAACGCAGGTCACTCCAATCCGACCTTCCAACTTGCGGGTCGTCCAAATCCGACCTTCCAACTTGCGGGTCGTCCAAATCCGACCTTCCAACTTGCGGGTCGTCCAAATCCGACCTTCCAACTTGCGGGTCGTCCAAATCCGACCTTCCAGTCTGCGGGTCGTCCAAATCCGACCTTCCAACTTGCGGGTCACCCAAGTCTGACCCGCAACAGATTCAAGGCAGAAGGTGTCCTACACCTATTTCTTCAGTTCCATCGAGTTCCACACCTCCGGTTGAGATTTGTGACAGTGTGGATTTGTCACATTTTAAGATGACCATCAAAGATCGCCTTGGCCCTTCACCCGATGATCAAGGCAAAGCTCCGGTCAAAGAGCGCTTAGGCCGATTGAATGAATCTCGAGCACATTGCCAGGCTGGAGGTCGTCATCCTAAGCAGTGGAAGAGAATGTATAACGGGAAAAGTCCTACAAATGACCGCATAGGATTGCGTGTTTAAATCCAGGAGCCTGTTGAGGGCCGACATTCACAAAAACGTCACCTCAGACATGCGACTCCTGAAAATGCTAACAAAGCGTTGTATCCCCAGAAGGAAACGTATTCGTCAGACGAAGACGTTATACCTGGGAAGTCGTGCCAACACACGATAGGTTGCTCCAGTCATCAAACTGACGAGTTGTACTATCAAGCTGGGGGTGCGAACAAATCCAGGAAAATGAGTGCCCGGAAAACAGATTCTCACTGTCCATGTGCCAAAATCATCAAGGCAGTGTTGTCAGAATGTTGCTGTTCCAAGACCACCCCGGAGAGAGTTTCAGTATTTGAAAGAATCTCCACCAAAACGTCTGAATCCAGACCAAGACGTTTCCGAAAGAAGAGAGTTGTTCTCCAAGATGATGAATTTCTAAAAGTATCTGTTAACATGACCGGAAGAGGAAAGTCAACACGACACTTCAGTCCGGATCAGTTCACCGAAGTGTCCCAACGTATGACTCGATTGCGAACAGGGACCAGTAGGCGAAAGAACTACCAAAGAATACATAAGGGACTTCCTTCAGAAGATGAAACTTCGGAGGTATGCTCGGATGCCGGTTCGGATGCTTGCTCAGCGATGGCCTCCGATGACACCGCTTCAAGTGCAGGACAGCCCTACGAGTCACTCATGATTAGCGCCGAACAGGTGGCTAAGTTGCTCGAGGACGCTCTGACTAAGCAGAAGGAAAATTTCAAGTTCGAGATGGAGATGGCCATGCAACAGATGAGAGAAATGCATGACCAGCAAATCGCGGCACTAACAACTCACCAAGGGGAGTCTAGTCGTCGCAACAATCCGAATCAAGATGATAACGAGCGGGAGGAGGATAATGTCAACATGAATACCCCTCCCGTCATCAACAATAATGGTGGTGGCCCTTCGGATGATAACAACACAAAGGAGGATCACGTTACTTCTCCCCGAAATCACTCGAAAACGGATACGAGTGAGGATAAGAAAATGAGGGACTTGGAAAGCAAGATTAACGCATTGATGAGTGCCCAAGAAGTGAAAAGGTCTGGGATACCATGTCCATATCTAAGGGAATGGGAATCAATTCCATACCCGGCGAAATTCAACTTGATCAATTTTACGCCGTTTGATGGGAAGGGCTCCCCAACCCAACATTTGATATATTTTAAGTCTCATTTAGGAATAATCTCCGGGAATGAACCCTTAATGGTGCGGTCATTCGTTGGCACTCTTCGCGGAGCAGCCTTCGATTGGTATCGCCGCCTCAAGCCGAGGAGTATCAGCAATTGGGATGACATGGAGTACATGTTTCTGACAAACTTCTTCGATGACGACACCGAGATTTCAATCGGCACACTATTTAACGAGAAACAGAAAAATGGTGAGACGGTCGAAAACTTCGTGAAGAGATTCCGAAACAAAGCAATGAACTGCAGGGATCCGGTCAGCGAAGACTTCATTCTCGAGACTTGTCACAATAATCTTTCATTGGACATCCTCGAAGCTATGGGAATGGCACCACCGAAGACTTGGAAGGACTTAAAAGTGCGAGGAGAACGAGCCGAGCAATTCCTTAAGAGGAAGAAGGCAGAAAGAGGTCAAACGGCGAATAATGCTCCACAACAAAACTTTGTCCCTAAGGGCAAAGGAAAAGCACAGGCGGATGCGGTGGACGCGAACCAAACGTTCGAAGTAAAAGCACAACCGCAACAGCAGCAGCAGAAGGCGCCTCAACAGTCAAAGTGGCAACAACAGCCCCAGAAGCAAAAGGCCTCGGAGCCGAAATTCCCAAAGGTCTATTCGTTTAAAGAGGATGAAGCCCCCGGTATTTTCAAATACCTCATAGAGAACAACAAAATCAAACTGCCTCCTATCCAGGATCAAGAAGATGCTAAAAGAATTAGCGATCCAAAATACTGCGCATTTCATAGAGCGGTACACCATCCAACCAAGGCGTGCTATGCCCTTAAAGATAAGATCCAAGCTCTAATCGACGTCGGGGTCATTACTATGAAGCAACCTAAGGAGAAGAAGGTGGGTGCAAATGCAGTATCGATTAGCTTCGGTTCTGTTCCCTTGAACTGGTTCCAGCATGAGCCGGTGATAAATGCAACAGTGAAGACCGTGAACGATGATCCTCATAAACAGCGTCAGAAAGGACTTATGCCACACACAGCCCCGAATGGTGAGATTCTTTGGGTTCATCCAGATTTGATTGGAGATGGACAATGGACTGGAGCCTCTTCCAAGAAAAGGTCAAAAGGAAAAGGTAAGTCTTGTTATGGAGCTTTTGCTATTCCGGTAAGAGACGACGATGAAATTCTAGCCTTCCCGCTTTCTGAAGATGAACAGGAGGCCTTTGTAACCCGGAGCGGGAATGAATATCACTACAAATATCTGGATGCTTCTGAGCAGCTGGGGATAACCAAAGCCATTCCCTCCAAGACATTAGCAGAACTGGGAATTGTCTCAACTCCCCCAACACCTGTAGCTACGGAGAAAGTCCAGCAAAAGGAGAAAGGGAAAGAACCTCTACGCCAAGAAGTCCAAAACCCGAGGCAGTCTCGATTCAATCATCCGATTGGGAGAGACAAACCGGGAAAGGCAAGCTCTCCGCCCCATTTTGACATCATGGCGCAGTTAGCTAACATACCAGCCAGGATAACCCTATACAAATTATTGCGTCTATCAAAAGATACAAGGAAAGCATTGCATGAAGCCTTGAATGACTCTGAAGCCTTCTTGACTCGAATCAAGCCGTCTTCTGGAGAAGCGGAGCCGTCAGTTTAACATTGTAATCTAGCGGCACATCATTTTCCCTGCATTTCTTTCACCAAAGAAGACATGCAAACGAAAAATTCCAAGCATGATCGGCCTCTGTATTTCACCGGCCACATTGGCTCCAGCGTTGTCAATCGGATCCAAGTCGATCCGGGTTCCGCTGTCAGTATCATGCCATTCCGATTGATGCATAATCTCGGAATACCGGCAAGTAAGCTAGCATCCACGGGCACTACGATCTATGGATTCAACACCAGTGGGTCCAGACCCTTGGGAAAGATTCGGATAAAGTGCCAGATCGGGGATTTAAAGTCGGAAGTCACTTGTTACGTGATTGACGCGGAAACATCCTATAACTTACTGTTGGGTCGACCTTGGATCCACGATAATCTGATAGTCCCGTCAACTCTTCATCAGTGCCTCAAGTATGTGGACACAAATAATGAAGTCAAGACGGTGGTCGCGGATAAGCAACCGTTTAAGGGATTGGAGAACTATTTCACTGATTCCCTTCTATACGGCGCCGAATCCGATACTGAACCATCGGCCCAAGGAACGGACAGTGTAGATGAAGCTGATACCGAAGCTGGGTTCGATTATGATGGCGGTTTTGTACTTAATGACATTGTACCCATTGTAATTAATCTTGACGATGAAGAATCATCAGAAAGTAGTTGTAACTGGCAGCTTGCCGAAGAACTATCAATAAACGATGATTTAGAGTACCCTATGTGTCTGGATAATATTACTAAAGAATTGTATGATAACCCTGAATTGTATATGCCACTTCAATCATTTTGCATGATAAAAAAGCAGGTACAAGATCCATGCGGAACGACGCTTGTCATCCCCGCAGGGACAGGGGGTGGAAAGGAAGTCGTCTACGGTAAAGGAAGAGAAGCTCCGATACCCGACCACTTCTTGGAAGAGGAAGACGATGATGATAAACCTGCTCCTCACCTATTTAGGTATGACGCGAAAGCGCGCGATCTAATGGAGAAGTATGGATATGACTTCACACGCGGAGAAGGTCTTTGCTTTGGTCGAGGTCCACGAGTTCCACCTCGAATGGCCTATGTACCAAAAGGAAAACCAGATGCCGACTTGGGAAGATCCTTGGGTTCATCACCTAAACATGCAGTACGGCGATAGGTTTGAGCAAAGGGAGCCTCCTACCGAAGATCAAGTACTCCAGGTAAATATGGGCAGCGAAGATAATCCGAAGCCTATATTCATTAGCGACAGCCTCCCGCCGGAAGAGAAAGAAGAGTTAATCTCTCTTATCGGGGAGTACATCGATGTGTTTGCCTGGAATTATGAAGACATGCCGGTGCTCGATCCAAACGTAGCAGTGCATTGCCTCAATATTAAGTCGGATGTCAAACCTGTTAAACAACAACAAAGACGGTTTCGTCCGCAAATGATGGAAGCAATCGAGGCCGAAGTTAAAAAGCTTATCGACTCGGGCTTCGTTAGGGAAGAGCAGCATCTAGAGTGGCTTTCCAATATTGTCCCGGTCCTTAAGAAGAACGGGGAAATCAGGGTTTGTATCGACTTTAGAGACCTCAACGCTGCCTGCCCAAAAGATGATTTCCCCCTTCCCATCACAGATGTCATCATTGATAATACGTGTGGGTTCGAGAGGATGTCTTTCATGGATGGTTTCTCTGGTTATAATCAAATAAAGATGCATCCAGATGATGAAAAGCATATCGCGTTTAGAACACCCCTCGGTGTTTTCTGCTACACGGTTATGCCTTTCGGCTTAAAAAATGTAGGTGCCACTTATCAGAGAGCCATGTCAAAGATTTTTCAGGAGCATCTTCGGAAGACTATCGAATGATATGTGGATGATTTGGTCGTGAAAAGTCGTGATAAGAAAGATCACATTAAGGACTTGAAGACCATGTTCGACTTGATGCGAGCCCATCAATTGAAAATGAATCCTACCAAGTCTTTCCTCGGAATGTCCAGTGGTAAATTCCTGGGGTTTGTCATCACCACCAAAGGTATTCACATCGACCCTGATAAGGTAAAGGCAATTAATGAATTACAACCTCCGAGAAACCTCAAGGAGCTCAGAGGATTGCAAGGGCGGTTAGCTTATATCCGTCGGTTCATCTCGAACCTCTCAGGAAAATGCCAACCATTCTCCAAGCTCACAAAGAAGGGCGTGTCATTTGTATGGGATGACGCTTGTCAAAAGGCATTCGAGAGTATTAAAGAATATCTCTCAAAACCTCCCGTACTCGTCGCACCGAAATCAGGCAAACCGTTCTTGATTTATGTCAAGGCGACGAGCCACTCATTAAGTGCATTACTTGCACAAGATGATGATAACGGTCATGAGCAGGCGGTATATTATTTAAGCCGAACTATGGTAGGCGCTGAATCTCGATATCCTATGATTGAGAGAGAATGCCTCGCTTTAGTGTTCGCTATTCAGAAGATGCGGCATTACCTGGTTGGACAGACCATTTATGTTATCTCTAAGGTTAACCCAGTCCGAGTATTCATGACTCAACCAGCTTTCATGAATTGGCGATTAGCAAAATGGGCCTTACTCTTATCCCAATACGACTTACATTTTAAACAACAGAAGTCGGTGAAAGGACAAGCCATCTGTGATCTCCTAGCAGCTAATCCAACTACGGATACCACCGAGATATATGACGACCTACCCGATGAGACTCACGAAGTCAACGCAACTTCACACCAGCAAGTATGGCATTTATACTTCGACGGTGCTTCACGAGCAACTAATGTAGCAAGTGCTCCTGGAAGTTCTAAGATTTCTTCCGGAGTTGGAGTTGTCTTAGTTTCCCCAGGAAAACACGTGATGCCTCGAGCTTACTCGTTGACCGAACCGTGCTCAAATAACGTAGCCGAATATAATGCATTGCTCATAAGACTCAGTTTCGCCAAAGAACTGGGGGTTGAGTATCTCGAAGCCTTCGGTGATTCTCAACTGATAGTTAAACAAGTTCAGGGAGAGTACGAGGTCCGAAGTCAGGATTTAATACCATACCATAAGATGGCAGTGGAGATGGCAGAATCATTCGAAGGATTCTTTATCGAACATATTCCACGGTTACAGAATACCTATGCAGATGCGTTAGCGGCGTTAGCTGTATCCCTGGCGCAACCCCCTAAAACAGAACAGTTTGTTACAGTAAGAACTCATCAGCTCCTAGTGCCAATCTATGATGAAGATGGCGAAGAAGAAGAGGTTAAGGAAACACACTCAACTCAAGTTGAGTTTGAACCCCGAGATTGGCGTTTCCCCATCATCGATTACGTCATGCACGGAATACTACCGGAAGACGTAAAGGAAAGAGATTCGATCCGACGAAGAGCACCAAGATTCTACTATAATACGGAGAATCGAACGCTATACCGCAGGGGGTACGATGGATTGCTAGCACGTTGCTTATCGACTAAAGAAGCTGAGGAAGTCCTTAAAGAAGCACACGAAGGAGAGTGTGGTGCGCACCAACCTGGCCCCAAGCTTTATGACCGCATCAGAAGAATGGGATATTTTTGGCCTTTTATGATGAGTGATGCGGTAGCGTATGCCCGAAAGTGTAATGCATGTCAAATACATGCGAATTATATGCACCAACCTCCGGAGCATCTGCATCCTTCGGTTACGTCATGGCCGTTTGAGACCTGGGGAATGGACATTGTTGGTCCTATAAATCCCCCGTCAGTCAAAGGTGACCGGTTCATCCTAGCAATTACCGACTACTTCTCCAAATGGGCTGAGGCGGTTCCGCTCAGAGAAGTTAAAACGAGCAATGTCATTGTATTCATCAAGCACCATATCATCTACCGGCATGGTGTCCCAAGACGAATCATACATGACAACGGTCCTCAATTCGTCAGCAATGCATTTATCAGGTTTTGCGAAAAGTTCAAGATTCAGGACATCTCGTCGACAGCTTACAATCCCATAGCGAATGGATTGGCTGAAGCCTTCAACAAGACTATCATAAAACTTTTGTCAAAACTCGTGAAAACTAATAAACGAGACTGGGATGACAAGCTTGGCGCGGCTCTATGGGCCTATCGTACCACGGTACGCACACCAACAGGAGCGACCCCATATTCACTAGTATACGGATGTGAAGCCGTTCTTCCGTTGGAGATTCAAATCCCGTCACTTCGAATCGCCCTCGCGACTCGAATGACGACCGAAGAGCAACATCAGAAGCGCCTTGAAGAACTTGAAAGGCTAGATGAGAAGCGTTTAGAAGCTCAACAGCATATCGAATTCTACCAAGCCAGAATCTCTCGAGCTTTCGACAAAAAGGTTCGACAACGGAGTTTCAAAGAAGGGGATCTAGTTTTAGCTGAGAGGCGGCCTATGATCCTTAACTCCAAGAAGAAAGGAAAATTTGAACCCAAATGGGAGGGACCATTCGTAGTAGAGACAGTTTACTCGAGTGGCGCGTATCGCCTAGTCACCAAGGACGGCGACCGGCTTATGATGCCGATAAACGGCAAGTTCCTGAAAAAATACTATCCTTAGTATCTTCAGGATAACAATTGTATCGGGAAGTTCCTGAGAGGATGCTCCATGTGGTATTCTTAGGGATAACCCAATCATGGTAGGAGTGATGAATGAGAAATTCCCGTTCGAATTCTGAATGTCGGAATGTTTCTAATTTTCATGAGTTATTTTTGTGAGATGAGATCCAATCCTCTGACAGGTTAATCTTTCCTCACCAAACCATCCGCCGATCAAATTAAATCGACGGTGGATTCACCAAAATTTACAGGTTAATCTTTCCTCACCAAACCATCCGCCGATCAAATTAAATCGACGGTGGATTCACCAAAATTTTTATCCGCCAGTCACTGGCAATTCTCAGACTCAACATGTTAGGTCCTAATCACTTAGCATTGAAGTCCCCCTTTGAGTGATAGTACGAGTTGGCATTTTCATTGCTACCCGTATTCCACTCTCTTTGCTTTCAGGTCAAACCTATAAAAGTTAGGGCCAAAGCCAAATTCCTCTCTCGATTCCTTCCATGAACGAGAGGTCCACTTTCAATTTGAACAATCAAACCTATAAAAGTTAGGATTGTTCCCGATCTCACTTAGTCAAATCTACAAATAGTTAGGACTAAGACCGAGTCATTCCTTTTCGATAAACGAAAATCTGCCTTTGCTCCTTTTTCCACCAAACCTATAAAAGTTAGGGTCAAAATTGGGTTTTCTCCTCAATGAATGAGGGATTCTTTTGATTCAAATAACCAATCCTATAAAAGTTAGGGTCGTTTGAACCTTTCCGATTCTCGGAGTGGAGATCCTACTCTTAGTTTCATCTTTTCGGATTCTAGAGGTGGAGATCCCACCTTGAGTTTCCTTTCCAACTGGAGATAGAATATAAAATTCTTCCTCTTCAGTGCAGGGAGATAGAATATATAATTCTTCCTCTTCCATTTTCCAGTCCGTCTTTACTCTGAGAAAAGACACAATTCCCAACTTCCAATCTGTGCACTTTGTGCACAGGGAATTTTATCTCAACTCCTAAATAGAGATAATCCTACGCCTAACACGCGTTGCCGGTTTAGTCTTTCACCGATTGAAAAAGATACCAGAGTTTAATTCTGGGGACTTTTATCCCAAATCCTAAGTAGGGATGAGTCAACACCTAACACACATTGCTGGGTACCTTTTCCTATGAGAAATGGTGAAGTCTATGTATTCAAAATCATAGCACAAAGTCTAAGAGAAATAATTCTTTTAGCGCAACGTCACATGTGAGACGGGTTTAAAATTCACATGCTAGCCCGATTCAAACGGTAATCGGTAAAGGCACATCAAACCCGTTGAAGGCTGGGGGTTGGCCAAAAATCCTAAAGTCTATGTCTAACACACATTGCCGGTTTAGTCTTTCACCGATTGAAAAAGACACCAGAGTTTAAGTCTGGGGAATTTTATCCCGAAGCCTAAGCAGGGATAAGTCGGTGCCTAATACGGGCCGCCGGTTTGTCTTTTACCGTAAAAAGTGACCAAGTCTACGTATTCAAATTCGTAGCATTAAGTCTAAATGGGTTCATCCCTTTAGCATAACGTTACTTGTGAAACTGACCCAGATAATTCACAGGCTAGCCCGATTCAAACGGTAATCGGTAAAGGTATATCAAATCCGTTGACGGCTGAGGATTTGCCAAAAATTCTATAAGTGTTATGGTTGATTATTCTAAACAGAATGAGAAATCATAATGAGAAATTAAAAAAAAAGATTAAACAAAACACGCGTATCATTAAAAAAAAAGAGTTCTGATATAACAGTCACAATCACTTTACATTGTATTTTTCACTAATAATTTCCTGCTCAAGTTTGTTTAACTCTTCAACATAAGCACGTTCAAGCTCACGTTGTAGCTCAATCTTGAAGGAGTCCTCGGAAGCGGATAAGAGTTGGGCGGCTTCTTCCTCCATCTTGGCTAATTTTTCCCTCGAAAGCATCACTTTGCTGGATATCACAGCCTTGCTATGCTCCTCCCTGGCCTTGGTCACCTCCAAAGTAGTTCTTCGTTGTTTTGCTTCCGCCAGTTTCTGCTCAAACTCTGCTATTTCGGCGTCAACAGAGGCTAACGACGAGTCGATTTCGCGTAAGTGAGCCAATCTTTCGGAAAGAACTCCCTCCGCTTGGTCGACACGTTTTCTCTGCGCCTGAATACCAAGCCCGATGGATTCCCGAGATTCATGCCATGACTGCATACGAGCCTCTATTTGCGCAGCAACATAGCCAGAAACACCAACAGATTGGAACCCTTGTAACTTCACAAATCTACGCTCAAACTGATTCACATTGTCGGTCAAAGCTTCAGCTATGTCAAGGGCACCAGTGTCCTTTATTAAGGCTATTTTACGCTCAAGGACCGATCGGAATTGGCCGAAAGGGATTCTCTTCTCTAGGAGTTTGCCAATTAATGACTCTACGAAGTTAAGAAAATTGCCGACTTCCAAGCAGAGGAGGAGCTTATCTGGGTCGTCATCAGACAATAAAGCATCAATGCGTGCGCGCAGATGAGATGACGATCCTAGAAAAAGAAAGCGCAAAATCATGAATACCCAGTTATGATAAGTCAAAAAAATGAAAGGAAAGGCTAGCACACGGGATTTACCAGTCCCCGAAGAGCTTTCTTTGACCGAATGCACTACACCTGTGTCTCGCCGCTCAACTTCATGAGTTGAAGGGAGCGTCGTAGGTGTAGTAACCGTTGAAGCAGCAACTCCCGCAGTTGGTCCCACGTCTCACAGGAGAACCCTCGCTAATAGTTGCAGCAGGCACGGTAGCTGGCATTCCCAAAGAAACCGAGAGTTGTTGCGGAAAGCCTGATGGCCGAGCGTCAATAACAACTCCTGCCAATAGCAAGAAATCAAGACCCTCGAGAACGTCAGATATCCCAACAATAGTAGTTGTATCAATCTTAACGACTGGTCCTACAAGAATGACTCCCTTAAGGCTAAGTAAAAAACTGATAAGGGAATAACCTTCACAGAAGGACGAAATCCATACCTGCAGAGGAACCAGGCTCGACGACTGGTTCAACAAGCTCGGAGATTGGTTCAATAATTTCGACAATGGGTTCAACCGTCTCAAAGACCGGATCAACGACGTCGATGACCGGTTCGGCAGTTTCACCAAATGGTTCAATAACATCTTGGCGAGTTTGTTCTGATAACATGTCGTCAAGTAGTCTGTTATCAGAGCCCGAGGGGTCTTGTAGGGGATCAGACGGAAGTGCACCGGCTGTATGATGAAAGGTTTCTCTATCACTCGGGCCTTCCATTGGAACATCTGAAGAAAATTCTAAGTGTTAAGACATGGAAAGAGAAATTGGAAATCAGTAATGAAAGAATTAAGTTCACCTCCGGGAACGGAGGAATGCTCTTCAATCCCAACGTTGACAATCGCATCTTGTAGCTTTTCTAAAAGAGCCAGAAGCATGTAAGCAATTAGAGGGGGAACGAGCTCTGAGTTGTTTAATACCCGAGATTGCCATCTAAAAGGTGTACTACCAGTAATAGGAGTACCTGGGCTAGCAACCGCCGTCGATGAATCAGTTCCAACACCCGTCAAAGCCTGGCCCACAGCCTCATCCGCTTGTGGCATAAAACATGGCTCTCCAAAAAAGCCTATATTGGGAGAAGGGGCGTCGCACATCATCGTGTCTTCGTCATGACCCCCTGGGACATAGAACTTGCTAAGTTTGAAGCTTGGTAAAAATGACAATGACTGGAACATTACCTTCTCCACCAAGGGGTGCATCACCAATCGCCTCCATTTGAGAAGTTTGTAGTTTAGTGTTGCGCTTGATGGTTAACTTTAACCTTTTTGTGGGCCGGGTCTCTTAGAGAGCCACAGGTCTATCTTGTGTTGATATGGCAGGTGGTTCAACTTGCGATCCCGCCTGAGCTATGGCCCGAGATCGAGCACGGGTAATGAGGCCACCTCCCTCTTCCTCCTCGGAATCTACATTTGAAAGTTCAACAATCATCCTATTGTAAGTAGGCAAAATTCTCCATTTTTTACGAGCTTTACGTCGACGAGCTCGATCAGTAATCGACAAATCCCATAGTTCTTTACAAAAAGATTCAGACAAACCTGCCGCGTCTTCCTCAAAGCCACTGTTGACTTCCGTAGCAACATCGGCAGCAAATTCATCTTCTTCGGAAGTTTCCTCCTCAGAAGCGAATGACTCCTCTTCTATTTCCATCATTTTCTGCTTACCTTTGCCTGAGGGACCAGCGAGCTTCTTTTCGCGCCTCCTTCATTTCAATACATCTTCTCGGACTATCTTCGCAGCGATGCGCGATGCAACTTCCGCCTTCAGATCCTCAATCGACCGCAAAGGGACAGGGTCGTTAGCGGCCATGATCCATTTGCAGTATAGATATGTAAGCTCTAAATGACGATCAGTGTTCGGGAGACAAAACTCGGCACCGGTACAGCCCGTTGCATTCCACAGCCAGGCGCGAACGCCATCCACTAGTCCGCCGCGAGTATGAAATTTTGGGTTCGGATTCCCGACATATAATTGGTCATACCCGAATTGACGGGCGAACCGGCACGGCAAATAGGGCTCCAAATAGCAGCGCTCCTTTACTCGGAAAAGGAGATGGCCTGGCCTTATGTTCATAAGCCATCTGAAACAGCCGACATCGAGAGAGGTCCGGTCAGTACCGGGTGCTTCTACATCAGCAAGCATCCCGCTATATCTACCAGGAAATCGAGGAAGACATGGGTTGATTACCCAACCCTTGTGCATGTGCAAACTCTTCCTGATATCTGAGAAGGTCCGAGTCGGCCATTTGCACTCCTCATATAGTTGTAGCAGAGGAGTAGACAGATCTGCACTCTTAGGAGGCGACATCAAATCGGGGCGATGAAGAACTAGCCATCCCATCAAATAGGTATAAGGGAATTCCGTCTTCGGCGTAGGGATCTTCACGGATAGAGTCTCATCAGTCTGAGTGAAAGTGGTGGTCAGTTGGCGGAGCCCACGATGAATACCGGCGATCATGGCTGGCAAGAGAGATAGGCTTCTCCCATGAGCAAGCTGAACAGCGGGAAACAATACCTCAATCGGCAAGTCATCTGAAGTTTGATACGGCACCACACATTTCTTCAACCAAAGTGCAATATAGCCGGCCAACAAGGTCTTAGGATGGATGGATTTCTCTGCTTGCAATAAGAAAGTCCTGAACTTGGTTCCTGCACAAAATCGGTCCTGGGCACTCGCGATGGTGTAAGAGCGGGCGTCACATTTTTTAATTAACTTGTCAATCTCCGAACGGGCCAACGGTTCCAGTTCACAAATAGCTTCACCAGTTTTCTCAAAATTCTTAAACAAGTAGCAGGAGAATTGCTTTAAGCTTATTTGAGGAGATTTCTTCCTCGCAACAGGATTAGCGCCAGCTAAAGCAATTTGATAATGACACGTGAGTTCCCATAAGGTGTCATATCGGTCAGGCTTATGAGTCTTCAATTTTTGTAGCTCCTGATTGGAGGGAAAATATTCCTGATACGGTATATCTCCCAACTGAAGTCCAGAGACTTTGTGCATTTCGTGAAAGGGTAATCCCAATTCTCCATTCCGTGTCACAAAGGTGTTAGTATCTGGATTATACAGTTCCATCAACCCCAGGAAGTAAAGAGCGTGCACCGGTAACCCGTACTGAGTAGCCCGAATAGCTTCATACAATCATATAGACTTTAACTCAGCGCCCCAGCGGTGGAGGACATAACCTGTCATCCGACCCCACCATGCTTTATCTGAAGAGTGAGACCAACCAAAGCATCGATATTGGTCGATGGGCAGTTCACGTCCTAGTTCAGCAAGACGATTCCTTACAGTGCGAGCTATTATAGGCACCTCCCATTTAGACGGGTCCTCCAATCCCATCACGCCCGGGTGTAACCCTGTAATATGTCTTCTGCCACGAGAACCCGGAAGTGAGTGACTGGTGGTGTACCCGCAAGGGATACTGGTATGTTCCTCTGTTAAGGTCCACGGCATCTGTCGCGTCACCGCTTGCCCGCGTAATTCTGTT
Organism: Asparagus officinalis; assembly: GCF_001876935.1. Lineage (NCBI taxonomy): Eukaryota > Viridiplantae > Streptophyta > Magnoliopsida > Asparagales > Asparagaceae > Asparagus > Asparagus officinalis. The sequence continues at coordinate 23,513,964 of NC_033803.1, forward strand.
AGTGAACGGTGACGAGGGAATGGAGGGAGATATAAGCAAGTTATGCCGTCACTGTGTAGCCACCGCTCATCCACAAGCTTTATGACATCGGGATCTGTCACAGAATCACCGAACAGGTAATGGGTCTTCCTTAAAGGATGATCGGGATCTGTATCTTCAGCAAACGGCACGTCAGTAATTAATTGACACGTGATGCGACGACTTCCCTCCCGTATCGACTGGCAGAATTCATCCGGGAGGTCCAAGGCGAATTGAGAAGTGCGCAGGATTAACATCGGATTATCAACGGCAGTATAATAGCTACTCCTATGGCCATCTATCTCGTATTGAGAAAATGGCGTTGCAGGGTATTCAACTGAAACAAGTAACGCGTGTTTATCAAACGTAGTTATGAAGAAACATTTAGGCGACACAGGGGGTCGAACTCTTTTTACCAAATGGAGTCGCCGCCTTGTAATTGGCGAGACGATTTTAGCGGTATTACGAATTTACAAGATAACGTACATCTTCACATAAATGACGCGGTGATGTACCCTATCTTAAGGAACGTAATACGGCAGAAAATCGCCCCATATGGCCTTGAGACGCGTTTTGACCAAGCAAAACGTATCCGGTAAGCATCCACCCCCACGAAGGAGGGTATCAACTCTTCCCAACTGCCTCACCAAGGAGGACAGGGCGGGGATGTAATATAGAAGCATCCACCCCTACAAAAGAGGGTATCAACTCTTCCCAACTGCCTCACCAAGGAGGACAGGGCGGGGATGTAATATAGAAGCATCCACCCCCACAAAGGAGGGTATCAACTCTTCCTAACTGCCTCACCAAGGAGGACAGGGCGGGGATGTAATATAGAAGCACCCACCCCCACAAAGGAGGGTATCAACTCTTCCCGACTGCCTCACCAAGGAGGACAGAGAGGGTATGTGATATGCAGCATGATATAAAAATTTTGAATTCATGAACAGAAAATTACAAAGGCTTACCAGTAAAAGACAAGTGCTCCCTCTCAGGTGACTGAGTGGCTGAGCGGCTCCTCGGGAGGCGTGATCTCCTCGTCGACATAACCAATCTGCAATAAAGACCAATAGCTCGGTCAGATCAAGAATCAAGATACATGAATCAAAGTCTAAAAAGGGAAATTGCGAATCTTTAATTGAAATTCTACAAAATGGAATTTTCCCGACATAGCTAATCTGCAATAAAGATCAACAGCTCAGTCAGATCAAGAATCGAGATACATAAATCGAAAGACTAAAAGGGAAATTGCGAATCTTTAATTGAAATTCTATAAAATGGAATTTTCCAATTAAAGGTCTAATTAAACCTATACGACATTCTCGGTTCAAATTAAAGGAAGATCAAATATATAAGCCAAGCGAATCAAGCGTCTCTTGCATAGTTCACGTGCGCAATTGAGCATGAAAATCCAAGGGAAAATCAAGTTAAGTGTCGTGGAGTCAAATATGAGGCCTCGATCATGTCAACATGCAGATTCACAAGCTCAATCATACACAAGAATAGCTCGAATTCAAGGCGTGCACGAGTTCAGTTACATATGAATTCAATAATACAAGAGCTCAGTTATATACAAATTCGAATTCGAATTATATTCAAGAGTTCAACCATAACCATGAGTTCAATCACATGTACAAATTCAAGGCGTATAAGGTTCTCAACCGCATACAAGTTTGGATTCAAGTTCTCGAGCCACGTACAAGTTCGAATTCAATCGTATACCATGTTCAACCACGTGCAACCAAATTCAGGGAATTCTCATTCAAATACATGCACAAGATCAGATTCAAGTCATCAACCGAAAAAAAAAATTTATATACATGAGTTCAATCATACAAGTTCAGTTCTCAACCAATATACAAGCTATGGGTTTTTTGAGTCATAATTCAGGGTCAAGAATAGTACATTAGAATTCCCACACAAGTCAGCCTATGACAATAAGGATGCATGGGACAATGAGGAATCTTTCACGCCCAAAACTATTGCAGGAGAGTTAGATTTCACTGTCAAGAACCATAATTTTTATGTTGCTTCGCACGCCACTGATGCCGAGTTGCTTATGGCATTAGATCCTCGTGATAAGGAGGAGGATGAGTTTAGTTCTTTCGTGGTGGATAAGAAAAGCTTCGAGTGGGTCGATGCAATGGTTTCAAGGGCAAAACTAAGAGGAACGGGTCTCAAATACCCAAACTAAGCACCCAAGTCCTTGACTGCCATTCAAAATCCAACCTATATATCAAAATCAAGTTTTTCGGCCATGAACAGTAACTTTTGGACATGGACAGTGAAAATTTCGGCTAACAAGGAATTCTAATCAACAACTTCAGTTCTTTACACAAATTCAAGAATCAAACTCAAAAATTCGGCCATCACCCCAACATCAATTTCGGTTTTCCCCAATTTGAAGAATTAGGGTTTTCAACCATTGAATTAAATCTTGGGGAATTAACTAAAAAATCAATGTAAGGGAATCAAAGCCATGAGGAAGGAGACTTACCCAAATTCTGAAGTTTGAAGAAGGAAGGAAACCCCAAGGTCAGCCGAAAACCCTAGGTCTGCCCTCTTTGTTCAAGTCCAAATTGGAAGAGGAGAAGAAGGAGTAAAGGAGAATTTAAGGAGGAGGAGCTTTGATTCAGTTGGAATTCTGGAGGAAGAGGAGCTCTTGAGGGGTTAGAACTTAAGAAGGAACCGAAAATATGGGGAAGAAGAAGAGCTGGGGACCGAATTTGAAGAAGGAAGAAACAAAAATCGGGACTTTTATCTTTTTTCCCATCCGACCCGCGTTCCGTGGGTCAGATTCATGTCCGACCCGCGTGCTCGCGGGTTGGATTAATCCGACCCGCGATCACGCGGGTCGGATCTATCTGACCCGCGTGAACGCGGGTCAGACCCATTTTGACGCTCGTTTTGCAGTATTTTCGCCTGATTTCGTCCGTTTTCAAAATTTTCGAAGGTTAACCTCATCTCCCGGACAATTTCACGGCATTTTTGTTCATATTTGGAATGTTCAAAGTTCGACTTCATTTCTCGGATAATTGAGCGGCATTTTCAGTCAGATTTGGAATTTTCGGAGTTCAATCCCGTCTCCCAAATAATTGCGAGATATTTTCGTCTATTTTTAGAATATTCGAGACCCAATTTTATATTTTGGGTGATTTCGTGATTTTTCACCTATTTCGGGATATTCGGGACCCAATTTTATATTTTGGATGATTTCGCGATATTTTCGCCTTTTATCGAATCTCGATATCCAAACTCCAACGGGTACATGAGTCTAAATTGTTTCCCATTTTGACAGGAAGTTCCTAGATAATATTACAGATAATAATTCTTAAGGATAACCTGGCAACCTCCGGCGGGTACACGAGGTTAAACTGATTCCCGAAACTCCCAGGAGTACACGAGTATAAACTGGTTCTCCTCAGGTTAACGCGAAACCCTAAGGTCAATGCCGGTCAACGCGTAGCCCTAGGTCAACGCCGGTCAACGCGTTGCGATGAAAGTCAACGCCGATCAATTCGAAACCCTAAGGTCAATGCCGGTCAACACGTAGCCCTAGGTCAACGCCAGTCAACGCGTTGCAATTGATCCAAAAGTCAACTCAATGACATATCAACAAAAAATCCACTCACCAATTCCGGTTCAAGGCTTCAATAACGGTCAGACGATAAACGCAGTACCGAGAAAATCTTAGCTATTCGACAAAATACAGAATACGCTAAAATATGGAGAAGTCAAGAATCGAAACCATCTGTAGGTCCTTTAACACCGACTGAAGGTGGGGATCCATCATATCCAAAGCGTTCCAGACTCCTCTATAAAAGAATGAGGCTGAAACACTTTGGAGGGGGTATCTGTAGGCGTCTAAAATTGTCTACGAGAGCCCACACGAAACTCGAAGCAATGAATGGGCGAGTCAAGAAGCTTCGTCAAACCAACTCGTGCGCGTCGGTCAAACGCGTGCACGTCGGTCAGCTCGTGCGCGCCGGTCAACGCACGTCAATCAGCTCGTGCGCGCCGGTCAACGCGCGCACGTCAAATCATTTCGCACGTCAATCAGCCCGCGCGCATCGATCAGCACGCGTATATTAACCAACGCGCGTTCGACGATCGGTCTCGCGACGAAGCATACAAGTCAACAAATCGACCGAATACGCGACAAGAACAAGTCCCGGAAGAAAGAAAACAAAAGAGGGAAAAAGTCGGCGAACCCGCGCTAGCGCAGGACGGGATGATCCGACCCACGCAAGCGAAGGACGGATCAATCTGACCCGCGCAAGCGCGGGTCGGAACGGTCCGACCCGCGCAAGCGCAGGTCAGACCAGTCTGCCGCGCAGTTTGGTACCCGAAACGCGTTTTGATGGTTTTAAAGTGGTTTTTCGCAGGATTCATATGTTCCAGGGGTTCTTAACTGACTTGAGATCATCCCCAAACGTGATTAGGCTGTTGTCAACTGAAGATAGAGCCAAATCACTTGTTCTCATCCAAATAACCGCATTCAAAGCCTATAAATATGAACCAAAGGCCTCTATTTTCGAGATCTGGAATTTTATCAAGAGGACGAGGTGCTGCCGGATTGAAGAGTGAAGGAGCACGAAATTTTAGCGAAGGTCAACGAGATCCCGGCGAACTTCGGAGCAAAGGAGAAGCCGTTCGAAGGATCCGAAGCCCGTACGTCCGTTCCTTGAGATTAGGCTTTGTCTTAATCTCGAGAAGATCCCTGATTTCGCTTTGTCGATTTTAGGACTTCAAGCAAATACCCCCTTGGTGAGGTAGAAGCTCTGCCCAATTTTCCATCAATCGGATCTGATTCGCGGTCGTCCACGGATTAACCCCGACACCGGCAAAGAACCCATGCAAGCAAGAGCCGATAAAAGGATCTTGTGTTTATTTTCAAGAAAGTTGTAATCTTTTGTTCTTTTGTTATTTGAATTCATTTGTAACGCTTAAAGTTTAATGAAATCAATGACTAAGATAACTTTCGACGGAAACAATTTTGAGATGTTATTAGACTTTCTCAGGAAAGTCATTGCAGGTGGCGAGAAGAGCATCCTCGCAACCTCTTACGAAGCTCACAAGATTATTGATACGCTGGGGCTTGATTACAAGAAGATATATGCATGTCCTAATGACTACATCCTGTACAATAAGGGTAATGAAGCTCTGGAGGAATGTCCGACATGTCATGTATCACGCTGGAAAAAGCATACGGGCACATTCGAAGGTGATTCATAAGAGCAGAGTCCCTGTAAAGGTTCTTTGATATTTTCCAATTATTCCTAGGCTGCAGAGGTTTTTTATGTCTGCCGAGCTGGCTGAGAATATGCGATGGCATTCGACTGACCTCAAAGAGGATGAAAAACTAAGACATCCTGCTGACGATGAGGCATGGAAGCACATCAATCGTATATACCCCGATTTTGGTAAGGAGTCTCGGAATATTAGGTTAGGGCTTGCTAGTGACGGATTTAATCCGTTTGGATTAATGAGCTCCGCTTGGTCTACCTGGCCAGTGTTGCTGACACCGTACAACCTACCGTCATCGATGTGCATGAAGCAGTCGTACATGATACTGTCACTCTTGATCCCTGGAAGATATTCTCTTGGAAATGACATTGACGTTTTCCTCCAACCATTAATTGACGACCTGAAGCTTCTTTGGGAAGAAGGTGTCAGCACTTATGATGCTTATGGTAAGGAGTCTTTCCGTATGCGGGCAATGGTCATGTGGACAATTAATGACTTCCCGGCATATGCTAACCTGTCTGGATGGTCGACGAAGGGTAGGATTGCTTATCCGGTTTGCATGTCAGACTATAGGGAAAGTTTCTAAAATATAGCCGTCAGTTCAGTTATTGGCAACACAAAAGATGGTTGTCTACAGGGCACAAGTTTAGAAAGTTAATAGGAAAGTTCGACGGCAATCCAGAAAACAGACCAGCACCACCAAGGCTGACCAGGGAAGAAATATTTAAGCTTCTACATCCACTACCTAGAAAAATATTTGGAAAGAAAAGATTCAACAAAGAAAATCCATTTGGGGTTAGGAGCAAAATATTGAAGCAAAATTGGAAGGGAAAGGAAAAGAGTAAGCTATTTCTCAAAGGCAATTCGAAAGGAAATAAACCTTGCAGAGCCAATTCAAAAATATTGCTTGTCCAATCACATATGTTAGGTCTCATGTTTATGAGCCTATATCTCTAATCTTGTTTTGATGATTTACAAACAAACCCTAACATCGTTTGTCTAGTGTTTGAGTTTGCTCATTAGATATTCTAGACAAACATCAAAGTTGGATGTTGGATGGATTGCACCTTAACGATGACATTCAATGGAGGTTAGCGAAATATCGAAATGAAGTCATTGCACATTTCAAGTCATATACAAGTTCAAGCTTCATCCGCAACCAAGTCGAGCATATTGAAGATCTTTCATCTTTGTTATATTAGTTTAGGTTTATACTTTGTGTGTTGATACTTAGAGCTCATACTATACACACACATTGCTTTCGTTTTCATTGTTTTCGTTTTCAAAGTTTAAATTATATAAATATGAAACAAATAGTCATATACATAAACGTTTCATATTTATCATTTTTGTTTTTGGTAAATAATGTGTTTAGCCACATAAATATGAAACAAATGGATATAGCTATATTTACACAAATTGTTTCATGTTTATACATGCTTATAATGATTTCATCAATATCAAACTTTAACAATTCAATGAAATCATGTTTTCTATTTTTGAGAGTTCTTGTTTTTTGTAAATTTGTAAAATAACATGTTTATGAATTAAAGACTTGTTTATACTATTGTATATCTTTTATTTAGTCTATAAATCCATACAAGTGGTTTCAAAACTTTGGTTTAAGTCAAATACTATTGTATATCTTTTATTTAGTCTATAAATCCATACAAGTGGTTTCAAAACTTTGGTTTAAGTCAAAATATCAAAAACAAGTATTTTGACATTTCTAAATCCATACAAGTGGTTTCAAAACTTTGGTTTAAGTCAAAATATCAAAAACAAGTATTTTGACATTTCGTATTTTAACCTAGTTTTACAAAATGATGAGTTTTCACATATGGAAAATGCAATTTAATTTTTTTTATAACATGTTTATTATCATATTTATAAACATTTCCCATATTTTTATATTTTTTAGAATTTATTTGATATTTTCAAACGAAGTTTAAAGTTAGAATTTACTGTGCAAATCAGGCTGTGTGAATGATTGAGTCGACCCATGAACAGCGACGAGTTGACTCATGAAGTCCTGCACAGTTAGCATTTTAGTCTGATGAGTCGACCTATATAGTCATGAGTTGACCCATACAGTCATGAGTCAACTCATGACCTGGATGAGTCGATCCATCAAGTGACCATTGCACACTAACGGTTATTTTCTAGATTTGCTAATTTTTTATTTTTTATGGGTTTTTATTAGTTTCTTGGGCTGATTTCTTCCACCCTATATATACCCCTTTGTCATAACTATTTTCAACAACCAAAAAGTGTTTAATCAAGTGTACAATGGTGTTTAAGTTTGTTTAAGAGTGTTTTAAGTTTGTTTATGTGAAGAGGTTTTCATAAGAGAAAGAGGAGATCATTTTCATTGTGTTTGGGCTTCAATCTACATCTCTCTCACTCTTGTTTTCAGAGAAGTTTTACTAAACTTAATTTCTAGCTTGTATTCACATTTGTTGTTGATTATCTTTACATTAAGCTAGATTCTACATTAAGTTTAGTTTTGATTTTATTGATACTCATTGTTTACACACACCCACTTGAGCTTAACTATTTTCATATATAGTATATTGGGGTTGTGAGAGTGTAACTTTGAGTGTGGGCTTAATTAAGGTCTCACCTTGTTTAGATAACAAACATTTGTTATTGTACTTAATTATGAGATCATATTGTAATACACAAGGACACCGATAGTAGTGTGTGGTGAGAGATGTGGTCGATTCCAAGAGGAGTGAGGTCGGAGGTAAAGCCTAGAGAGAGGTGGTAATTTCGAGCACTTGAGGAAGAAGACACGGGCTAGGCCAACACTAGAAGGTGTATTGAGCAGTTGCAAGTGTGAGTGATTGCGATAGTTTTCAGTGAGCTAGAAAACCAAAATTATAAGGTGTAAACATTTTCGATGAATGTGAAAAACCAGTTGAGATATATGTGGGTTGTGTTTAATTAGCATATTCTATATCTATGCTTGCTCACATATATTTTCCTAACTCATTATTGAATATATTCTATATGACATTTTGATAGGGGAGTATTCCATATAATTATTTTATACTCACCGGGCTTATTTGTATTGGGAGTTTTCACTCGCTTATTGCTTTCCCCATTTTAATGTTTACAAAGGGGGAGAAACAAGTGGTTTGTGAGTATTTTGCTTTATTTTAAATTTTATATATATTCTTTATGTAGATTATTTGTCATCATCAAAAAGGGGGAGATAGTTAGGTCTCATGTTTATGAGCCTATATCTCTAATCTTGTTTTGATGATTTACAAACAATCCCTAACATCGTTTGTCTAGTGTTTGAGTTTGCTCATTAGGTATTCTAGACAAACATCAAAGTTGGATGTTAGATGGATTGCACCTTAACGATGACATTCAATGGAGGTTGGCATAATATCGGAATGAAGTCATTGTACATTTCAAGTCATATACAAGTTCAAGCTTCATCCACAACCAAGTCGAGCATATTGAGATCTTTCATCTTGGGTATATTAGTTTAGATTTATACTTTGTGTGTTCATACTTAGAGCTTATACTATACACACACATTGCTTTCGTTTTTATTGTTTTCGTTTTCAAAGTTTAAATTATATAAATATAAAACTAATAGTTATATACATACACGTTTCATATTTATCATTTTTGTTTTTGGTAAATAATGTGTTTAGCCACATAAATATGAAACAAATGGATATAGCTATATTTGCACAAATTGTTTTATGTTTATACATGCTTATAATAATTTCATCAATATCAAACTTTAACAATTCAATGAAATCATGTTTTTTTTATTTTTGAGAGTTCTTTTTTTTGTAAATTTGCAAAATAACATGTTTATGGATTAAAGACTTGTTTACACTATTGTATATCTTTTATTTAGTCTATAAATCCATACAAGTGGTTTCAAAACTTTGGTTTAAGTCAAAATATCAAAAACAAGTATTTTGACATTTCATATTTTGACCTAGTTTTGCAAAATGATGAGTTTTCACATATGGAAAATGCAATTTAATTTTTTTTATAACATGTTCATTATCTTGTTTATAAATATTTTCTAAAGTTTTATATTTTTTAGAATTTATTTGATATTTTTAAACGAAGTTTAAAGTTGGAATTTACTATGCAAATCAGGCTGTGTGCGTGATTGTGTCGACCCATGAGCAGTGACGAGTCGACTCATGAAGTCCTGCACTATTAGCATTTTAGTCTAATGAGTCGACCCATACAGTCATGAGTCAACCAATACAGTCAGTCGACTCATAACCTGGATGAGTCGACTCATCAAGTGATCGTTGCACAGTAACGACTATTTTCTAGATTTTGCTGATATTTTTATTTTTTTTATGGCTTTTTATTGGTTTCTTGGGCTGATTTCTTCTACCCTATATATACCCCTTTGTCATAACTATTTTCAACAACCAAAAAAGTGTTTAATCAAGTTTACAATGATGTTTAAGTTTGTTTAAGAGTGTTTTAAGTTTGTTTATGTGAAGAGGTTTTCATAAGAGGAAGATGAGATCATTTTCATTGTGTTTGGGCTTCAATCTACATCTCTCTCACTCTTGTTTCGGAGAAGAGTTTTACTAAACTTAATTTCTAGCTTGTATTCACATTTGTTGTTAATTATCTTTTCATTAAGCTAGATTCTACATTAAGTTTAGTTTTGATTTTATTGATACTCATTGTTTACACACACCCACTTGAGCTTAAGTATTTTCATACATATTATATTGGGGTTGTGGCAGTGTAACTTTGAGTGTGGGCTTAATTGAGTTCTCACCTTGTTAGAGAATAAATATTTGTTATTGTGCTTAATTGTGATATCACATTGTAATACACAAGGACACTGAGAGTAGTGTGTGGTGAGAGATGTGGTCGATTCCAAAAGGAGTGAGGTCGGTGGTAAAGCCTAGAAAGAGGTGGTAATTCGGAGCACTTGAAGAAGGCAACACGTGCTAGGCCAACACTAGAAGGTGTATTATGTAGTTGCAAGTGTGAGTGATTGTGATAGTTTTCGGTGAGCTAGAAAACCGAAATTGTGAGGTGTAAATGTTTTCGGTGAACGTGGAAAACAGGTTGAGATAGTAGAGTTCTCATCGAGAGTGGGGAGCGGAGACGTAAGTCGGAAGGACCGAACTCCGTGATCATTTGCTTGTGTTTGCATTGCCTTTTTCTCACTATCTTGTTTATCTTGTTTCATGTTTATTTCACTCTTGTGTTAATTACATATCCTTGTACACATAAGTTGTTGAATATCATACTTGCTAGGATACAATTGTTAATAAGTTTTAAATTGGCATTAATATCGGATTAGATTAGTATATTACCCTATTCACCACCCTCTAGGATAATTTCAATACTCACATTGTGTCTAATACTCATTATCCATTAGTGATGGAGAGTTATTGGCACATGTATCTGAATATAGAAGCATGGTAGGCGCCTTACAATATATTACATTAACGAGACCTAATATTTGTTAGACCCTAGAGGGGGGTGATTAGGGTCTTATGCTAATCTAATCCGATTATATGCCAATTAAAATTAATTAATAAGTTATCCTAGCAAGTATAAAATACCATAAGATATATGAGCTAGGATAAGCAATATAAACAGTGAGATATATCCTATATGATAAAATATATATGCAAGGATATATAAACTAACACAAGGGTAAACAATATGAAACAAGATAGAGGATGATATGAATAATGAGACAATGGCGATATGAGCAATGAGTACAAATATAAATAAACGCCAAAGCACATTCAAACACACAATATGATCACGGAGTTCGGACCTTCCGTCCTACGTCTCCGCTCCCCACTCCCGGGGAGAAATCCACTATCACAACCGGGTTTTCTACGTTCACCCGAATAACGTTTACACCTCACAGTGTCGGTTTTCAACGCTCACCGAACAACGTCACTCCTCACACTCGGTTTTTTAGTTCACCGAAAACTTTACAACACACTCGGTTTTCTAGCTCACCGAAAACCTTACACCACTCACAATGTAACAAATATAAATTTGTTCTCTACAATAGGTGAGAACTCAATTAAGCACAACTCAAAGTTACAATCTCTCACCACCCAACTATACTATGTATGAAAGATACAATAAGCTCAATGTGGGTGTGTGTAACAATGAGTAAATAAAAACTTAACTCAATAAGAACTAGCAAAAATATTGATATGAAATACAATAGTAGAAATGCTAGGAAATAGAGTTAAGAAAACTTCTCTAAAACACAAAGGAAGGATGATGAAATGTTGAAGATGAACTCTTCAATAGTTGATGTAAACTCCTCTTTGTAACAGCAAACCCAAAACAAACTTAAACCAAAACTAAACAGGTTTAAACCCTTGTTTTCTTAGATAGCTTGCAAAGAGATCAGCAATTGGGTATTTATACCCACTCAAGATCTCAACAAAAACCCCAAACCAAAATGACAAAACAGCCCAGCAAACAGCTCAGGAAATAGCCGTTGAAAAAAGCAACGGTCATATAGTCGGTTGACCGGAAATTTCGTCGGTCGACCGACAGAGAGCAAAAATACGAAGAATCAGCCTGGACCATCGTCGGTCGACAGGTGCGGTCGACCGATGGAGCTTTCGGTCGACCGGACCGGTCGACCGACCAACTCTCTGTCGCATGGTGAGAAATGAACAAATGATCGGTCGACCGGTGCGGTCGACCGGTGCGGTCGACCGAAAAAATATGTTTTGTTTATTTTAAAAACACTGATTAAAAATAATGATTGTAGACATGATAATAAACATGCTACAACGACTGATTTTGAAAAAGGACTTCCCAAATGAAAAATATCATCATTTTGCAAAATAGTCCAAAACACGAAAATGTAAACATGTGAATTTTGACATTTTGGCTAAACCAACTTTTGAAACTTTACAAAATGATTTTATAGACTTAGTAAAACATGTATAAGCTGATATTGAAGTCTATAAACTAATAAAACAATATTTTCACAAAATTGCATATTCTATGCAATGTTTTCAAAAACACAATAGAAAATATGAAATATATAATTTCATATATATAATCATAAAAACTCAAAACACATGTATGTATATATATAACTATATACATAGAAACCAAAACTTATGTATATATATATATAACTATATATATATACGAAGAAACCAATAAAATGTGTGTGTATAGATATTGAGCTTAACGTATTAAACACACATAATATAAACCTATACTAAATTACCCAAGCTTGATCTTGATCTTCATTGTAGCTCAACTTGGTAATCTTGCGGATGAAGCTTGAACTTGGATCTTCAACTTGAATTTGCATAGCTTCACTCCACTATTCCGCCAACCTCCATTGGATATCATCGTTGTAGCGCATATTCCATCCAACCTCCAACTACGTTGTTTGTCTATAATAAATAAGAAAACACAAATACTACACTAGACAAACAACATTAGTAGTAAATTGTTTGTAAATCATCATCAAAACAAGAAGGCCAACAATCTCCCCCTTTTTGATGATGACAAACAATTTACAAAAAAATATATATGCATGAAGGAAATGAATATATAATTTATAATTCACATGCATATAAACAAAAAAGAATATACTCACAATATTTCACCCCCTTTGACAATATCAAAAAGGGGACAAAAGAATAAGAGAGCGAAAGCTCCCCCTATCAATAAGCATGGGTGAGTATAAAAAGAATATATATAGGGATTGCTCCCCCTATCAAAAAGCCATATAGACTATATACAATGAAGATCATGGCAAAACATGAATATGCTAAAAATTTACTCACATACATGAAGATAATGAGAACACATATAAATATGTCAATATGAAAATAGTGTCTCATTAACACAAAAAAATATAAAAACCATATAAAAGAATAGATTTATGAAATCAAGAAGAGGAACATGAGAGTCATGCAAAAAGTTTTCAAATGAAAACAAATCAACCAAAAGAAATCATAAATCAAAGTTTATATTCAAAAACAATGTTTGATCAATAAAGAAAAATTTGTCTTTACATAACTTGATCAAACCACTCATAGAATACATTATAAAGCACGAATAGATGATCCATTAGCACAAACACATAAATATCATCATATAAGTGAATTATAATGAATTCAAAAAAACAACAAGTCAAAACACAATTTTTAAGAGAGGCAATTATATCTAGCTCTTGAGCTAGTAACAACCCATACAAATATGTTTTTCACCCGGTAAACAATGTTTGGGAATAAATCCGGTAAACATGATTTGGGAATAAACACCCAATAAATTCGGGGGGTTATATAAACATAAACCTCTCATCAAAACAAAACCAATAACCATGAAAACAAAAGAATTA
>NC_033803.1:23537378-23540759 GCF_001876935.1 Asparagus officinalis
AATGAGAACACATATGAATATATCAATGTGAAAGAAGTGTCTCATTAGCACAAAAAATGTAGAAACCATATAAAAGAATAGATTTATGAAATCAAAAGAAGAGGAACATGAGAATCATGCAAAACGTTTTCAAATGAAAACAATTCAACCAAAAGAAATCATAAATCAAAGTTTATATTCAAAAACAATGTTTGATCAATAAAGAAAAATTTTCTTTACATAACTTGATCAAACCACTCATAGAATACATTATAAAGCATATTTAAAATTTGAATCATCTATTTGTGCTTATATAATGAATTCAAAATAACAAATCAAAGCAAAATTTTCATAGCTCAAAAGTAACTCATGAACTATGGATTTGAAAAACTAAAAATCATCTTTGATTTTCAAAAATCAAGAGAGGCAACTATATCTAGCTCTTGAGCTAGTATTAACCCATATAAACATTTTTGCACCCGGTAAACATAATTTGGGAATAAACACCCAATAAACCCGGAGGGTTATATAAATACAAACCTCTCATTAAAGCAAAACCAATGATCATGAAAACAAAAGAATTTAGCCAATAAAAGGAATTGTTTTCATAAAAGTTTAAAATACATTTTTCGAAACCAAGAAAAAGAAAAAATACTAAAATTCTTGGCTTTAAAAATTATTTTGGCACCCAAGTATTCTTGGTGCCGGTTTGTTTAGGGACATGACCCCTATCATTAAAGCTCAAAGTCCTAGGGTTATGAACCCTCTTGGACATATATGGTGCACGGGATCGGTCATAGCAATAATTACTCAAATGACCCTTCCGATTGCAATATGTACAATGGAAAGGAAGCATTTGCTTATGTTGACCATTAAAAGGTGCACGTGGAACATTTGCAAATAAAGATTGTCTTTTAGAATTATTTTGCAAATGAGAAACATCATTAAACAAAGGTGGTCTACTTGAGAAATTTGGCAAGTTTGAATAATTTTTTAAATCATAACAAAACTTTGCCAAATGGCCAAATCTACCATAAATATCACACTTAAACACATGTGGTCTATGAAAAACATTTGACAATCTAGAATTCTTTTTCATGTCAAAGCAAAACTTTGCCAAATGGCCAAACCGACCACATAGATCACATTTATACACATTAGCATGCTTATGATGAGAAATAGATGCATGTGCATGTGTGTGTACATGTGATGAAGAAACTTGATGAGATGCACAAGAAGGATTAATATTCTTATGTTTTTGTGCATCATAGCAAAATTTAGCTAAATGGCCTTTACGACCACAAATGGAGCACTTGTAAACTTTGCTATACAAGTGTGCATAGTGTATGGGTGATTTACTAGATTTAGCACACTTGTCCATGAGTTTCTTATGGTTATCAATGCATATTTTCAAAGTTGAATCTAAAGATGAAATACTATTTTTCATAAGATTCAAATCTTCATTTTTAGGCACATATGCATTTTTAGAAGTAGAACATAAATAATCATTTATAAAGGAAGCAGTATTATTTTGTATGTTCTTTACTTCTAACATGGCATTATCTCTTTCATGAGTTAAACTAGCAACGTTTGAAGTTAAAGAAACATGATCCAATTTTAATTTTTTATTGTTTTCTTTAAGGATCACATTTTCATTTGAAATAGTTTCAAACTTAGATGCTAACAACTCATGATCGGATTTCAAAATTACATGCTTGCTTTGTAAATTAATGAAATCATTTTGTAATTTCTTATAGGCATGTAATAATTTATCACTAGCACAAGCAAGTTCATATTAATGAAATCATTTTGCAATTTCTTGTAGGCATGCAATAATTTATCACTAGCACAAGCAAGTTCATCACTATATAAATTATTATCGGGTTCGAACTCGCAAACCTCACTAGGGCTATCGCCTAGTGCACGTGTGCATGAAGCTCCACATGAGCTTGAAGCCGGATCCTCCAAAGCTTGTCGGATCGCCTCCAAGTCCCCTTGATGTGCTTCTATAAATTTACAAAGTTTGTAAGCACTATCAAAATGAACAAACTTGTTAGACATAGATGAATTAAAAGCATTTAGCAAATATTCTAACAAAATATTGTTCATTGTAAACATACGACGATCATTTTTATTCCACTTGGATTTCTCCAAAATGGGCACAATATAAGCATCATCTATAATTTCCCAGCCTCGTTAATCCGCTTCGTTGCGTGTCACTTGGCTTCGGTGTTGTGGACTGACGCTCGTGTTTAGATACGTCACCCGATGGTTCGTTGGTTTGTCGAATCACCATGCCGAGCTATGTTCAGGGACCTATAGACAGTTTTATACGCCTACAGATACCCCCTCCAAAGTATTTCAGCCTCGTTCTTTTATAGAGGAGTCTGGAATACTTTGGATATGATTATCCCAACTTTCAGTTGGTGTAACGGGACCTTGGAATTGTTAGACCCTAGAGGGGGGTGATTAGGGTCTTATGCTAATCTAATCCGATTAAATGCCAATTAAAATTAATTAATAAGTTATCTTAGCAAGTATGAAATACCATAAGATATATGAGCTAGGATAAGCAATATAAACAGTGAGATATATCCTATATGATAAAATATATATGCAAGGATATATAAACTAACACAAGGGTAAACAATATGAAACAAGATAGAGGATGATATGAATAATGAGACAATGGCGATATGAGCAATGAGTACAAATATAAATAAACACCAAAGCACATTCAAACACACAATATGATCACGGAGTTCAGACCTTCCGTCCTACGTCTCCGCTCCCCACTCCCGGGGAGAAATCCACTATCACAACCGAGTTTTCTACGTTCACCCGAATAACGTTTACACCTCACAGTGTCGGTTTTCAACGCTCACCGAACAACGTCACTCCTCACACTTCGGTTTTCTAGTTCACCGAAAACTTCACAACACACTCGGTTTTCTAGCTCACCGAAAACCTTACACCACTCACAATGTAACAAATATAAATTTGTTCTCTACAATAGATGAGAACTCAATTAAGCACAAACTCAATGTTACAAAAATACAATAAGCTCATGTGGGTGTGTGTAACAATGAGATTCAATGAAAACTTAACTCAATAAGAACTAGCAAAAATATTGATATGAAATACAATAGTAGAAATGCTAGGAAATAGAGTTAAGAAAACTTCTCTAAAACACAAAGGAAGGATGATGAAATGTTGAAGATGAACTCTTCAATAGTTGATGTAAACTCCTCTTTGTAACAGCAAACACAAACAAACTTAAACCAAAACTAAACAGGTTTAAACCCTTGTTTAAAACTTGTTAAAACATTCTCTTAGCTTGAAAAGAGATCAGCAATTGGGTATTTATACCCACTCAAGATCTCAACAAAAACCCCAAACCAA
>NC_033803.1:23541181-23548648 GCF_001876935.1 Asparagus officinalis
TTCTGCCAACCTCCTTTGGATATGATCGTTGAAGCTCTATTCCATCCATCCTCCAACAACGTTGTTTGTATACAATGAATAGATAATACAAGCACTAGACAAACAACATTAGTTATAAATCGTTTGTTAAACATCATCAAAACAAGAAGGCCAACAATATTACCTTTTCCGGTTCATGTTGTTTCCCAATTTAAGTATGTGTCTCGTACTACTCATCTACATGTTGTTATGAGAATCCACAGGTACTTGCAATGGAACATAGGATCATGATCTCTCTCTCTCTCTCTCTCTCTCTCTCTCTCTCTCTCTCTCTCTCTCTCTCTCTCTCTCTGTTAATCCTGTGAGCCCTCTATCATTATTGCATTTTCAGATGCTGATTGGGTTGGCCTAATAGTTCTAGATCTGCCACTGGGCATGCTATATTTTTTGGGATGAATTTGATTTCTTGGTGATTGAAGAAATAATCGACGGTTTCCAAATCCTCCACTAAAGTTAAATATTGCACACTAGCATATACTATCTTGAGACAATGTGGACTCGTTCTCTCTTAGCCAAATTGGGTTTTGTGATGAAGCAACCAACGAACCTCTTATGTGACAAAATTAGTCCTACTTACATTACTACTAATCCGGTGCTTCATGAGCGTAGTAAGCATATTGAGGTAGATTATCACTTTATTCGAGAGAGAGGGTAGCACGTAGTGAATTACTAGTTCGTTATATTCCTACACAACAATGTGTGAATATCTTCACTAGAGGTTATCAGCTCAGCGTTTTCTACAGTTCAAGTCCAATCTATTGGTTAACCCGCCCCTCTAAATTGGGGGTGGGGTGGGGGGGGAGGGGATTAATAGAGGATATGATGGATCAATATGTAATAGGTGTACTATGAGGGACTGTTATGTAAATTCTTGTATCTACAAATATACAAGATAGGGGCCTCACCAAGGGGTCAGATGCTCAAATTATTCTAAACTTCATCAGCATCGAGCCAAACGACACTAGATTCAAAACTAAACCGAATTGTGTCAAATCAGTTTGGTACTGTTCAATTCGATTTGTTCGGTTGGGGCTTAGACGTGTAAAGTTAGAAAATTATTAGCTAAAAGATAAGACTATTACTCCTACAAAACTTTCACTCATCTCATATCCAAGAGAAAACTCGTCAAACCAAGATGATTTTACAAACTAAAATCACACAATTATCAATTAAGATACATAGATGTTAGGATACACCCCAATAAGAACGCCTCTAACGGAGACGCAATACACAAAATAAAGGCACAAGATCAACCAGAGTACTCACAGATATACGTGGTTCACTCCTTCGGAGCTACTCCACGGTGCAACGACGATGCCAAATTCTTTTATATCCAAAAGAATTGATCCAAGAGAACACCCTCTCTTGATCAGATACACTCCAAGAACTCTCACAAACTCTCTCTGTGTTTTATCTTACTCTTCTATAAGAGGAGTTGTTTCTGGGATGAGATTTCCTTAAGAGTTTATGGCCCTATTTATAGTGTTTGGGAAACACTATGCACAAATAAAATATTATCAGTGGGACCCGCCACTAATAATAAAATATTTGTGGGACCCACATCCTTTATAAATTCTCAACAATGGCTGCCACCGAATTTGATTTTTCTTCTTGTGGGGCCCGCCTTTGTGGGCCCCACTTTTGTTTTCATGTTGGCTGGGTCAAAAAGGTTAGGCGCCTGACAATCTCCCACTTGAAGATTTGATTGAATGTCGATCATATCTTCACACCACTCTTGGTTGCATCATCCGGATGTCATGTATCTTTGGCATCTTGCACGGCCCTCAACATTCTTAACGGAGGCCATATGAGGCTGCACACAGCCTCACCTTCTCGAGCAGAACCGGCTTGGTCAGCATGTCGGCTGGATTGTACCTCGTATCAATCTTCACAAGCTTAAACTCGTCCCTGCTTTGCCATCTCCGTATGGCATGGTGCTTCACGTCAACATGTTTGGTCCGAGCATGGAATGCGTCGTTCTCTGACAAGTGAATGGCACTCTGACTGTCGCAGTGGATGAAGTATTTCTCAAAGCTTACTCTAAGCTCGAGAATAAAAGCCTTCAACCATAGCAACTCCTGTTGTTGACAAAGCCACAGTATCTTGTAACTTGGATCTCCAACTTATCGCTCCACCACCCAAGATGAAGATGTAGCCGCTCGTACTCCTTCTCGAGTCTATGTCCCCTGCGTAGTCTGCATCACAAAAGCCCTCTAGCTGCAAATCTATCTCGCCATACTCAAGACAACGGTCGGACGAGCATCTCAAGTAGCGTAGAAGCCACTTGACCGCACCCCAGTGTTGCTTCCCTGGATTGCTCATGAAGCGTCTCACAACTCCCACTCCTTGTGCAATATCTGGCCTCGTGCACACCATCACATACATTAAACTCCCGATGGCAGATGCATATGGTATGTTGGCCATGAACTCATGCTCTTCAGCAGTCTCTGGTGCTTGGGTCTTTGATAGCTTGAAATGGCTTGCAAACGGCAAGCCCACCGGTTTAGCTTTCTCCATGCCAAACTTTTCAAGAATCTTCTCAATGTAGACCTTCTGAGACAACCTCAGCCTCCGTGCTGATCTGTCTCTGATGATCCTCATCCCCATAATCTGGTTTGCTGGACCTAGATCCTTCATCTCGAAGCACTCGGAGAGACGCCCCTCGAGTTCCTCAATGCGGGCCAAGTCGGGCCCTGCAATCAACATGTCATCAACATAAATCAAGAGTATTACATAGGATTCGTCATATCTCTTGATGAAGCAGCAGTGGTCTGTGTCACATTTGAGAAAACTGTTCTCCTCCATAAATTTTTCGAACTTCATGTACCACTGTCGCGGAGCTTGCTTCAGGCCATACAAGCTCTTGCATAGGCGACACACGAGCCCTCCCTGCCTCGTTCCTCGAAGCCCACTGGTTGATGCATATAGATTTCTTCCTCCATATCTCCATGAAGGAATGTCGTCTTCACATCCATCTGTTCTAGGTGGAGATCTCGAACTGCTACAATGCTCAGCACAGTTCGGATCGTGGTCAACTTGACGACGGGAGCGAAAACGTCAGAATAATCAATCCCTGCTTTCTGTTCATAGCCCTTCACTACAAGCCTCGCCTTGTAGCGTCTCCGTCCATCGGCTTCATCCTTGACCCGATAAATCCACCGATTGTGAAGAGCCTTTCGCCCTCGTGGAAGCTTTACAAGCTCCCAAGTCCCATTCTTCATCAAGGACTTCATTTCTTCCTCCATGGCAGACTCCCACTCGCCGCGAGCTTTGTCGGTCTGCTGTACCTCCTCATAGCTCTCTGGCTCACCATTGTCAATCAGGAGAAGGTAATTCATGGTGGAAAGATACCTCTCTGGCACCCTTGGATTTCTTGGAGCTTTGCGAATTGCGATCGGCAGCTCTGCTGGATCCTGCTGCTGTACATCCCGCACATTCTCTTGGTCTTCGTCTTCTATGCTGATTGGTATCTCACCGCCGTCCTCACTGTCAGCAATATCTGGGAAAAGAGGGGGAGATAGTTGACTCCCACTCACCTCTTTGGTCTTGTACACCGCATTCTCATGGAACACGACGTCACGACTACGCACCACCTTGCGCGCATCGTGATCCCAGAAACGGTACCCATACTCATCTCCTCCATAGCCGATGAAAGTGAGCTTCTTTGACTTTAGATCAAGCTTTGACCGGTCTGCAGGATTGGTCATGACATAGGCGTCACAACCAAATACTCGTAAATGCTCTAGTTTCAGCTTCTTTTCGGTCCAAGCCTCTGAGTTATTAACTCGTTAAGAGTTATTTTCAAACTTGCCACGCAAGTTCTCCACAGCGTCAAATCGTGAGGAGAAGACCACGTTCCAGTGAATCAAGACGTGCGGATCGTCAACGGAGAGCAAACTCGACGCGAGCATTCGAGGGAGGCACTCCATCGCCACCAAGAAGAACCCGGTTTTAAATAAAGGGGAGAATCAAATTCATTCTCCTCTCTTTTGTAATCGGAAACCAAATTGTAATTGATTTTGAGAGAATACAAATTAATTTTTCTTTCATTATTTCTTTTACATCAAATTTCCCACAAACACCCCTTCTCGCTCATATGACCAAGTCGTCGATGCCAAGTCATGCAGTCGACGGATGATGATGATGATGCTTGTCCTGCGGCAAGCAAGTGGTCGATCTTCCCGTTGGCGATGTAGAGAGACCCCTCGCGTTTGCTATGTGCCACCACCAGGGCATCCTTGGACACCTTCCAGCTTCTCTGCTCGAAGGATACTCTATAACCGGAGTCGGTCAGTTGCCCGACTGATATAAGATTCCGCCTAAGATCCGGTACATGCCGAATGTCTTTCAGCGTCAAGGTGGTCCCGCCCTCCATCTTGAGGGTACAATTTCCCTTCCCGGAAACCTTACAAGGTTGATCGTCGCCAAGATAGACTGTCCCCAAGTCCTTCTTCACGAACGATGAAAGCAACTTTTGTTGTGAGGTTGCATGGAAAGATGCGCCAAAGTCGATGACCCACGCATCACTTTTGTCTTCTAGGGATAGGAGAAGTGCATCCGAATCCGTCTCGTGCATGAGATTGGCTGCACCGTCAGCCCGATCATCCCCTGCTGATGCTTGAACAGTAACTCTGCAGTCCCGTGCAAAGTGGCCCTTCTTTCCGCATCTGAAGCACTTCCCTTCACCGTAACCATTCGGGTTAGGCCCTTTAGACTTCCCTCTGGATTTTGATTAGCCTCGTCGTCCCCTACCCTTCTTCTGTGCACGCCCTCGTGCCTCGACATGCAGAGCACTCCCACTGCTAGAGGCCTCAGCTCCTGAGACTTTGCGGCGAGATTCTTCATCCAGAATTGCTCCAACCATTGTGTCGAGCTTCATCTTGTCATTGCCATTAGCGTTGCTCACCGCCATTACCATATTCTCCCATGAATCTGGTAGACAAGAAAGTAGCAGAAGAGCTTGGATCTCGTTGTCGAACTTTAGATCTACTGCAGCAAGCTGTTGCACCACAGCCTGAAATTCGTTCAAGAAGTCCGCCACGCGAGCTCCTTGCTGCATCTTGAGGTTGAATAGCTTCTTCATCAGGTACACCTTATTTGAAGCAGACGGCTTCTCATACAGCGCCTCCAAGGCCTCCATCAACTCCTTGGTGGTGGTCGCATGCGAGACGTTGTAAGTCACATGCTGGTGAAGGTTGAGCCTGATGGTGGCAAGTGCTTTACGATCGAGCACCTTCCACTTATCGTCGTCCATCTTCTCAGGTTTCCCCGCCTCTCCTTGGAGGGGTAGGAAGAGATCCTTCTGGTACAAATAGTCTTCTATTTGCATCCTCCAATACCTAAAATTTTGGCCGCCGAACTTCTCAATTCGAAGCCTGTTGTCTTCAACTGTAGATCCCATGACGAAAGATTACGTCTTTCCCGTATTCGTGAATAGTACAGTATCCGTGAATAGTACCGTATCCGTGAATAGTACCGTATCCGTGAATAGTACCATATTCGTGAATAGTACCGTATTCGTGAATAGTACCATATCCGTGAATAGTGCCGTACATGTGAATAGTGCCCAATGCCTTAAAAGAGTAAATATTAATCTAACTTATTTTCTGATGTGGAGGATCCACTTTTAGTGGCAGCCACAGAGCATACGATAAGCAGATATATATACTCTAAGTCAGGCTCTGATACCAGTTGTTAGGGTACACACCAACAATAACGTCTCGAACAGAGACGTAATACACAGAATAAAGACACAATATTAAACACAGTACTCATAGATATACGTGGTTCACTCCTTCGGAGCTACTCCACGGTGCAACGACGACGCCAAATTCTTTTATATCCAAAAGAATTGATCCAAGAGAACACCCTCTCTTGATCAGATACACTCCAAGAACTCTCACAAACTCTCTCTGTGTTTTCTCTTACTCTTCTATAAGAGGAGTTGTTTCTGGGATGAGATTTCCTTAAGAGTTTAGGACCCTATTTATAGTGTTTGGGAAACACTATGCACAAATAAAATATTATCAGTGGGACCCGCCACTAATAATAAAATATGTGTGGGACCCACATCCTTTATAAATTCTCAACAATGGCTGCCACCGAATTTGATTTTTCTTTTTGTGGGGCCCGTCTTTGTGGGCCCCACTTTTGTTTTCATGTTGGCTGGGTCAAAAAGGTTGGGCGCCTGACAGTAGATATATTAGTATAAAATATCTATTCATCATGAACGAGCATAAGTTTGACGTAATTATGTTGAGAACGGTTGGTTCGTTCATTTCGGATTTAAATATCCTAGAACCCAACTAGACCGAAGTTTAATCAGTTTGCATCGAACTATGGTCACCCCTAAAAGTAGCATTAGTTGAAATCAAAAAAGCTTTGGCTGAAATTAAAGTAGGGATTATATGCTTATCTTCGTAGTCATGCAGTCGCTTGCATACGCCCAAGGCTCTTTCGTAAATCTCTTTCGTAAGTTACACGTGCATCTTCACGTGATATCAAATAACCCGTAACAGAGATAAATTAATGTCACCTGCAAACTTATTTAAGTTCGGGATCTCACTCCAGATATAACGAACAAAATGGGGCCCACCTTAATCCACCCCAAACGAAATCCAACGGCCCAAATCCCCTAACAAATCCAACCCATGCAAATCCAAAGCCCAAACTTGCGGCCCTCATTCTTCTCTCTCTCTCTCTCTCTCATTTAGAAAAACCAAAACAAAATAAACAGATAAATAATTAAATTCTATGCTACAAAAATACCCCCGTGTTCGGAGCCCAACGGCAATAAGAGAGAGAAAGCACCCCAAATCTCAATGGCTTCTTCTTCACTCTCTCTCCCCAACCCCCAACCCCTTTCTCTCCCATCCCACTCTCATCACCATCACCCTCTCAGAAAACCCCACGCCCTTGCATTCTCTAAAAATTCAATCTTTAACCCATTAGCCATCTCACTGTCAAAAACCCACCTCAAAATGAGCTCAAAGGCGGTGCCTTTGACCGTAAAGAGCTCCCTAATCGATCCCGACGGCGGAACCATAGTGGATCTAGTTGTTCCGGAGGCGGAGAAGGCGGCGAAGAGGGCAGAGGCGGCGGCGATGCCGGCGGTGAGGATGACGAGGGTGGATCTGGAGTGGATCCACGTGGTGAGCGAGGGGTGGGCGAGTCCTTTGAAGGGGTTTATGAGGGAGGAGGAGTATTTGCAGTGCTTGCATTTTAATTGCCTGAGGATGGGAGATGGGTCCTTCGTTAATATGTCGTTGCCTATTGTGCTTGCGATTGGGGATGAGGAGAAGGAGAGGATTGGGGGTGATGGCGGTGACGTGGCGCTTGTGGGGCCTGATGGGGATTTTGTTGCCATCTTGAGGAGGTTTGTTTGGTTGTTCTCTGGTTTTTGTTTCTAAATATGTATGTCACCTTTTG
>NC_033803.1:23548658-23571904 GCF_001876935.1 Asparagus officinalis
ATAAATTTTCTGGTTTTGTACTAACATGGAGGCTTTAGGTTCCATGCTAAGTTGGGATACTATATCGTTGACAAAAGCTTCAATAAGTTGTAAACTCAGCATCGTTTTAGAGTTGTGTGCTACTACTAATAGTAGTCGGATCCCAAAATGAACAAATTAATAAATCAAAATAAAGAAATAAATAGATCATATCTAATGCTGAGCTATTTCACTTATCAGAACTTGACTAAACTTCAGTAGATTCTAAGTCAGCATCTTCTTAGTGTTGAACTGTGATACTATTAATATTATTCAAAATGTGGATGTTATTTTAAAATTGAAAAAATACCATTCAATATGATCTACTACACACGAAATACCTAGAAACAGGATTTTGGAGGACTTCAACATATTCTACCCATGTATCACATATTGTCAAAATATGTGAAGTTGCTTAATTTTCTGTCCCTTGGTACATGATTAAAAACAATGTTGAAAATAACGAAAATGAGTTATATAACGCTTGACTTCTTGTTAAGGGTTAAAAGAAAAAAGGAAAAAAACTTAATGTATAATGTATGTTATATTGTTTATTAATTATTTAGATATTTAATAAATACTAACAATTCATAATAACTTTATTACTTAGAATCATTAAACTTTTCAAACATAACATATCAAATATAAAAATATAGTATCATAATTTCTTAACTAAAGTTAGTCATATATGACTAACAACCTAAGTTGCATGGAAACGAGTATGCGTACTGGTATGGGTGCGGATACTGGTACAGGACATGGCAAAATTGTAAAATCTAAGGTACGAGGACATGGCTACATATATACATATTGAATTAATAACGTACATGAGATCATTTTTTCCGCTTCATGTGCCATTAGTTTATATTCCGATCACATTTTAAAGTTTCTTTTATCATAAATTGCAAAATGGGCTTGTTATTTTCAACACCCAAACAAAGTGATGCAGGTAAAGCTAAGATTGGACCCCCACAAAAGCACTACTTTACCTTGCTTCCTCTCAAATACAAAGCAACCAAACATCCACTAATGCTTTGTATGTTCCTTGAAATGGAGCAGTTTTTTCTTCGTAATCTTAGCTAATAGTGGTTACTGATGGATATGCACCGTGTCTCATAAAATGATTGTCAAGGTGCTTTCATTAATATCAAGGTGAGGGTATAGATGACCTCATATTTGAATTGTAGGGAGAGTCCTTATTGCCGTCAAATTGAGTTTTCTTAGGGTGTCCTATAGTGCCATGGACCAGCTAGAGTGACTGGTGGATTTTTGCTCGCCTTTTAGATGGTGGTGAGAGTTTTTGAGCCCTCAAAAGGTTCTTCAAGTATGTATGTGCACAATTTGGTCACTGTGCCGTGTGGACTGAGGAAAATGAGGTTGTATATGCTGTCTTATTTGGCAACATCGTATATTGGAGTTTTGATTAGGTAATGTGCACCTATGAAGCACGGATACTCCCCCAATGACCACGAATCCGTGTCTGACACGAATCAGACACGTATTCGTGCCCGACACGTGCAAGACACGTGTCGAACACGGTCAAACCGTGTCCGACACGGTCAAACCGTGTCCGACACGGGTCAACGGGTCAATGGGGGGGGATACGGTCAACTGGGAGGGGGACACGGCTGGGATACGGTAAAAAAAAATACATAACCCGTAACCAAAACCCAAACCCAAAAGCCCTAATTTTTTCACTTCACTCACCTCTCTCGAGAAGCCGCCTCCTCCAGCGATCGCAAGCTTCTGCCGTCTCTCGTCGTCGATCTCCTCCACCCGAAGCTTCTCGTCGTCGATCTCCTCCACCCAAAGCTTCTCGTCGTCGATCTCCTCCACCCAAAGCTCGTCGTCGTCGATCTCCTCCACTCGTCGTTGCTAGGTTCGTCGTCGCTGCTAGGTTCGCCGTCCCTCTCTCTCTGACTTATCTCCGTCCCCCTCTTTCTCTGTCTCTCTCTCAACACTGTCCAGCTTTCGTCCCTCTCTCTCTCTGTCTTATCTCTATCCCCCCTCTCTCTCTGTCTCTCTCTCAATCTCTCACTCTCTCTTTTAACTTTTTTTTAAGACTTATCTTTTTTTTAATGCAGCTTTGTGTTTGACTGTTTGTGCTACTGTTGATTTGTGAGCAACTGAGGACCACTTCATTTGGTATTTTTTTTTCAATTTCAATTTTAATTTTAATTTCAGTTTTAATTACAATTTTAATTTCTTAACATATGAATATATTTTCCAATTTGTTAGTCAATAATTTGTTAGTCAATAATTTTGTTAGTTAATAAATTATTACACAAATGAATTATTTGTTAGGCAATGAATTTGTTAGTCAATAATTTTGTTAGTCAATAAATTATTACACAAATCAATTATTTGTTAGGCAATGAATTATTAGACAAATGAACTATTTGTTAGTCAATAAATTATTACACAAATGAATTATTTTTTAGGCAGTGAATTATTACCAAATGAATTATTACACAAATGAATATACATATCTAATTATACATATTTGATTGATCCTTCATCCTTGCTCATTGTTGCTTAACTCTAAGTATAATCACATATCTAATTATACATATTTGATTGATCCTTCATCCTTGCTCATTGTTGCTTAACTCTAAGTATAATCTGTAAAAAGAAAAACAATTGCTCATTGTTGCTTAACTCTAAGTATAATCTGTAAAAAGAAAAACAAAGTCAGTGAGCAACAACTTATCTTTTAGTATAATTAGAAAAGAGTTTAAAATAGAAATTAGCATGCTAACTAATAAACTATGAACATGTAAATATTTAATTGTTAGTCACTTAATTCTTGTTACTTGTTATTTGTTATTTAATTAGTACTTGTTACTTGTTATTTGTTAGTCACTTAATTCTTGTTACTTGTTGTTTATAGCAATGGAAGCAGGAGGTAGTTCTGGTGGTGTACAGTCTGTTCAAGATGATCACACTCCTTTGTGGAAGTATGTCACAAAGTTGGAGAAGATTGGTAAAGGAGGGGGGAATTGGCAGTGGATGTGTAGTTATTGCAATGAAGTATTTACATCCTCCTACTCAAGGGTCAAAGCCCATCTAATGCGGATTAGTGGGCAAGGAATTAAAATGTGCAAATGTGTTAAGCCGCACAATTTGAGAGACATGCAAACTGATGCGGATCAAGCAAAAGTAAGGGTGAGGGCTTCTATGCCTAGGACAGTGACGCTGTCAGGTTCTTCAGCGTCAAGTGCAGTAGCAGGAAGTCAAAGCATGCCTTCTCGTCTAAGTGAGCCAAAGAGGAAGAGGGGAGTCACCACTGTTGAACAGGCCTTCAATACAGGGGCAAGTGATGAATTGGATTTAATGATTGCAAGGATGTTCTATACCGCAATACAGGGGCAAGTGATGAATTGGATTTAATGATTGCAAGGATGTTCTATACCGGTGGGCTGTCATTTAATTTGACAAGAAATCCTTATTTCTCCAAGATGATCACATATGCCGCAAGCAGTTCAATTGCCGGTTACCAGCCTCCGGGTTATAATTCTTTGAGGACCACTCTTTTACAACGTGAGAAGGCTCACGTAGAGAGGTTGTTGGAACCCATCAGGGGCACATGGAAGTAGAATGGGGTCTCTATTTGTAGTGATGGCTGGACAGATGCATAGAGGAGGCCACTGATAAATTTTATTGCGGTCTCAGACAACGGGCCAATGTTCTTGCACTGTGTGAATGCTGAGGGAGAGCAGAAGAATAAATATTTCATTGCAAAGAAGCTTGAAGCTTGCATTAGAGAGGTGGGGCCTCAAAATGTGATCCAAATCATTATTGATAATGCTTCGGCATGCAAGGTCGTAGGGGCAGTTGTGGAGGGCAAATTTTCACATATCTTCTGGACTCCATGTGTTGTTCACACCCTCAATCTTGCCCTTAAGAATATTTGTGCTGCGAAGAATACAGAGACTAATGCAATTGCTTATGCAGAGTGCAGTTGGATTACAGAGGTATATGATGATGCTTTGATGATTAAGAACTTCATTATGAATCACTTAATGAGGCTGGCTATGTTCAATAAGCATTCGAAGATGAAGCTTCTTTCAATTGCTGATACTCGATTTGCTTCATGGATCATCATGCTAAAGAGGTTCACTGTGATCAAGAGAAGCCTCCAAGATATGGTTCTTAGCGACCGTTAGAGCTTGTACAGAGATGATGATGTGGGAAAAACACAGTTTGTTAAGGAGAAAGTGCTTGATGATTTGTGGTGGGATAGGGTGGATTATATTATTGCTTTCACTGCTCCTATATATGATATGATTCGGCTCACCGATACCGACAAGCCCAGCCTTCATTTGGTATATGATATGTGAGATACAATGATTTAGAAGGTGAAGACTGTTATTTATAGACATGAGAGCAAAAGAGAAATGATCCCTCCTTATTTTATGATGTCGTATACAAGATCTTGAAGGATAGATGGAATAAGAGCAACACGCCACTTGAGTGCTTGACGCACTCTTTGAATCCAAGGTAATAATTTAGATTATGTTATCAATTCATTATTTTTGATGTGATTATTTCTATTAGTAATGTCTAATTCAATGTTAAATTTTAATAGATATTATCACGAGACATGGCTCAATGAGAATATCCATCGGCAAGCACCCTATCAGGATGAGATCTCTTCGGAAAGATCCAAGTGTCTGAGGAGATATTATCCTAATGCCGATGAACGGAGGACGGTTAACTTGGAATTTGCTAGATTCTCGGCTGCTCTTGACACTTTTAGGGATCCAGATTCTCTTATTGATAGAGGATTGATGGATCCAAAATCATGGTTGGCGCTCTATGGATCGTCAACTTCAAATCTTCAAGCATTGGCCTTAAAGCTTCTAGGCCAACCCTGCTCATCCTCTTGCTGTGAAAGGAATTGGAGTACATACTCATTCATTCACTCTTTGAAGAGGAACAAGATGACACCGTCAAGGGCAGAAGATCTTGTGTATGTGCATAGCAATCTTCGTTTGCTTTCTCGATTATCCCAAGAATATCAAGAAGGAGAATCGAGGCTGTGGGATATTGGTGGAGATGCATTCGACTCATTTCAGGGTGTCGGTATTCTTAATGTCGTCACCTTGTCTCTTGATGAACCCACCATGGAGGCTGTATTGTTTGCTGATGATGAAGGCATTGAAGAAGTCATCGGACTAGCTTCCACTTCATCTTGATGTATTTTTTGTTTACAAACTTGTTATTTTGTGATAGAATGAGTAGAGTATGTACTCCAATTCCTTTTTGTTTACAAACTTGTTATTTTGTGATAGAATGAGTATGTACTCCAATTCCTTTTTGTTTACAAATTTGTTATTTTGTGATAGATTCATAATTTAGATTGTTAGTTGAATATTATAAAATTTTCTATATATAATAATAATTTGAAAAAAAATTCCTCGCCGTATCACCATATCCTATTTTTTTGGATTTTGCCATATCCCGTATCCGTGTCCGTGTTGTATCCGTGTCCCGTATCCGTATCCGTGCATCATAGATGTGCACTGAGGTTGAATTGTGTGAGGCTCTATATGCCCTCAAATGGACCCATGTTGGATATAATTAGAGTGAGAATGTAGTCACCTGACATTGAGTTGTGATACCATGGGCACAGAATGGGGTTCTTGAGTATCACCAGTCTTGCTTGAGGTGAATTTGATGAGTATCAAAATATTGTGACTACTTTGTTAATCACATTGATACATATGCGTTGAGATACAGCCATTTTATTTTGTAATGCATCGCTTACAGGTTGTGACTAGTGTTTTCTTTCTTCCCAATGTGAACGCTTTCTATACAATTTTCCTGTAATCCACTATTCCCTTATGTGCAACTAGCTATGGGCTTAACAGAGCCTTAAGTTGGGGTTTTTGTTCCAGTTGATTCGGCTCTGGCCCACACATCTAAAGTCCAGGGACTATCCATTTGCAACCTATATTCAAGTTTCGATGGTAATTAACTTGATTCAGTCCATGTCAGCATGATGATAGTCTTCTTTAGACTATTAAGGTCTTCAAGCTAGAAATCCCCCTTCCCCACTTCCGAGGTAAAAACAGTTGTACGCTATTAGAACTTTTATTTTCCTGTAAGTAAGCAATAACATTTGTTTGAAAATGGACCTTGTTTTTGGGGCTGTTCTTCCATGATCCATATGCATGTCAAATTTGACTAGCTCCATATTTGTATTTTCCAGCACTCTTTTTATTTAATTGAGATCTCAGGATTGTCATTTGCTTCTTTATCTCTTGATGCTAGCTTAATATATTTTAATCATAATGCAGAGTTCAAATATACAAGCATAACAAAGAAGAAAGGATTGCCCGAACATGGGGAACAACAGCTCCTGGACTGCCTTATGTTGAGGCAGCAATTACTCCAGCCGGTAATTGGTTAATCGGTGGAGATCTTGAAGTGCTAGAACCCATTAAATATAATGATGGACTCGATAATTATAGACTTTCTCCTAGAGAACTTCGCAAGGAATTTGACAGACGCCAAGCTGATGCTGTATTTGCTTTCCAGTTGAGGAACCCAGTACATAACGGTCATGCTTTGTTGATGAATGATACTCGAAGGCGGCTTCTAGACATGGGATATAAGAACCCAATCCTACTACTACATCCTTTAGGTGGGTTTACTAAGGAAGATGATGTGCCCTTGGATGTGCGTATGGAACAACATAGCAAGGTGATTTTTGCGAGCTAGTTTTTTGTCACGGTTTATGTTTCCACATAAGTGTGCAGATTCTATCACAAAAATGAATAGGGTGATCTGTATCATCACGAGTGGTTGGGCGGTTAGTTTGAAAATTTTAGCTATTCTATCTATGGTGCAAACAACCAATCCCTACTGGGGTGGTTCCAATAGGATCCTTATTCTCCAAGTAACTATTTATCTTTGGTTAAGTCCCCCCAAGATTTGTGTGATTGACGGAAACTCCCTAAGTTTTCAAAATTTTCAAAAGTGACAATTTGACGTTGCATTTTTATTTCTACAAAATAACTGAAACGCACAAAAAAAAACTATGATTATAAAAATTGACAATTATATGGAGTAAAGGTCCTGGAAACTTGAGTAGACTGCGGGCTTTGTCCACCAACTCTTTTACCTCTTCTGTTTGCTTTGGGATGTGTGCTGGTGTATCATGAGTATTGAGAAAAGATGGCTCTAATGTGTATCACACATCAACATACATCTCAAAGCAGATCAAAAGATAAAAAAGTTGGTGGATAGAACACTAGTTCCACTTAAGCTTGTAGGACTCCAATTATATGTACTCCAGTATAAACATATGTATTATGATTATATTAGAAATTAACGATTACATCCAAAAAGGGATGATAATTTTGACTAGAATTGAAAATAAAGTGGTCAAGTATCACTTTTAAAACCTCTGGGGGATATTTGGAATTCACTCTTTATTTTTTGCTTAAACAATATACAATAAAATTATCAGTTGGGGAACCATGTTATCAGGTTCTGGAGGATGGAGTTCTAGACCCTAAGACTACAATCGTGGCAATCTTCCCTTCACCAATGCATTATGCTGGGCCAACAGAAGTACAATGGCATGCTAAGGCGAGAGTAAATGCTGGGGCAAATTTCTACATTGTTGGTCGTGATCCTGCTGGAATGAGTCATCCAACAGAGAAAAGAGACTTGTATGATCCCGATCATGGGAAAAAAGTTCTTGGAATGGCTCCTGGCTTAGAGAAGCTCAACATATTGCCTTTCAGAGTATGCCACTGACTTCCTCTCATTTTGTTTCTTCCGAAAGTGTTCCTTTTTTATATGCACAATTTAAATTATCGGGGTAAATTGCAAATAAACCCCCTCATCTGTACCTTGAGTGTCACATATCACCCCCTCAACTACGTTACTAGCAATTATTACCCTTGGATTCACATTTTCAGGGAGGCATAATTGCAGATAACCACCTCTCCATTGTGGATCTAGGAGTGTTAGATGCTATATAATAGTTTAAGGGTGGTAAGTGAACTTAAGGTATAGATGAGGGAGGTTATCTGCAATTCACCCTTAAATTATTAGAATGTAAGCTTGAATGTGATTGTGAGGTTTGAAAATGATATTTGTAATATTGTAAGATTGTAGTGATAACGATGATATTATAATGAAGAGAAGGGGAAAAAACTTACGAGATGTGCATGTGTTATGGATCAGGAACATTGGGTAACTATATACAAAATGCACAAAGCATAACTGTAGCTGAGATGAAAAAGTAACACAAAGTCAGAAGCTAAAAGTTGCACTAGCATTAGTTGTTGATGAAATGAGAGAGAACCAATTGAGACAGTTTGGTCATGGACTTCAAAGATCAATATTTAGCTGCTTAGCAGGGACATGATTGCCAGTGATGAAGCAATAAAGAATGAATGTAGACCTAAATTAACATTGTTTGAGGTGGTAAAAAAGGGTTATTTGCAGATAGATCCCCCTGTAATATCTCTGTTTGAACTTACTACCCCTGTAGTTCTACTATTGCAGGTAAAGCCCCTGAATAAAAGTTTTTTTAAGTCTTTTGGCCTCAGAGAAAGATGATGGTTTTTTACAGATTGACCCACTGAGAGCAGAAGAGTCAGAAACATTTTCACTCAGGGGGTCTATCTGCAACAATACAACTAGAGAGTAAGTTCAAAACAGCAACACTATAGGAGATCTATCCTCAATTAACCCTTAATTTGACCAAGGAGATATCATCCTTATATGAAGGGAGAAAAGGACTCTTCTAGCTGACTCATAAATTCAATGACATGACTTACTTGCTAGTTGCTTGACCTTCTTTTTTCTTCCATGCATGTACTTATGGGTGCGCTCATGGTGTTTACCTGTTGCTTTCAACAGTTTCTTTGTAGCAGTATTCATGTTCTGTTGACCACTTCCAACTGCAGTACTGCCACGTAGACATAATGTGGTTGTATATTCCCTATATTCATCTACTTAATGCTGCTATATTTATTATCGAACGAGTAGTAAGAAGGGAAAGAATAATAGAGCACCTTTTTTTACAATTAATTGAGTTTCTTAAGACTGTTTCTCTTGGATTTTCTATTTTGTAAAGGGAAGCCACATCATGTGCTTGTTACAGACTTGAATACGTGATGCTGAACTCTATTAAGATACACACCATGTACATTCTTCTTTAGTCACTTTTCCTAAACCCACACATTTATTCTTTTTGTTATTATTGCTCTCAGGTTGCAGCATATGATACAGTAGCAAAGAAAATGGCATTTTTCGACCCTTCTCGAGCTAAAGATTTTCTCTTCATCTCTGGAACCAAGGTATTGAAGGCACCACCCTTCTTCAATTTGCTTATTTGCAAAGCACAATAACTGTGCTTTCATCTTTACCCTTTAAAGATGAAAGGTTGTTTGTATATTTATATAACCCTTAAGCTATGTGTAGTTTACAATATCCCAAAGTCTCAGTAGTTACAAAACCACCGCAAAACATCAACTTTGGGGGGAAAACCCCTCTAAATCAACAAATCATATTATCTCCAGATAATAATAATAATAAAATAATAATATAAAATCAACAACTTTGTTAAATATGGCGAGTAAAAAATTTGACTTTTTTTTTATATTTTTACATTGCAGTAACGAAGTAGCCCATCAAAGTTGATAATTTGTTGATTTGGGCATTTTATTTTATTTTTTGTACGAAGTTGATGATTTGGAGTGTCTATGCAAATATTGAGATTTAGAGGGTAGTAGTGCACATACATATGATTTAAGGGTCAGAAATACCAGAATCACTTTTTGATATTGTTCTCTTTTCATCAAGAATGGAGTATTGACATCTTACAAATTTTCTTTGCAATGTTTTTGTTTCAGATGAGAACATATGCAAGGACAGGAGAGAGCCCTCCTGATGGTTTCATGTGTCCTGGTGGCTGGGAAGTTTTGGTTAATTATTACAAAAGCTTGCAAACTGAAGAAGCTAACCAACAGCCAGCTACTGTATGATGATACGCTTTTTGTAGAAGAGAGGAGCTAAATTAAATTGGAAGCTTTTGGTGCAGAATTCTTATTCGCTTTGAACTCAAAATTTAGTTATTCTGATGTTTGATTTGTGATTGTTTTCATTTTCCTATCATTTATTTTATACGTAAGTGTTTAATGATTTTGGTGAGAAACAAAGTGAAGCAAAATAAGATGGAATTGCGTAATGACAAGCAATCGCTTGTCAAAAATTTGTTCTTCGATGTGCTATTGATTTTCTTCCAGTTTTTATGCAAGGCTTAGCCGGAGCTTTGATATACTGTTGTTTGAGCGAAAATTGTAGCAAATTTGGACTTCAAGTGACTCTGGATATCCATTGTGTTTTTTGCGGGTTTCCGTCGGGAAAAAAAGGGTTTTTTCGATATTAGTCCCTGAAATCATCAATGTTTTGATATTAGTCCCTCAGATCATTGAAATTTGATATTAGTCCGCCAAGTCTTATATCTATGTTGAGATTAGTCCCTGCAGTTAGGGGCTGTTTGATTTGGCTAGAATATTTTGTTAACATTAACTTTAAGAGTAGGATGACCATTATACCCCTTTGATTACAAATCTGAACCTATTACTACAAAATTCATACCATTTACAACGTCAAACCCATTAACATTACAAACACAAACTTGTTTCTTTCCCTTTCTTCTTCCCTTTGCCCTCATAAACTCCTCATACCACCGCTCCATCTCAAGCTCCAATCAGATCTGTGTCTCAACTACGACTCTAGTCACTCTACCAACGCTACCACCCGACTCCTCCACTCACTCTCCCAACACCACCACCCAACTCCTCCACTCATTCTCCCAACGACCTGACTCATCATTGTCATAGAGACTCTGCCTTCTCTGTAACTGCACGAATGTTAAAGCTTGATCACCCGATCTACAAAACCTACCTCCCCAACCTCCTCGTCAAATCCCCCTATAGCTCTAATAACCTCCTTGAGCTCTCCGCCTCTTTCAGAACACTTCAATAAAGCCCAACGTCAGCACTTATAAATGCCTCATCAATGAGATGTTGAAGGAGAAGATGATCCATGAGACAATAAATGCATTTTCTCTATAATCTTAGGAAAGTTGACAAAGCTCTCAACTTGTTTGATGAAATGTGCAAGAGAGGGTTGAGATAGGGTTGGAACTTGATGTAGTGGTGTATACTCTGGCGCTAATGGATTTTGTGATATAGTTCTTCTTGAAGAAGGGTCCACTTTTATATCCCTATGGTCATGGGCTAACCTAACGTCACCATCGTTGCCCTCCTCTCCTCCAAATGGTTTTTATCTGATCCTTGAGGATATTGATCATGGAGACATGATACAGTGGCGATGACAGAGAGGTTTGAGGTTGGGGGGGGGATTTTAAGTTATAGTTCTGCCAGTAGTGAAGATGGAGAATTTGAGGAGGAGAAGGTGTTGTTTTTGAGAGGAAGTAATTAGAAATGGATGGTAATTTGGTAAACACTTATATTACCATGGACTTAACTACGGTTAAGAGATTTTAACAGATTATTTGACAGAAGGACTAATATCAACATGGTTATATGATTCGAGGGACCAATATGAAATTTTAATAATTTGGGGGCCTAATATCAAAATATTGATGATGCTAGGGATTTAATTGCTTGACGTGGCATGTGCAACCCATACAAGTTAAAAGGACCAGAATGTCCCTTAATTTATTAAAGAAGTTCGTTATCATCTTTTTATATTTTCAACCTTAAAAATAAGATTCTTGTTTTTGGTCATTCGTTTTCCTCTTGTTCACTGCCAGATTGAGACACTGAATCCTAGTTGTTGTTTTCTATTGTTGGAATTGTCTTTTAAAATGTCTTTTTATGTTTTTTTTGTCTTAATTTATAGGGGTTATTTGCAAAATGCAGAAATTCATTGGGAGTTTTTTGCAGTTTTAAAAGTTATTGGAGGTTTGGAGTAATTTTAAAAGTTATTACTGGTTTAGTGTGATTTTTGAAAGTTCTTAGGGGTATGAGTGTGATTCTGAAACTTATTGGGGGTTTACTGCAAACCACTGAAAGTTCATCAAGGTATAGTGTAATTTACCAACACGAAGTTCCTAATTTCTCCTTCCATTTTCTGTTCCATGTTTGATTCACTGCTGTGAAGATGTACGCCACACAGCAAACGTAGTGTTCTCCAAGGTTCCCTGCTACAAGAGGCCCTCAACCGTTCCCCTGGCGCGAAAAATGAAATAAATAATAGGTTAACTGCCATATTAGTCCGTTAAATTACCCTTAACTGGGTATTTGTTTATCCGTGCCTCAAATCTTCATTTTTATTGCAATTTCGTCCCTTCGTTAAACTCACTGTTAGTTTTCCTAACTTTAGTTGGGTTAACTCTTAACCATTAACCCTTAACCAAACATCTAGAATTACCTAATTGCGCTAGCTATACCTTACACTCTAAAGTAACACAAAATTTATTTCTTCTCAAAAATTTTCCGCTCCATTAAAAAGAGGGAAGAAAAACAAAAAAAATCTCTGAATTGGGTTTTGGGAAAGTTTTTTGACCATTGGAGAAGAAAGAGGTGGTGTGTTTGAGTTTTGGTTCGCGCGAGTTGTGGGTATACACCTGTTGTAAAGCGGGGTGGTGAGGTTGTAAACCATATATAGGGTTAACTATGATTTGAGTATAAAAAGAAACCCACCAATTCTTGTTAAAGTTGACACAATCCCACCCTCATAAATAACATTAACTAGCAGGAGCGTCCGAATCGCAATAAGAGCATCTCCAAGGGATCCCTTGGATGTCCCTTAATCTAGGGAGAACTTTAAGGGAGGGGTTAGTTCTTCTCCAATGGTTCCCCTTAAAAGTCTCATACCCCTTAATTAATTATATTTAGTTTTTTAATTTTATAAATTAAGATTTAATTAAATATGTGGTTTATTTATAAATGAATAAATAATTAAATATTAATAACTAAAAATGATTAATTAATTAATTTAAATTAAGAAATTACCTTATATAATCATTAAATTAATTATTCATATTAAAATTTAACAAATAATTAATTTAGAATAAAATATTAATCAAATTGAATTAACTATATATTAACTTAATTATATTATTTTAAATTAACTATACATTAACTAAATTTAATTAACAATAAATTAATTCTAAAAACATATATATTAATATAAAATTATAAGGGGAAGGTTAAGGGACTTTTTAACATTCCCCTTAATTTGGTGAGGAAGTTAAGGGACATGGGGTGAAGGGGTTTTTTTTCCGGTCCCTTGGAGCACATCTCCCTTAAATCTCCCTTAATTTAGCTAAGGGGCCGGATTTTTCCGGCCCCTTGGAGATGCTCTAACAATGAAGATCTGAGGCCCTAATGAGCAAACATTGGGATTTGAGGGACTAATTGACAATTAAAGATTTAATAAGAGACTAAGACGCGATTAACCCAGCGTCTGAAACCCTATCCATACCCAAGCCCTCGGTGATCGAACCCCTATCCATTTCATCTTCCTCGAACGATGGAAACCCTAACCCTACTTCATCTTCTCTCCCTCTTCCTTCCTCATCGCTGGCCGATGCTCTTCAGATTCGATGGAAGAGACGAGCAACAACAGCACCTTAACTCTAGATTCTTCCGTCGTCGTCGAAGATAACGAGTCAAGGGCTCCCGATCACCGGTTCTCCTACCAGACCCTCGTTCTCTTTGCTGCAGGTTATCTCTGATTAATTGCATCATTTTTATTTCTATTTTTTTTGCCCAAATGTCAGTTTCATTATTTGTTGCATGTTGAAACGACTCTTGTTTGTTGGAGATTATGATAAGGTTAGGCAATTCTCTTCTTTCGAGATAAAATATCCAGTTTTGCTCGCGAAAACAATTTTGTATTTTTAAGAATAGCAAGACATCCATACTACTATATTAGAATCTTAGTGGGGACATCAAAAACATTGAACGACATTTCCCATCATAGTAGAAGAGTAAGGGGCACGTTGGTAATTTTGCACGTGAATGATTTTCTTTCCCTTTCTTGTGTTCCTTCTCTTATTTGTAGAAGATTCTATATTATGAATGGGAATAGGATTTCATTCACAGTAATTAATATTCATAATTTTCTTATTTCTAGAACGTTCTAAATCATGAATAAAAATAGGATTTGAACTAACATAATTAAATAAATCATCAAGTTATACATTATAAGGGAATAAAATATAAAATTACAAGTTTCTTCTCCGAAATGATTATTACATGTCAGTGCAGAAGTTAACGATTAAAATATATAGACCATGATCACTTAAAAGAATACTTTCAATTTTAAATAGTAGGATTTTCTTAACAACTCCTTATATTTTTATATTATTGGGGAAAAAGTATTTTCTACAATGATTTCGGTTGATATTAGTAAATGAAAAGCTACATTCTCAAATAGTATATTTTTATAAATTATATCTTAACTATTTTGGAATATGATATACAAGCTAAGAAACTGATGAAACTTTAGGCTAATAAATATGATTAGCTCTTTTTATATTAGATTTAGAATAAATAAGCTTAATATCTATGACACGGTGTATTTGCATGTGCAATAATGCTAGTGCTTTTTTAATACTTGGTATTACAGCCAATGGCGGAGCCACCTTAGAGCCCATGGGGCCTTGGCCCCCATTAAAAATAAGGGTTCTTTATATATACCCCCTTATATTATGTGCATTTGCAAAACAACCTCTGATATAAGTCTCAATATTTATAAAAGTATCCAATTTAGAAAAAAGGTCCTAAATCAACAAATCATGAATTTTGTTGGATATAGTGAGAAAACATTTGACTACTTTATTGTTATTTTTATATTGCAATTGTAAGTTAGCCTATCAAAGTTAATGATTTATTGCTTTGAGAATAAGGTTGTAATTTGAGAATAGTTTAGCAAATACTGAGATTGTAGGATAGTCTTACAAATATGCATGACTTAGACCATCTCCAACCCATTGCACCAAAATGGTGCAAATTTTACATCAAAATAGGGCAAAAGTCACATCAAACAGTAATACATCTCCAACCCATTGCACCATTTTTTGTACCAAAAAAGAATATTCTCAGTTTATTTTCTTTTATCTATTTTTATATTAATTAAGAGGTAAAAATAAATATTTAATTTTTTTTAAAAAAATGAACAGTAATGGGGCGGATGAACAGTGCAACGCCATATTTGGTGTAGCACTGTTCAATTACACCAAAATGGCGCAGAAAATAGGGCTGGGTTGGAGAAAGAACAGTGCAACAAAAAGCACTGTTTGCACCATTTTGGTGCTGGGTTGGAGATGCCCTTAAGGGACATACAAAAACACCCAAAAATATTTTTTTAAAATTAAGGGGGATAATGGTAATAATAATTTCATAATTCATATGGGATAAAATGTGAGATCCCTCAAACTTTCTCAAAACTCCTCCATTTCTCTAGCAAGTTGTGAATAGATCTCTAGTTGTTTGGATTTCTTGCGAGCTCCCCTCATCCGCCCTAATCCCCAAAGACCCCACCATGTTTACTATACCATCAAAGACTCAACTAGCTAGATCTCTTTCCCATGCGTTCCTTTTGACCTCATCCCCAAAGACTCAACTAGCTAGATCTCATTCCCATCTACTTTCCTTTTGGCCTATCCGACCACCTTCCCTTCGTCTCCTGTGCTCATCCTCGACCAAATGTTATCCTATTTTATTTTTCACTTTTGCCTCTCATTTAGTTTGGACCATTTTATTGAAATTCCTGACTTTGCCACCGATTACAGCTAAAGGTGAGACAATCACTTGATAGGATGCTAGGCTTTTAAATGTGGTACTGTTGTGAACACTTAGTATACGTTAGGTTTTTTTTTCCAAAATTAGTTCGTTAATAGTCCTTACACCATTCATATTTTGAAATTAGTCTGTGAAATCAAGGAAAATACTATTAGGTCCCTTAATTCTTAATTTATTATGAAATTA
This sequence comes from Asparagus officinalis, assembly GCF_001876935.1. NCBI lineage: Eukaryota > Viridiplantae > Streptophyta > Magnoliopsida > Asparagales > Asparagaceae > Asparagus > Asparagus officinalis. Next base: position 23,564,672 of record NC_033803.1, read on the forward strand.
GTCCATTAAACTATTAAAATTGCTATCAGGTCCCCCATTTATTAACCTATTTTGAAATTTGTCCTTATAGTCAAGGAAAGAAGTAGCAATTGGAGGGATTACCATGTAAAATCTATTGTTGTGGACTACCCGCTCCCCCAATTCTCATAATTTGTTTCAAATTAATTCCTCAAATTGCTATTCTATTCTTGGTTGGAGGGACTAATTTCAAAGTAAGTTAAGAATTGAGGGAACTAATAGCAATTTCAATGATTTGGGGAGACAAATTTGAAAATAACATAAGAATTCAAGGACCTAATAGCAATTTCCATGATTCGAGGGACTATTTTCAACATATGCAAGATTTAAGGGACTAATAAAAAATCCTTACATATTAATGGAACGGAAAAGAGGAAAATTTTCTCTGTTTTTGTGAGGGCAAATGCTGGAACATGTACATGTGTGGATGCATTGCCTCTTGGAAAGTATAGCACCAATTAGGTATATACTCGTCATATATTTGACATCCTTTCTCAAACTCACCAGGGTTGTGTTGACATTTCGCCAGTGTAAGGCTGCGAAGTGTTGAGCTATATGAGCTTTGGTAAAGAATATATGGAAAACACAATGTGTGTACATCATAGTGCTGCAAGCCACATACAATTGAGAAGTTTATTCCATTCATGAGATACCAAATTGCTAGCAACCTAAGTAGATCTTAGTCTTCACAATATGTAGGATTTGAGGTTATAAATGTTCTCATATCCCAATTAAGCAAGGAATTCATGAGACCACTTCAATGGTTGTGCCTTGGCATTATACTCAGCTTCAACAGTTTGACATCTATGTCATACTCCTTGACATGTGTAGAAATGAGAGAATGTTTAAAAAGATAAAGAAAATATTAAGAAATCCATTACTAGCTATGTCAGTGAACCTACCAAGCATTGGAGTATGTAGAACTGCAAAGGGAAGAAGAATGAAGAGAGAATAACACACAAGCCAGAGTCACCAAGATAGAGGACAGTCCATTAAAATTGGTCATCAATTTGACAAATTTCCTCTTGGAGGTGGAAAGCTTGTAATAAAGTAGGTCAATATTTCCTTGGAGCCTTTAGGTCTGATGTTGTATTTGGAGAGGTTTTAGGTAGCAAGCAATATGAGTCGCAGAAAGGTCACATAGTTTATCTTTCTTTAGTTTCTTGTGCAATTAGTTTGTTATTTCTATCTTTTTTATTGGATCATTTCTTTTGTTTTATATGCTTCCCTTTCAATTGATTATTTAATGGAATACACCACCTACTACTTTTTCATAGTTGAGCATTGAAGTCTTTGATATGGTTGAGTGAGTTTCTATTTTTTGTGAGCGAATGAGTTTTCAAAATGGCACTTATCAAAGTTCTCCCATTGGTTGCAGATTTGGTAATCAGAGTCCTTTTCTTCCAGATCAGTCTTCTGATATGTCCTTTCACATACATCATTTGGTTGTTTCGTTGTTCTTCGTTTCTGATACTAAATCCCTTTGGAACTTTGAGACACGTAAGAGATGGTGTGATGGAGAAGCTCCTCTGGATTTCAAATAGTTTAATGGAGAGAATCAGTTCAAAACTTTATGAGAAGCTTAAAAGGCAGCACAAATTGGTGAAAAGGATGAGTCGGGGAATATTCTGGTCTTTTTATGTTTTCTTGGTTCTATTGTCTCTATTGGTGATGGCTTTTGTAGCTGGAAGCTTGATTATGCATGGGGTTGTTGAGGTGCCTGTTATGATTGAGAAAGATTTCAGCTTTGACTACACAAAATCTAGTCCTGATGCTTTGGTCAAACTAGGAAAATGGGATACTGTCCCTTTTGGTTTGGATGCTGGAGGAAAGCTTTATGTATCTCCAAATCACATGCTGAAACTCAAAGTCTCATTGACGTTGCCTGAGTCTGATTATAACTGGAAGCTTGGAATATTCCAGGTGCGTGCTTCTTTCCTTATTTGAACTATTTGATCTGGTGTTGAATGGCCATTGCACGTGTAGATTTATAGGCTGGGAACATTCTGATTTCTCCCTGCAACTACTAGCCATTTTCTAAAGCCATTTCATTGTTTTGATTCTGGTTTTTGACGTGCAGGTTAGTTAGGAGATTAGCTGGGAATGTTAATGATTTCTTTAACTGCTGTAGTACACACAAAATGTACCAACTTATAAATTCATTTCTGCATTAAGTCGAGAAAATCAAATCCTTATTTTTTGTAATATCTGATGTATCATAACATTTTAGGAATTAGGATTACATAAAGTTGTCTTTTCTCGGTATGGGTAAGGTGTGGTTGTCTAACTCTGGTAGGTGCTGAATTCGCCTCAATGAAATTAGAAAAGATTCAGCAACACGGAACTATGCCTATGTTTAGAATTTTTTTCATGTATGCTGTAATTGTACTGAAGAATAACATGGGGAAATTAGTATTTTGTCAGGGTGTTGCTCTAAAGCTATAGAAGCCCTTTAAACTTCGATTTCATTAAACAAAATTTTAACCCATTCACCACCTAAACATTCCCCTTTCAGACTATAAATCTTCAAAAAAACTCCATACTTTTTAGTTAAAGGTCATGGGAAACCTCCCTGCAGTATGCCTTTTCTATCTAAATAGTAGGATGTTTCCACCTTCTCATGGCTCCCTTTTATGTTTTCTCCCCAATCTGCCTTGTGCTAAAACATATTAGGAAAAGGATTAGATTTAGCTGATCATGTAGCAAAGGGAAGGAACTCGCCTGCTCTGCCAAGAGAATGGCACTTCCTATGCTGTGTGGGGATTCCTTCAATGTTGATGCCTTTGAAGCAACCTATTGAAGAGGACTCTCCTTAACTTACCAATGGAAGCTGAGCTGGACTATTGCTTTATTCACATACTTGCAATGGCTGCTGCTCCACCAAAATGGATATTTAATGCCTATAGCACCATTATTGATATCGTTCTTTTCACCATCTTGTGCCCTACCCATTTGTAAAAGAAAAGGTAATGCATTACTGTTTGGGCATTTGATTGTTGTTTGAAGGATTTTGTTCCTGATTGAAATTCTCATATAGAAGAACATATGCTGGTGCATGTGCCAGTGGCCAATACCTTAGTTTCAGAATTGATACCTTATTTGTTGTAAAAAATCCTTGTAACATAACATAAAGAAAATGTAATTATTAGATTGTTTGTTGGGTGTCATCTCAAAGCAATACCGAATTTACATCATCTGGTCCAAGGACACAACAACAAAGGTGAGTTAGAGCAGTGAAGTTCACCACCGGTCCCTATATGTGTCGTCTCCGAAGTCAGAACCATGAAGTTGGGGGTTATAAGGGGGTTGAACAATTTATACCCTAAATTACTACTTGAGACAACCATCCACCAAGCTGAATAGAAGAAAATAAGTCATGCACCTGACTTTAAAAAGTTAAGATGGGGGCTTGGAGTTGTCTTACCCATTGTTGCATTTTGGATTGATTAGGTAGATGTATATAGAATTGAGTGGCATAGGAGAGAATCCATCTGTATAATTTTGAGAACTGTTTGGTTGAAATGAACCTCCTGACATTTCATTAAACAGGATTTAACAAAAGAAAGTGCAGAAGTGCTGATGTCTAGTTGTCTAAGATTTTGGTTTTCTGAAATGAACAGTAACTTTCTTTTTAATTATCAACTTTATGTAGACAAAGTTCCATTTTTAATTCTCTTTTGAAATCACGGGTCTCTTCCTGATACGAGTTGCCGTGCGAGCACCCTTTGGTCGCGGAATTACCAAAAGGTGGGTTGAGAAGAGGATGACCAAACACAAGAACAATTCAGTATAAGGTGAAGAAAAATACCTTCTCTAGATTATGAAGAACAAAGATTACAATCTCTCCCTCACAATCTCGCTAGAATTAAGAACAACCTCTCAACTCTCTCTCTAAAACCCTAATACAATTATTAGAATTTCTCTTGATCACTTCTCTCTGAGATCTGATTGTTTAGAACCCTAAAACAATCCTATTTATAGATGTGCAAACGTGGATGGCAAACTTGTAAATAAACAAGCCCAAAAGAATCAGGAATCCCTGTCAAAACAGAATCCAAAACGAAACAGGAAACCCAGAAATCACGATCCAGTCGACTGCCAGGCTTGGTCCGGTCGACCGGCCAGAGAGTTTTCTCAAACCCTGCACTGTGCAGGTTTTCCGGTCGACCGGCATGTGTGCTGCGGTCGACCGGACAGAGATCTGCCAGTTTACCCTGTTCTTTTGCGATTCAAGTTAGAACTGAAACTGAGGGAACTCGCGAGCCCCTCCTCCTTTTCTGAACCACCTGGCCTTGCTAGGAATCTGATCTCGACGTCTGATCGGAAACAACTCTTTCATCCCGCGTCTTGTCGTAGTCACCTTTTGCTCCAAATCGCAATCCTCTTTCGATGGTTCTGGAAATCTAATGCACAGCGAGACAAACTTCTTGCTTGCATTCACTAACCTCTTCGCTCGCGTCACCGTTCCCAAGCTTGTCTCCCTCGGAAGAGATGCCGAACGAAATATGAACTTTTCACCACCCTTAGTGAATGTATACTTCTGAGCCTGCCTCTCGTAGATCGCATATCTATCCCATAAGTACGGATTGCCCAGTATAATCTGACAAACATCCAATGGAACTACGTCGCATGTGACCTCGTCAATATACGACTCATGGAGCGCAAATCTTACAGTGCATTGATCAACTACACATAGCTTCTCCTCCTTCTGAATCCACCCCAATGGATAGGGCTTCGGATGCTTGACCGTCTTCAGACCCAGCTTCTGAACCAAGGCTTCGGATATCAAATTCTTCTCGCTGCCCGGATCAACTATGGCATCAACTAAACTGGTCTTCACTTGCAACTTAAGAACAAAGAGCTGCTCTCTTGGGTCGTCGTCCTCTTTCGTGGCCTGTTTCCCCGTCATAAGATTGAGACTGCTATTAGGCTCTGTCATCCCCGAAACTTCTTTCGGACCTTGAGCTATCATGTATGCCTTTTTCTTCTCCTTCTTCTTCAACCCTCTTGGTTTGAGATGAGGATACTTCTCCCAGCACCGATCAGCTTCGTGTCCTGTCTTCTCGCAGTGACTACAAATCAGCCATGTTTTTCTTGGATCACCCTTCTTCTTCTCCTCCTTAAACTAAGAACCACAAGACTCGCCTCCAACTTGCTTTGCATCCCCTTTTGCTCCGTTGCTCTTCTTTTGCTTGCCCTCAATGGCAATGGCCTTCACGCTCGCATCTGCAATAGTCTCTACCGTGAATAACCTCATCTCCTTTCGGATATAATCGCTTAATCCCGCCATATACTTCATAAACACGGAATATTCCTCTGTCGTAATGTTAAGGACCATCGCCTGCTGCTGGAACTCCGTAGTGTATTCTTGAACGGTTTGATTGACCCTTTGGCGCAAGCCATACCACTTGTACCAACGCTCCTCAAGGAATCCCACCGGATAGAACTGTTTCCTAAGTAGCTCCTTGAACTTGTTCCACGATACCGCCTTTTTCTCTTGCTTGCAATAGGATTTCCACCACGTCAACACATGTCCTGAAAGCTTCAAAGTCGCGAACACAATCTTCTCTTTTGACGAATAGCCATAAAGAGTAAAATACGTCTCCATCCGCTCGATCCAGTCATCAAGCCTCTCGACGTCAACACTCCCATCATAAATAGGAATCTCCACTCTGAAATTAATCTTCAGATTCTGGTAAGAATTCTTACCCCCTTGATGCGGTGCAGTCTTGACGGTCTCGTCCTCCTCGTCGGAGCCTGAAAGCTCGCTCTCTCCACCGGACTCTATAGGTTTCTTCTTAGACCTAGAAGAAGATTCCCCCTTTTCGTTCCCTCCTTGGATGAGACCGACGAGTTTTGTGAGCGTCGACCCTATCGTCTCGATCTGCTTCTCTAATGCATCAATTCTCGCAGAATTATCTCCTTCAGTCATCTTCTCCTTCTTAAATCCTGGACTCCTTCCAATGAAATAAGGATCTCGCCAAGCTTCTTGTATGAGGAACGAGTAAGGACCATACACAGGATGCCCCTTCACCGGATCTAGTGCTCTGATACCAACTTGATACGAGTCGCCGTGCGAGCACCCTTTGGTCGCGGAATTACCAAAAGGTGGGTTGAGAAGAGGATGACCAAACACAAGAACAATTCAGTATAAGGCGAAGGAAAATACCTTCTCTAGATTATGAAGAACAAAGATTACAATCTCTCCCTCACAATCTCGCTAGAATTAAGAACAACCTCTCAACTCTCTCTCTCTAAAACCCTAATACAATTATTAGAATTTCTCTTGATCACTTCTCTCTGAGATCTGATTGTTTAGAACCTTAAAACAATCCTATTTATAGATGTGCAAACGTGGATGACAAACTTGTAAATAAACAAGCTCAAAAGAATAAGGAATCCCTATCAAAACAGAATCCAAAACGAAATAGGAAACCCAGAAATCACGATCCGGTCGACCGCCAGGCTTGGTCCGGTCGACCGGCCAGAGAGTTTTCTCAAACCCTGCACCGTGCAGGTTTTCCGGTCGACCGGCATGTGTGCTGCGGTCGACCGGACAGAGATCTGCCAGTTTACCCTGTTCTTTTGCGATACGCTCCTGTTGACTTCTTTCACCGTCTTCTTTGGCTCCATCCATGCTCCTATTCCCAAGATATGAGAATCTCCTATCCTCAAGCTCCCATGAGGATCGCTAAGCTCCTGAAGAGAAGATACACCCGTATCACTTCCACCTCTCCCAATGTAGTAGAGAAAATATCTTTGGTATGTTGTTAGGAGTGCACATTTGATCGGAACACCCCCATAGAGTGGGGTGATCTATACTATTCACGGGTAGTTGGGGGTTAATTTGGAAATTTTAACACTTCTATCTATGATGCAAACCACCCCATTCGATCCTTTTGTTTGATGGCATGATTTGGCACTTGTGATCAGTGTTGTAAAAAGTGGGAAATAGCACCGCTAATCGCGGAAGCGGTAGTGAATCACTTCGATAAACATGATAGCGATGTGAGATTGTGGAGAAAACCGCTTTTTACTCGAAAAAGCGGTTAATAGCACGAAATAGCGGTGTTTATCGCTTAAAAGCGCTTTTAAGTGTCAAACACCGCTATTTCTTTTCAAAAAATCCCTACCTGAATCCGACCCGAACCCATAAAACAAAAACCCATCTCAACTCTCTCTCTCTCGCCTCTCTGACTCCCGACCCGAGCCTTA
>NC_033803.1:23571914-23577572 GCF_001876935.1 Asparagus officinalis
TCCCTCAACGCCTCCATTAGAGGCTGAAACCACCACTGGCAACAGCAACACCACTTCCAATCAACGCTATCTCCAGCAGCAACACCACCTCCAATCAACGCTATCTCTAGCAGCAACACAACCATCTCTCTCTCACCTCCTCCAGTGACCACCTCCCTCGTCGCCTCCATTAAAGGCTAAAACCACCTCCGGCAGCAGCAACACCACCTCCTATCGACTCAATTTCCCGCAGCAACACCACTATCTCTAGTCGACTCCATTTCCAGCAGCAACACCTCTCAGGGGCTCACCTTCTCCATCACTGCGACCATCACTGTTGGGTTTGGTCTGCAATAGAAAGAAAAAGGTAATTTGGCTAAATAATTTGCAAGCTCATCTACTTCAAATAGAGAGAATTCTTTATAATTATAGTACTTTGTTAATATTATGCTATTGTCACACATCTATATCATGCTTAGGCATCCAAAATGCATTTGTAGAATATTTAGATTTTTTTATAATTTTTCTTATTTTTTAGAATATTTAAATATATTCATATTTGACCGTTATTTGACTATGCGCTATTTGCTGCTATTTTAGCGCAATAGCCCTAAATAGCCTTAGCGGTACATACTTCACCGCGATGCAACGCGACGCTATCCGCTATCAGCAACCTTGCTTGTGATCTCATATCAAATCACGCATCCCAACCAACACTCCTCTTAAAACTCTATCATATTTAGGATTTAAATATTTGAGAGAAGTGTTGATTAGAGTCGTATGACTTGCTATAAGAAGGTTACTAGTTATGGTCATGACACCAACATATACGATGAACTTTCTTCCCTGTATCGGTAAAAGGTGGAAGGGACCCACCATTTTCATACAATTATTTCAACTGTTGTGTTCTTAAATATTATGTAAGATCAACCAATGGCATGATTCTTTCTCCATTGTTTTTTTTTTGTTCCTTATTTTGCTACAGTATTGCAGCTGAAGGCTCTTAGATAGGCAATATGGTAAGTGAACTATATAAAACTGCCCTAAGAAGTTTCATGCCGATTCAATTCTGTGTATCATGTCTAAGATGCAACGGGTGAACCCAAACTTGTACTTTTCTACTTTTGTTTATCATCAATTTGCATACTTATTTTGGTGCTCATAAAGTTTATTATGGTAAGGGAAAGATGAAAAAGCACTAATTTCTGCATCCAGTCCTGTCCCTTTTGTCATTTACGTTAATTTTTTTGTGATAAATTTCATTGTTATTTGTTAACATATGATTCTGTAAAGCAGGTTAAAGCAGAATTTTTATCTAGAGAAGGCCAACTCATCATCAATTTAAGTCATCCATGCATGCTTCGCTTCAAAAGCTCACTCATCCGTTATTTGGAAACCATCATTAGAAGTGGCTCTCTTTTGACAGGCTGTTCTTTGGAGTCCCAGACTCTTTGTTTAGAAATGATAGGCTTTATTGAAGGAGCTGAGCCAACTGCATCTGTACGTATAATTCTTGAACAGAGGGCAGAATACATGGGAGGAGCTGGAATTCCCGAAATCTATTCTGCATCGATGAGACTTGAATCTGAGCTCCCTTTCTTTAGAAGAGTTATCTGGAACTGGAGGTGGACAATATTTATGTGGGTCAGTATGGGATTCTTCATGCTCGAGTTGCTGATTATTCTGGTTTGCTATTGGCCTATTCTAGTTTTGAGGGCAAGTTCAAAGAATATATTTTGCAAGGTGTATGTTTCCAAGAGAACCTAGCTAGTTGTCTCGAGGTATGCAAATCAATAGCAGCCTGAATGCTAGTCGGAGTTTGTGTCATCTCGGTACAAAAGTTTGCTTTATTCTAATCAGGTGAGAAGCTGATCAGAAAGATAAACATGTAATTATTAAACATTTCAATATACATAAGATGTACCATTCAATGAAACATGACATGCTGTTGGATGGTACTATTACGTGTTTATGTATTTGAATGAGGATCCTGAATTAATTCACATAACCCGCCTATGTTTTGGCGCATTTTGAGATAACCCTGTAAACTTATAAACTGGGGCTTTAACCCCCATGCCTTGTGGCATGTATTAAGAACTCCCAAATGTCTTCAACTGTTCCAATATATCTCCTAACAGCATACATGATGTTGTTTTCAACTGTGGTCGTGTTTGATCAATTTTCTGTGCTTGTGTTTGATCAATTTTATCTATTTGTTTTGTGCTATACATTTGATCTTGGGCTTCTGTGCGATGCTTCCACATAGCGGGTTGCAGCATCCGAAACAAAATTGATTGTATGTTTGTGAGGTGTGGGTATTTTTGCATTCTCAGTCTATAAACAAAAGGCAAATTTTCAACAGAGGTTCCCAATGTATTAGCTAAATATCATTTAGATTATTAGTGTTTGGAGGTCATCACTGGGCTTCCTAATGTTACCTACGCCACGAGCCTAAGCCTTTTAACTAAATTCTATTTGATCTTGCTGACAAGGCAATGATGCGGCTTTCTCATGTCATTGCCATGCCAAAAAAGGAAAAAAAATGAAACTCCAAACATCAATATAAACGTGTAATTTTACTATTTTTTTTATTGATATGGCAGGATAAATTTAGAATTTTACTAATTTTTAATTGACAATGCAGCGCCACATTATTGTCACGATAGTAAAATTTGATGGAAGTTTGTGATAAGAACCCAAGTTGAAGACATGGCTAACGTTAGAGCCCCCACTGATGACTTCCAAATTAACATTCAAGACCCAACTCATATTTGGCTGATACTTTAGGGACTTCCACTGAACTCTAACCTAAACAGAACCTACCATATAAAAATGTCTTTGGTTGTAATCTTTATTGATTATCGTTGGAGACCATGACTTGGTTATACTCTAAGGACATATAATCAGATTGATTTATTGAACCTTGTTTGATTCATATGTTTCTGTGGTAGTTTTCTTTGTCTTCGTTGCTTTATCAAGTTAATCATCTGTGGCGTCCATCGCACTTGGAAATGACAGCACTGAATTAAGAAAAGATTATAACTCGGCTAAGTGATCAACTACAGCCAGTTAAGGATTACCACAACTACTTTTGATGAGCGTAGCCCCATACAGACGATTTCTAGTGTTTAAATATTGCTGAGCGCAAGGTTTGTGTAATATTAAGATGGTTGAATATATTTCCTTTTCAAGCTTTCCATCAATTTTTTTGGAGGAAGTTTGAATCATATGCCATGTTAAGACTTATTCATGTTTAGTTTGAGATTACGAGAAGTAACTGCTCAGAGCTTTATTTTGACTCTCGATTTTTTTCAAAGTAAAAGATCTTTTATGAAGAATGCAGTAAGTCAAAATGGAATTGTTCAAGCTTTTGCATGTTACTCTTACAGATTATTTGGTACACGGCAGTTTGATCTAAGTGAGAATAAAATGAAGTAAGAAATAAAATGAGGGTGGGAATGGAATGTCCATTTTCATTCTCACATTTGGATGCGATTAGAGAATGAGATGTGAATGCAATTTTTTTATTATTATTAGTATGAGTAATTAATGGAATATTTGTTAAGTATTTTAAAATTTTCATATTCTACCAATTCATTGGGATTGTCTATTGACACAAAATGTGGGAATGGAGAAGTGGGAATGAACATTCTAGCCTCCAAATAGATGGCACGTTTGCTTCACATGAATGAGAAATAGGAATGAGCAGTCCATTCTCACTAATTCTAGCGTGCCAAACGAGGAAATAAGATCACCTTTGCTTACAGAAAACCGGGAAGTTTGAATTTATAACCTCTCACAAGTAAAAGCAATTTGTCTGTCATTTAGTAGTAGGACATATTTTATGGCAGATATGTAAAAGAAAGGGAGGAAGCTGGTAGTACAATGATGAGCAAGTCTATTTAGCAAAAATCAGTCGATCTGATGCTTGAATAGCATTCATTCATCACACAATCAGTGCCACCTTGGAGAAGGATCAAATAAAATTTCAGATGAGCTGATTTAGTTAATGCCAAATGCTTGATGTATCAGGTCCCACCAGATTAAACTTGTTATGACAAGAACAAATGGAAGACATGATTTTTTTCCCCCTAACTTGGAATCCACATTTGCTAACAACACGGATTTTCTTATCAAAGGATTTTTCTTAAACATGAATCTATATGCTAGCATCGGATTGCTGAATTAATCTCAGTTAGGAACACTTAGATTTGAGAAATGGGCTCGACCAATTAATCGATAGTAGAGCACTTTGATATAACCTGCAATGTATCAGAACCCTTCAAATTGAACAAAGTCATCCACATTTTAGTAAACAAACCTACAGACCGTAGCGCTATTTCAGTGCTTTAGCCAACTGCAGTAAACCCAGTCACTCTGTCACCTGATGAATGACCTGAAGTTGCGAAATATATCAGGTTGAGAGATTTGGCTCCACAACGACTACTCAGGTTAAAAGTATATGCAAGTATAAATTTTTTGCGTACCTCTCGAATCGGAGTTGGCCAAAGAATGACTTATGGATTTTATACACTCTTTGACACGAAAGATTTAGTAGTTCTACCATATTGCATTAATGGTAGCCACATTTCAAATGACCAATTTCCCTTAATTTCTATCGACCTATACTTCGATAAAAATAAAGGACAGCAAAGACAGATGAAAGGTAAAGAGTGATACTTCATGACGAAGTCTACATTACTGAGCAGACGCTAGGGAACAACAGAATGCATTTTGAAGTGTTACCATCAAAGTCCCCAATGATCCATTGCACAATGCAGGAATATTATTTTGGCAGGATAACGATGATGTTCACAAGCCTTTTTCTGGGTTCAGATACTGCAAAAAAGAAGAATGATACTGAAAATAGATTGTCACCGCCATGGGACCTTCAGTGATGACCTACTAGGCCTTTTTATGAGATTTTGCTTTGGCCTGAAAGACAATGTGGGACCCATAAACTGTGTGCAGAGAAAGTAAAAGTCTTTCTAAATTAACACGTAAAGACCAGCAGTGATATCTTCAATATATAGTAGATGCAATACGTTAGATATCTTCAATATATAGCAGATGCCATAGGTTAATTTTTAGGGAAAATTGCTTCTAACCCCCAATTTCCTAACAACTATTCCATCATCTCCCAAGACTTTTTCAACGCTCTCAAAAACCCCCAAAATTAAACTCATTATTCTCTGAGCCCCCAAAACACAAAACCCAAGAGTTCAAAATATATGAAGACAATAATACACACACACTCTCTCTCTCTCTCTCTCTCTCTCTCTCTCTCTCTCTCTCTCTCTTCATTATTCTCTGAGCCCCCAAAACACAAAACCCAAGAGTTCAAAATATATGAAGACAATAATACACACACACTCTCTCTCTCTCTCTCTCTCTCTCTCTCTCTCTCTCTCTCTCTCTCTCATGATCCAACGGAAAGAATCAAGAACTGGAATCCCGTCATCGACGCGGCCGCAATTTCAATTACGTTTCTTTGCTCTGAAAATGCTTCAGCATTCAGATTCTCTGCCTTCAAATGTTCACTTATTGAAAAGGCCCCACCGGTAAGCTAACCACCCTAACCCTAAGCCCCGCCAGCACGCTTCTATTCGCCGCCGTCCTCACGATCCAACTCGCCCTCCTCATCTCCGCACGCCCTTTCTCTTCCTACCTTCGCCATTC
>NC_033803.1:23577813-23617091 GCF_001876935.1 Asparagus officinalis
CCTCAGTCCTCCTCCCAACCTGGTTCTCCACCGAGATCATCTACCACCGCCGCATGCTCTCCCACCGATGCCTAACCCTAAACCCTAGCGTCGCCACCGCCTTCTACATCACGTTCTACGTCGGCCTTGCCGTCGGCAAGCACCTCTGGTCCTCAACCTCCACCTCCGGAGAGTGCGACCGAGCGTGCGTAGAGCTTCTGGGATTTTTGAAGGTTACTGGTTGGTTGTGGAGCTTACGCGTTGGTTGTGGAGGTTATGAGTTGATTGTGAAGGTTAGAGGTTGGTTGTGAAGGATACGCGTTGGTTGTGAAGGTTACAAATTAGTTGTTAAGGTTACGGGTTGGTTGTTAAGGATAAGCGTTGGTTGTGAAGATTTCTATTTAGCGGTAGTCTTTTGATGATTCCCAATTAAAATTTTGATTTCCTTTTATCAAAAATAGATATTTCCTTTGTTGGGTTTTATGTCTAGATGGTAATGCTATTATTTCGGTATATCTACTTGCTGTGATTATACATAACTTGAAGTTTGTATTAATTATTTTTTTCTCAATTAAATTGTCCCTTTGCATCAGTCTCTCTCTCTCTTACCAAAAAATATATATAACCCCTAACCCTCTCCAATATATTCGCTCTCACTAGATCCAAAAAATATAAACGTGAACCCCTAATTGCATTTGCATGCATTGCAATCAGTGATTATTATGACCAATTTGGTTCTTTCTGCAGGGAGCAAGTTTACGCGGAGGAGATAACTTCTTCATGATATTAATGGTGATTTTTTTTATTTTTGTAATTTTTCTTTCTTTTTGATAATTCGTTAATGTTACGGGTTGATTGTTAAGGTTACGTGTTGGTTGTAAAGGTTACACATTGGTTGTTAAGGTTAAGCGTTGATTGTTAAGCTTACGCGTTGGTTGTTAAGCTTATGGGTTGATTGTGAAGGATACATGTTGGTTGTGAAGGTTACGGGTTGGTTGTTAAGGTTACGGGTTGGTTGTTAAGGATAAGCGTTAGTTGTGAAGGTTACACGTTTGTTGTGAATAATACGGGGTGGTTGTGAATGATACGGGTTAGTTGTGAATGATACGGGTTGGTTGTTAAGGTTACCGGTTGGTTGTGAAGATTACGCATTGGTTGTGAAGCTAACCTTCACAACCAACTCCTTACCGATGTTGGTTGTTAAGGTTTACTAGTTGGTTGTGAAGGTTACGGGTTGTTTGTTAAGGGTACATATTGGTTGTGAAGGTTACGGGTTGGTTGTGAAGGTTACGGATTGCTTGTTAAGGTTACACATTGGTTGTGAATGTTACGAGTTGGTTGTGAAGGTTACAGGTTACTTGTTAAGGTTATACATTGATTATTAAGGTTACGCGTTGGTTGTTAAGGTTACGAGTTATTTATTAAGGTTACGCTTTGATTGTTAAGGTTACGGGTTAGTTGTTAAGGTTATGGGTTGTGAAGGTTAACTTCACAACCAACGCGTAACCTTCATAACCAATGCTTATCATTAACAACCAACCCGTAACCTTAACAACCAACCCGTAACCTTCATAACCAACGTACAACCTTAACAAGCAATCCGTAACCTTAACAATCAACGCCTAACCTTCACAACCAACGCATAAATCCCTTGACTTTTGACGCCAAAAGCTTCTCTTTTCTCAATAACAGCTCATTTCTCAGAGAGAAGAATGTTGTTCAGACCCGAAACATCCTCCATAAATCCTACTACAATCTCTATCTCCACCATAAAAAAGCCCAAATTCGCACCTAAAATGGGCTGATCGAGCTCGAAAGAGGCCCGTTGTGGCCACCACCGACAAATCCCACTACCGTACTCCCGAAACCGATCAATGTTGGTCGCCGCCGTAAGCGTTAGTTGTGAAGGTTACACGTTTGTTGTGAATAATACGGGGTGGTTGTGAATGATACGGGTTAGTTGTGAATGATACGGGTTGGTTGTTAAGGTTACCGGTTGGTTGTGAAGATTACGCATTGGTTGTGAAGCTAACCTTCACAACCAACTCCTTACCGATGTTGGTTGTTAAGGTTTACTAGTTGGTTGTGAAGGTTACGGGTTGTTTGTTAAGGGTACATATTGGTTGTGAAGGTTACGGGTTGGTTGTGAAGGTTACGGATTGCTTGTTAAGGTTACACATTGGTTGTGAATGTTACGAGTTGGTTGTGAAGGTTACAGGTTACTTGTTAAGGTTATACATTGATTATTAAGGTTACGCGTTGGTTGTTAAGGTTACGAGTTATTTATTAAGGTTACGCTTTGATTGTTAAGGTTACGGGTTAGTTGTTAAGGTTATGGGTTGTGAAGGTTAACTTCACAACCAACGCGTAACCTTCATAACCAATGCTTATCATTAACAACCAACCCGTAACCTTAACAACCAACCCGTAACCTTCATAACCAACGTACAACCTTAACAAGCAATCCGTAACCTTAACAATCAACGCCTAACCTTCACAACCAACGCATAAATCCCTTGACTTTTGACGCCAAAAGCTTCTCTTTTCTCAATAACAGCTCATTTCTCAGAGAGAAGAATGTTGTTCAGACCCGAAACATCCTCCATAAATCCTACTACAATCTCTATCTCCACCATAAAAAAGCCCAAATTCGCACCTAAAATGGGCTGATCGAGCTCGAAAGAGGCCCGTTGTGGCCACCACCGACAAATCCCACTACCGTACTCCCGAAACCGATCAATGTTGGTCGCCGCCGGCGACTCCTCCTACAAGGTCATCGACAATAACCGCCACGTGGTCACCCTCACCTCCACTACCCTCGGGTCCCTCCGCCTCGACTTCGCCGACGGAACCGCCACCACCTCCTCCACCTCCGACGTCGACAATGACGAAGTAATGATGAAAACAACCAAGGACATCAAAAGCTTGTCGCAGTTCATCGAGACCCGAATCCCCAAAACCCTCACCGAGCACGATACAATCAACACTTGGGAGCTCATAGAAGACCTCGAAGAGGTCGAGGCTGAGGCCCAATTCAAGCACTGGTCATCAGCCACCATCGAAAGATCCTTGTCCTTCGACAATGCAACACCATCACCAAAACCCCAGTGGCTTGAATCAACCCCCGACGAGCCAATTGTCTCCAATTTCAACCCCGAAATCCTCTCAAATTTAAGAAAAGCCGTCAGCGAGCTCTCTCCTCAGCATCAAACCCTGCTCAAATCCCCCGAACCCACTAAGTAACCATCTTCCATCGTTAAAGAAAGAATCACAGAGTTCCAGCAAAAAATTGACGCTAAAAAGGGCAAAAAATCTCAAACCCCTCACCATTGGAGCTCTTGAGGACGATCGTCTTCTTCGAATCGTTGGCGACCACCATCGGGGAAAGGGACAGAGGAAACCCTTTCAAATCATCACAGATAAAAAAAAGAGAGAAAGAGAGGAAGGGTATTATGGTCTTCACATGTTTAAAACTCTTGGGTTTTGTGTTTTGGGGGCTTAGGGAATAATGAGTTTACTTTTGGGGGCTTTGGAAGCGTTGAAAAAGTCTAGGGAGAGGGTGTAATAGTTGTTAGGAAATTGGGGGCTAGAAGCAATTTTCCCTAATTTTTATCAAGTGCTTAAGAGGGTACTTGGGATTGCTTATTTTTTGGTAAAACTAGCTTTTAAGCTAGCTTTTTCATATCTAGCTGTTAGGCAAATCATCAATAAGCTAGCTTATTTAAGTCAATTTACAACATCACCATGATTACATTTTTATGGCATCAGTGTAATGCTAACTGTTTAATATCAAATGGGGTTGCAATTTGTTGTTCTACACACGACCTCCCACTACATGTCGAACCATCCATTTATATCAAAGTAGTAAAGTGCTTGCTAATAAAGAAGAGTACAAAATCATACAATTCCATATTTTTTGGACTTTGAGATTCTTCCAGGAATCTTGTGCTTCAGTTTTGATTCTTTCATATAGGATAAAAACTCAATTAATACATGACTAGGGTTGTCCATTTGTCCCGCCTGCCCCGTTCTTGGTCCGGACCTGGGTTTGGCCCCGAGAAAACGCTGGGTAGCACGGGACCGGGACTTGCCCACAATTCTCGCGGGCCGGTGCGGGGCGCACGTTGTGAGGCGACCAGCCTTGGTCGGTCGGCCCGACAGCGCCCACTCATGATCGCAGCGCATCTAACAAGGTCGAAGCGACCGGAGTCGAGGGGCCCAGGTCGTGTAAAAACGGAGCAGCTAAGAGTAAAACCCGGCCCGGCCGTTGCCCGGGACCGGATGCACGGTCACACTCTGAGATGTGGAAGACCCGTAACTCCTGACCTCTGGGATAATTTGACTGTTGTGGGCAAATGTCGGGCTAGGCCGGCCCGACCCGGCCATAACGTTCAAAATTGTGATCGTTTTGGCCGTATTGACCATTTTACCCCCCAAAACGGTCAAGAAACGATAAAAAATGAGGGTATTTTGATCATTTGTCTAGGGGGCTGCCTCTATAAATAGAGGAGGTTTTTATTTGTTTTACTCATCCAAAACTCATCTACTTCTCTCTTATACGCTTTTATACACTCTTATACTCTCTTATACTCTCTAATAAGAAAAAAGGACGAGACAGAAAGGAAAGAAAACCCATCTAATCTAAGAGTAAACCCAATACAAAGAAGTCTTAGTCAAAAGAAGCAAAATCGAAGAATCCGATCCAGTGGTGGATGAGACCAGGCATGATGTTGGCCCCACCTCCGAGCTTGAAACACTGGTGAAAGAGGAAGAAGGGAAGCAACAATCCGACATCGACTCTGTAAGAAGCTTGGGCGATCACCTTGATCAGATGAGTCTCGCCCCGCTTCCTCCGGGCGCCTCCGGAAAATTCGAGACCATCCTTCAGAGAACGCCAACGGAAATGAGGGTCCAATAGAGGCTCAAGATCACGAAGTTCTCCCAATGCTTGAGCACATGAATCAGTTTGGACTCCCATCCCAAATCGCATCCCCGATGCGCCGGGCACCAACATGCGAATGCGAGTTTGAAGGTTTTTTTTGCTTGCGATCAATCTAGTGAGCTCTTTCAAGCGGCTTTAGGTTTAGACTTAAATCTTTGTCTTTCCGGGCGTTAGCCGAGGGAGGAGAGCGAAGCGACCAACCCATAGGCCCATACCTTTCTCGACCGAAGCCATAAGTAGTAGTTTAACGCTTGATCGAAGCGGCAGTTACCAGGCCCGGCCCAACTATCCCAGGGTAGAAGGACGCACCTGGAGCAACCATTTCAATCGGAAATCAACGTCGGATCCCGGCTATCTGAAAAAGGCATCCTGAAACGGAGGATCACGAAATCGCTTTACCTCTCTAATTCTTCAATCAAATTGCTTCAGGATCTGATTATGAAGAGAAAAACCTCACTTCTGAAATGAGTCCTCCTACTACAACTACTCCTACTGATCCTACCGATATTGTTCCCGAATCCGGTGGCGACGATTCTACACTAAGAGCTCCTAAAAGGCCGAGATCCGATGTGTGGAATTTTTTCGAGAAGATAAACGTCACCAAGGATGAACAAGGTGGGATCCTCACCCAGAAGGCTAAGTGTGCGTTGTGCGGTAATATTTTATAAGCTCATCATAAGAGCGGTACCAACCACCTCAAACGCCATTTAGATAAGACAACAAAGGCCAGACGCCTCAAGGTGATATTCGACAATCTATGATCTCGCAATCCTCATCTTCTGGTAGTCTCGGTAGTTAGAATTATGACGCAACTCATGCTAGAAAATACGTCATCAGGTTTATCATTCTTAAGAAATTTCCTTTTAAATTAGTAGAAGATGATGAATTTGAAGATTTATTTACAGATGTTTTTTACCCTGCATTTAAAAAAATTTCTTGTCGAACTTATCAACGTGATATTTTAAAATATTATCAGGAGGAACAAGGAAAAATAATTTCTTATTTTTAAAGTTTAAACTGTAAATTTTCTTTAACTTCTGATATTTGGACATCTAAATCACAAACTAGTTATTTATGTATTACAACACACTGGATTGATAAAAAAATGGCAAATATTTAAAAGAGTTATTTTCTTTATTGCAATTGAAAAGTCACATATTGGTATTAATGTTACAAATTTAATAATTAAAGAACTTTTAAAATTAAAAATTTCAGAAAGAATATTTTCTCTTTCACTAGATAATGCAAGTAATAATAATATAGCTATTGATTTTATCAAACAATCTCTGTCATTGCTATGTCATGATGATCTTTTTCATATTAGATGTATCTGTCATAGTTTAAATTTAATTGTTTAAAGTGTACTTATTGAAATGAAACCATAATAGAAAATGTTAGGACGGTAACTTATATGCATAATGTTTTTGAACAATGAATTAGAAGATGGAAACAATTCTGTAAAAGAAAAAAAATGTAAAACCCAGATTGATTCCAAAAGATGTTGACCATAGGTAGAATTCTACCTATGTAATGTTAAGTGTAGCAATAGAATATAAAAAAATTATAAATAATTTTATTTATTTTTATGCTTCTAGTTCTAGCTCTGGCAGCATGTATGGAATTACCGAAGATGAATGAATAGTTGTAAGTAATTTAAAAGAGATGCTACAAGTTTTTTATGATGCTATAATGTTATTTTCTGACTGTTATTATCCAACCATTACTTTAGCTACTTTACAAAATTTAAATATTCAAAATTTTTAAATAAATATCGTATGGATGATTATTTTAGAAGTATGATTTTTCAAATGAAAAGTAAATTTAATAAGTATTTTAGGCCGATTCCTATTATTTTTGGTTTGGGGTTCTTATTGATCCATAATTAAAAGATATTAGCATTCGAAGTTTGTTACATTTCTTGTATGGTAGACAGATAATAGACACTGATGATGGTAGCACCATTACTGCTACTACTCATCATAATACTATTAGAAATAATTTTTAAAGCTTATATAATGAGTATGCAGCTAAATATAGTGTAGCTACACAATAGTCTACAGGTTCGTCTTCTTCAAGCTCAAGACGGGGTAAAAGTGTAAGTTTTGATAGGTATGTAATATTAGCTGAGCTAACTGGTGGATCTGGACTTGGATCATCATTGGAGGTTTCTAAAATTGATGAATATTTAACTACATTTTTAGTTAAATTTCAAAATAATAATTTAGATAATTTACAATGGTGGAAAGTATATGGAACAGTTTCATATCCTATTCTTTCCATCATGGTTCGTGACGTACTAACTGCAGGTTTCGACGGTAGCTTCGGAATCCGCCTTCAACACAGCAGAACGTTTGATCGACGATCACAAGACATCGTTAGATCCGTATACTGTACATGCGGTGATGTGCTTACAAGATTGGTAGAGGTACGAGAAGAGAACGCAAGGCATCGATCGGATGGCTGATATTGAAGATAAATTTGAAGAGTTGGGATTAGCAGATGATATAAAGAGTAAACAATATTCATCAAATTGTAATTTTTATTTTTTAGCTAAAAATTTGTAATGAATTATTTTGGAAATAGTTACAAATGATAGTGATATAGGTGAATAGGTGACAACCTAGTTGGGATGTACTCATCTATTATAATGCGACGAATACCGAAATAAATTTATACTTGTAAAGGATTTACTGATTATTAATAAAGAAATTATTTTTATCATCTGTCAGTTTTAAAGTTTTTTATATTTGTAATTTATGTAATTTCAAGTGATTAACAATATTATTGTTTTTCTTAAAATTTTGTGTAATTTTTTTATGTATTATTAAAATTTTAAAGAGATAAAAAAAATTTGAAAAACAAAAATACCGGCCGGCCGGAGCCTGGCCCGCTCATGTCTAGATCTGGGTTCCAGTTTTGCCCGGTCTGGCCCGAATGGACACCCCTATACAAGATCTTTGCCTTCCTCTTAAACTAACTTTTCTATTTATCAAGTGTTATTATCCATGCCATTTTGGCAATTGACCTTGAGACTCATACCATTCCCAAAGAAGAGAATATTAAAATCAGTCCCTTCCCAAACATAGATGTACCAATCACTATTTGTAAAATCCTCAGAGAAAATACATATCCTTCTACATTAATCTTCATGGATTAATCCATATAACTTTTTCCTGTCCATGACCAAGGTGCTACTGATCGATATAGAAATAGATCAAGTGATTGTTCTACTAATCAGGACAAAATATTTCTATTTTGCATGATCCAATCATTAATCCAGAGAAAATTCTACAATAAACTAGATAGGTAGCTAGTATAGTTCCCTTAACTATAATCTATTAAATATATAGAAATATTCTGAGCATGGAATTCGATATTACTCGTTTTAATATCAAATTAAGGAATTTTGATGCAAAACATTTTAAAGAAATAAATAATCCATCACAGACTACAGTAGCAAACTGACGCATTATCAGTTTGAGGGGGGTTTGTCCGAGGAGGACAACCTAATGTATGTCCAATCATCAGTTTGAGTGATAAAATTTGATCATTTCAAGAAAGATACCAAACATCATCAGAGTCATTTTCACGAACATATATGTATGGGGCATGTGGTAAACTATTATTGGAATGAACGGGGTATAATTAGAAGGCACTATTTGGCACGTGCAAGTATCAGATTGCATAGAAAATGATTATGTTACTCTTCTATAATTAGGTTGTATGTAACTAGAAACAAGGGTCCATACCCTTTAGTGTTATTCTTCTATAATTAGGGTGTATCTAAGTACAAATAAGGGTCCATACCTGTTAGGATACACCCTAATAATAAAGCCTCGAACGGAGACTTAATCACAAAATAAAGGCACAAGATCAACCAGAGTACTCACAGATATACGTGGTTCACTCCTTCGGAGCTACTCCACGGTGCAACGACGACGCCAAATTCTTTTATATCCCAAAAGAATAGATCCAAGAGAACACCCTCTCTTGATCAGATACACTCCAAGAACTCTCACAAACTCTCTCTGTGTTTTCTCTTACTCTTCTATAAGAGGAGTTGTTTCTGGGATAAGTTTTCCTTAAGAGTTTAGGACCCTATTTATAGTGTTTGGGAAACACTATGCATAAATAAAATATTATTAGTGGGACCCGCCACTAATAATAAATAATTATGGGACCCACATCCTTTTTCTCATTTCAAAGAAATCGGCCACCACTTTTTGATTTTGTCAAAAAGTGAACTCCTTTGTCAAAAAGGGTAGGCAGAGCTTTCGGCTAACAATCTTTCACTTGAAGATTTGATTGAGTATCAATCATATCTTCACACTCTTCTTGGTTGCATCATTCGGATGTCTTGTATCTTTGGCGTCTTGCACGGCCCTCAACATTCTCAATGGAGGCCATATGAGGCTGCACATAGCCTCACCTTCTCGAGCGGAACTGGCTTGGTCAGCATATCGGCTGGATTGTACCTTGTATCAATCTTCACAAGCTTGAACTCGTTCCTGCTTTGCCATCTTCGTATGGCATGGTGCTTCACGTCAACATGCTTGGTCTGAGCATGGAATGCGTCGTTTTTTGATAAGTGAATGGCACTCTGACTGTCGCAGTGGATGAAGTATTTCTCAAAACTTACTCCAAGCTCGAGAAGAAAAGCCTTCAACCATAGCAACTCCTTTGCTGCCTCTGCTGCAGACACGTACTCGGCTTCGGTTGTCGACAAAGCCACAGTATCCTGTAACTTGGATCTCCAACTTATCGCTCCACCACCCAAGATGAAGATGTAGCCGCTCGTACTCCTTCTCGAGTCTATGTCCCCGGCATACCCTCTAGCTGCAAATCTGCCCCGCCATACTCAAGACAACGGTCGGACGAGCTTCTCAAGTAGCGTAGAAGCCACTTGACCGCACCCCAGTGTTGTTTCCCTGGATTGCTCATAAAGCGGCTCACAACTCCTACTCCTTGTGCAATATCTGGCCTTGTGCACACCATCGCATACATCAAACTCCCGACGACAGATGCATATGGTATGTTTGCCATGAACTCGTGCTCTTCAGCAGTCTCTGGTGCTTGGGTCTTCGATAGCTTGAAATGACTTGCAAACGGCGAGCCCGCCGGTTTAGCTTTCTCCATGCCAAACTTTTCAAGAATCTTCTCAATGTAGGCCTTCTGAGACAACCTCAGCCTCCGTGCTGATCTGTCTCTGATGATCCTCATCCCCAGAATCTGGTTTGCTGGACCCAGATCCTTCATCTCAAAGCACTCGGAGAAACGCCCCTTGAGTTCCTCAATGCGGGCCAAGTCGGGCCCTGCAATCAACATGTAATCAACATAAATCAAGAGTATTACATATGATTCGTCATATCTCTTGATGAAGCAGCAGTGGTCTGTGTCACATTTGAGAAAACCGTTCTCCTCCATAAAGTTTTCGAACTTCATGTACCACTGTCGCGGAGCTTGCTTCAGGCCATACAAGCTCTTGCGTAGGCGACACACGAGGCCCTCCCTGCCTCGTTCCTCGAAGCCCACTGGTTGATGCATATAGATTTCTTCCTCCAGATCTCCATGAAGGAATGTCGTCTTCACATCCATCTGTTCTAGGTAGAGATCTCGAACTGCTACAATGCTCAGCACAGTTCGGATCGTGGTCAACTTGACGACGGGAGCGAAAACGTCAGAATAATCAATCCCTGCTTTCTGTTCATAGCCCTTCACTACAAGCCTCGCCTTGTAGCGTCTCCGTCCATCGGCTTCATCCTTGACCCGATAAATCCACCGATTGTGAAGAGCCTTTCGCCCTCGTGGAAGCTTTACAAGCTCCCAAGTCCCATTCTTCATCAATGACTTTATTTATTCCTCCATGGCAGACTCCCACTCGCCGCGAGCTTTGCCGGTCTGCTGTACCTCCTCATAGCTCTCTGGCTCACCATTGTCAGTCAGGAGAAGGTAATTCATGGTGGAAAGGTACCTCTCTGGCACCCTTGGATTTCTTGGAGCTTTGCGAATTGCGATCGGCAACTCTGCTGGATCCTGCTGCTGTGCATCCCGCATGTTCTCTTGGTCTCCGTCTTCTATGCTAATTGGTATCTCACCGCCGTCCTCACTGTCAGCAATATCTGGGAAAAAAAGGGGGAGATAGCTGACTCCCACTCACCTCTTTGGTCTTATACACCGCATTCTCATAGAATACGACGTCACGACTGCGCACCACCTTGCGCGCATCGTGATCCCAGAAACGATACCCATACGCATCTCCTCCATAGCCGATGAAAGAGAGCTTCTTTGACTTTGGATCAAGCTTTGACCGGTCTGCAGGATTGGTCATGACATAGGCGTCACAACCAAATACTCGTAAGTGCTCTAGCTTCAGCTTCTTTCCGGTCCAAGCCTCTTCAGGTATCCTATAATTGAGAGCCGCGGATGGCCCGCGGTTGATCAAGTATGCAGCAGTATTGACAGCTTCAGGCCAAAAGCTCTTGAGCAATCCGGAGTGGATCCTCATACTTCTGGCGCGCTCCAAGATAGTGCGATTCATGCGCTCCGCCACTCCGTTGTGCTGTGGTTTGCCTGGGACGGTCTTCAGTCTCCGAATCCCACGGGACGAGCAGAAGTTCTCGAACTCCTGGCTGCAATACTCGCCTCCATTATCAGACTTTAGGCACTTCAGCTTATTGCCTGTTTCGTTCTCCACACAGGCAAGCCACTTCTTGAAGATGATGAATACATCTGACTTGTGCTTCAAGAAGAACACCCACAATTTTCTCGTAGCATCATCAATAAAAGTGACAAAGTAAAGAGAGTTACCAACAGATGGGACTTGCGCAGGTCCCCACACGTCGGTGTGCACCAACTCTAATGTCTGCAGTTTTGGAGCTGGTCCGGTCTTGTTGAAGCTCACCTTCTTTTGTTTGCCTAGGATGCAGTCCTCACAGAAAGTCAGATCGATCTTGTTCAGACCCGGAAGCCTCTCTCCCGCGGCCATAATCTGCATCCCCTTCTCGCTCATGTGGCCAAGTCGTCGATGCTAAGTCATGCAGTCGACGGATGATGATGATGATGCTTGTCCTACGGCAAGCAAGTGGTCGATCTTCCCGTTGGCGATATAGAGAGACCCATCGTGTTTGCCGTGTGCCACCACCAGGGCACCCTTGAACACCTTCCAGCTTCTCTGCTCGAAGGATACTCTGTAACCGGAGTCAGTCAGTTGCCCGACTAATATAAGATTTTGCCTGAGATCTGGTACATGCCGAACATCATTCAGCGTCAAGGTGGTCCCTCCCTCCATCTTGAGGGTACAATTTCCCTTTCCGAAAACCTTACAAGGTTGATCGTCGCCAAGATAGACTGTCCCCAAGTCCTTCTTCACGAACGATGAAAACAGCTTTTGTTGTGAGGTTGCATGAAAAGATGCGCCAGAGTCGATGACCCACGCATCACTTTTTTCTTCTAAGGATAGGAGAAGTGCATCCGAATCCGTCTCGTGCATGAGATTGGCTGCACCGTCAGCCCGATCATCCCCTGCTGATGCTTGAACAGTAACTCTGCAGTCCCGTGCAAAGTGGCCCTTCTTTCCGCATCTGAAGCACTTCCCTTCACCGTAACCATTCGGGTTAGGCCCTTTAGACTTCCCTCTGGATTTTGATTGGCCTCGTCGTCCCCTACCCTTCTTCTGTGCACGCCCTCGTGCCTCGACATGCAGAGCACTCCCACTGCTAGAGGCCTCAGCTCCTGAGACTTTGCGGCGAGATTCTTCATCCAGAATTGCCCCAACCACTGTGTCGAGCTTCATCTTGTCATTGCCATTAGCGTTGCTCACCGCCATTACCATATTCTCCCATGAATCTGGTAGACAAGAAAGTAGCAGAAGAGCTTGGATCTCGTTGTCGAACTTTAGATCTACTGCAGCAAGCTGTTGCACCACAGCCTGAAATTCGTTCAAGAAGTCCGCCACGCGAGCTCCTTGCTGCATCTTGAGGTTGAATAGCTTCTTCATCAGGTACACCTTATTTGAAGCAGACGGCTTCTCATACAGCGCCTCCAAGGCCTCCATCAACTCCTTGGTGGTGGTCGCATGCGAGACGTTGTAAGTCACATGCTGGTGAAGGTTGAGCCTGATGGTGGCAAGTGCTTTACGATCGAGCACCTTCCACTTATCGTCGTCCATCTTCTCAGGTTTCCCCGCCTCTCCTTGGAGGGGTAGGAAGAGATCCTTCTGCCAAATAGTCTTCTATTTGTATCCTCCAATACCTAAAATTTTGACCGCCGAACTTCTCAATTCGAAGCCTGTTGTCTTCAACTGTAGATCTCATGGCGAAAGATTACGTCTTTCCCGTATTCGTGAATAGTATAGTATTCGTGAATAGTACCGTATCTGTGAATAGAACCGTATCCGTGAATAGTACCATATCCGTAAATAGTACCGTATTCGTGAATAGTATAGTATCCGTGAATAGTACCGTATACGTGAATAGTATCATACATGTGAATAGTGCCATACACGTGAATAGTGCCCAATGCCTTAAAAGAGTAAATATTAATCTAACTTATTTTCTGATGTGGAGGATCCACTTTTAGTGGCAGCCATAGAGCATACGATAAGCAGATATATATACTCTAAGTCAGTCTCTGATACCAGTTGTTAGGATACACCCCAATAATAAAGCCTCGAACGGAGACTTAATCACAAAATAAAGGCACAGGATCAACTAGAGTACTCACAGATATACGTGGTTCACTCCTTCGGAGCTACTCCACGGTGCAACGACGACGCCAAATTCTTTTATATCCCAAAAGAATAGATTCAAGAGAACACCCTCTCTTGATCAGATACACTCCAAGAACTCTCACAAACTCTCTCTGTATTTTCTCTTACTCTTCTATAAGAGGAGTTGTTTCTGGGATAAGTTTTCCTTAAGAGTTTAGGGCCCTATTTATAGTGTTTGGGAAACACTATGCACAAATAAAATATTATTAGTGGGACCCGTCACTAATAATAAATAATTATGGGACCCACATCCTTTTTCTCATTTCAAAGAAATCGGCCACCACTTTTTGATTTTGTCAAAAAGTGAACTCCTTTGTCAAAAAGGGTAGGCAGAGCTTTCGGCTAACAATACCCTCTAGAGAAGATAAGAAACCTGAGAGGTCTTTTCCCTCTTTCTTCTAATCTGTATTTCTCCTCCATAAGTTTACAGTTAGGTGGTGCGACTTAGACCGTACATGATTACAGGCCGTACCATGAGAATGTCAGGCTCGTCCCCATAACATTAGGGTTAATTATGGAAAATAGAAGAGATAAGATGTACGACATGGGGGGTATAGCATAAGTATTGATGGAGGGTTACTAGGGAACATGGAATACTAGTATCGTACATGCCCATGAAAATTGGAGCACAAATGAGATTGTCAACTACAGAAACATTATCTTAGGAGTTTCAGACTTAGGTAAAATGGAGAAAAGGGCGACATGCAATTCAGTGGATGATTGAAAGTGATCTAAGAGGAATATGTATGTGTATCAGACATGTTATGTTATGTGTTTGAAACATCCGGGATCTAGTGCATCACCTATCATGTCCATGATTAGATAAAAATGTACGTGTGGGTAATTAAGAGAGAATTGATCGATAATGGGGCATAGTTCTAGTACATTTGCGAACTGATTCGCTGCGGTACACGTATTTGCTTTCCAAAATTGGTGTACCACAAAGTAGGAGCAAAGTCACTTTATGTGCAAATGAGTGAGATACAATGTGCTGCATGTAATTGAGTGAAGTAAGATTGAGTGAAGTAAGACACAATGCAAACGTAACAGACAAACAAAATAATGAAGTGATGGTGGGCGTCATGGAGGCCTATGATAGAATATGCGAAGTGAAGAGAAGAAGTTCTTGCATGAATAATTTGCAAAATTTACAATGAAGGGGTTATACGGCCTGCCAACCACTCAACTGGATGCTATTGATTGGTGGGCAACCTATAGCTCAGAAATCGGGGAATTAGCTAATGTCCAAGAAGATTTATTCTCAGCATACTAGTAGCTCTTCAGTTGAGAGAAATTGGAATACTTATTTCTACACACAATGTGAAAAGGATTAGATTGAATAGTGTAAGGGATCTCCAAATAAATCGGAGCAGTTTAGATGAAGTTGTTTGGATACAGAATTAGCTGAAGATGCACATGATGCAAAGGGGAAGAAAGTGGGAAAGGAGAAAAAAATTTATTAAGGGGCCTAGTCTATATTTTATATGTTTTTTATCTTATGTATTCAGAAATTTGAAAATGAAGCATTGAAGTATTTTTTATGAAAAATGAATATTAGAATGCATAATTATCTTTCTAATATATAGTTTTCTACTATCCATTTTGAAATATGGTAAGCACACCCAAATTTTTTTACAACATATCATGTTTTGAACTTGCATACCCTTGAACACCAATTTTCTATGTGGCGAATTTCATACTGAAATTCATATCATGACCAACTTATTTTGCTCTTAAAATTGACAACTTACAAAGAAGAAATGTTTCAAGAAATAAGAAATGAGGAAAAAATTTATAAAGTCTAGGTTCTTTTCTGTGTGCCCATGAAAGTTCACTTTTGTCTTCCATTGACGATCCGAACAGTAGATGATGGGTCTTTAGCTGATTGGTGATCTCTAAGAAAATAGATGACTATTTACCTCAAAGAGATATTAACAGATCCTTGCTCATAAAGATTGTTGATTAAGCTAGATAACTAGCTAATGGGATTGATCTATAAAAATCAGTGGAAGAGGAATGAGTTCGCCGTTGATGTCGCTCCCGCACGAAACCGATGAACTTTGAATCTCTCTTCTTTCTCTCAAATGCCAAAAGCTTTGCCAAAAGTATGCCAAAATCCTCTTGCCTTTTCTTGCTCTTCCCTTTTTTCTTTGCTTAAAGTGATTCCCTCTTTATGTATAGGTGAAGATGCGGGTTAACGGCTATTAAATCCGATTTAGTAGGGATTAGCCCATGTTTCCCTAAAAAATAGCTCTAGTAACGGTCGGAGGTGAAGTTATCCCCATAACAGCTATGGACAATGTTCATTGGGTGAACTTCTCCAGAATGTGGGTGATGTGGCCCACGTGGGCTGTTGAGTTTTGGGTAAACTTCTTCTGAGTGAACTTCACTTAGAGCTTCAAATATGCTTGGTTCACGTTGATTTGAGTTTAGACTCAAGAGTGACGTTCACTGAGACTTGAGCGAACTTCGTTATGCCTTGGGCGAGTTTCGCTATGGGCTTGTACTTGAGCATTTCAATATGGTTTAATGTTTAGCCATTAGGCGTTCATTTCTTGAGCTCATGTTAAGCTCGAATATGAGATTTGGAAAGAGTATTGGTGTAGGATTCTCGTGAAGGAGATCCACTTGTACGTTAGATGACCTTGAATATTTTGACCATCTACAGGACCCCCTCAAAATTTTTGAGATCTTACATTTGACTTGTAATAGGGATCAATATAATTTGCATAATAGCCAGATGTGTACTGTTGAACATGGCTTCAGTTGTTTTGCCTAGAGTGGACCTATCTCCATTCAACGGCTTGGTTGCCAGAGGTATTCTATTGAAAGTAGCTTTCATTGACGTCGATTCATGTTGTCTTGAATGATTAGTTATATTTCTATCTTTGGAATCAACTTCATTCGTCTTGGGCGAAGCTCAAGGGGTAGCTTGTGTTAAACAAAGTATGCCTAGCGAAGTTCACTATGAATTTGTTTGATCGACGTTCGCTAGGTGGTTATGAAGATCGCCAAAAATTTTCCCTCAGATCTATGCCTTGATTTGTGGCTAAGATCGTTATTATGGGGGACTAAATCTTAGGCGAGATTTACTAAAATTCTATAAATAGGCCAATTCTTTAGCTTATAGGTGGTCTAATCCCTATCCATGTGACGAGTGATCTTGGGCAAAACATTGCCTATAAATAATACCTTCATTCTTCATCCCATGCCTCGGTTCATTCCTCATCCTCCGGTGCCACTCATCAGCATGGAATCCAAAATTGAGAAACTTAGGAAGGAGTTAATCTCAACCACAGTTGGTCCTTCACAGGAGAACAAAATTCTTCATCAAGCAGTAGAGCTACTTCTAGCCAAGAAGGTGAACCTCGAATAGGTCGTTGAGAACTAATCAAAGGCATGTCACGAGGTGAATGGTGAGAGAAATCACTGACAGTTTGAATGCGTAGCTTTGTGAAGGACCGTACGGATACTATGATGGCTTCTCAAGGAGGATCCTTATAACTCCACAAGTGAAGATTCAGAAAGTGACTGATTGTCTTTCTACATTGGACATTACCTGCTTTTCTTATTTCATTTGGTTTCCTTTTGTTTCTCACCTCTCTTGTCGTTTGTGGAACAAAGGTGATTTATAGAATGTGTCTAGGTTCACCTAGTGGTATTTGCTATGAACTTGGTAAACTTCACTCAACTTTGAGAGTTGGGCAAGGTTTATTGAGAAATTGGGCGAAGTTCGTTTGAAAATTAGGCGGAGTTCGCTTGACAGTTAGACGAAGTTCACTTGACAGCTGGGTGAAGTTCGCTGTGATCAGTTAGTGAGATCATTGAAACAGTTTCCAATTTTGAATTTTATGCCTTAATTTGGGACAAGAATCGCTCTTGAGAAATATTCTTGACGAGGATCACTCTTAGACGAGGTTGGAGGCTGAATTTAAGGCGAGATTCACTGCAAGCTTATAAATAGGCTAACCTCCTCTTCTCTCCATCTCCTGTTTCAAAACCATGAACCCTCTTAAGTTTTCAAAAACCCAATTTTTTTCAAAAACCATTTTTCATCAATGGCGCCTGGATGACTAGTCTTCAGCGGCATGTAAGTTGCTGCCTCTTCTCACAAGCCAGATCCTGCCACTGTGCCACCACAACTTGGGATGACCTCGGGTAAGTTTCACCACTAGTAACTAAACTTCGATCAATAGGGAAACTCTTAGTCGCCATTAAGGGCGTCTTGAGCTCGAACGATTTTGCAATATCACCTGAGCTAGCTTCGCCTTTGCTGATGAGGTTGCTTCCATCGCTACTATTGGCGCTCTATAGGTGTACTTTGCTCTTCAGACGAAGTTCACCATTTTATCATGTTAGGCTTCTAAGCAAAGTTCATTATTTAGGCCGAGTTTGTTTGTTTAGGCTTTTACGCTTTTGGCAAACTTAGCCAAGGGGACCAAGTTTGCTAATGTGAACTTTAATAGGATTGCATCCCATGAGCCTCACCAAGGGCTAAACGTAGCATTTAGTTATTTTTGCCTTTATATTGGGCCGACTCTCGCCTAGGGTAAACTTCGCCACTAACTAATTTTGACACTTAGTCAATTTTTCTAGTAAATTTTGACTTCATGTTGTGCGACCGTTGCTGTGAACAAGCTCCACACTTAGCCAAATATGAGCTTAGTGTGCTTCATCAATAAGCTAGATACAACACCCAGTTCAGTTTTAATCTTGCAATTGATTCCGTTATTAAATCAAGTTGAATACTTGGTCAATTTTGAAATTGACCTAGTTGATTTTGGAATCCTAACTTGACTCATTTCCTTTTCTTGTGTAGTTTCTCTAATAATAGACCTATAAGTAGTCTGAACTACTTCGACCATAGCGGGACTCCAAGCCTATATATGTCATATCTTTTTCGATGGAATGTTCCTCTGTTTTATGATGGAAGGATGCTTAAACAACATCAGGCATGGTAGTTTCACTCTGAGGGAGATTATCACTAACACTAAGGCTCTGTTTGGCAAAACTAGCTAAAAGCTGTGAGATTATAGCTGAAAGCTGTCAAGCTAGCTGAAAGCTATGAAATTATAGTTGAAAGCTGATAGCTGTGTAGCTAGCTGATTGACTAGAGCTGTTTGGCAAAAGAAGCTATACAACTAGATTAAATTTGTTAAATGACTAAAAAGATCATGCAATATTATTGATATAAAATTAGAATTATTAGGGGCAAAAACAGAAGAAAAAAATTGACAGCTCCTTCCCAAAGACAAACGCTACTTGAGATAGCTTTCCAAAAGCTACTTGCAAAAGACACAATATCTAAAATAATCTCCTCCTATTTTTGGTTACCAAACAGCTCTACT
Organism: Asparagus officinalis; assembly: GCF_001876935.1. Lineage (NCBI taxonomy): Eukaryota > Viridiplantae > Streptophyta > Magnoliopsida > Asparagales > Asparagaceae > Asparagus > Asparagus officinalis. Next base: position 23,596,850 of record NC_033803.1, read on the forward strand.
AGCTTATTGACCAAGTCAATAAGACACAAGCTCTTAGATAAGACACTTTTTTTGGTTGCCAAACAGTACCTAAGTTCTCTATCTATGAGGAAGACAAGTATGGAAGACCGAACGAGACACTGATCATTGCTAATATTTTCGGCAACAAGTTTGCTAAAATCAAGGGCAAATATCTAGAGAATGAGCCTTGATTCCTAGGTTGGGTAAGGTCTCTGACATCAAAGTGGTGGGCAAGGATGATAAAATTCATGCTTTAAACTTTCGTGGAGAGACTGAGAGCATTGAGGCTCTATTCTACCATAAGAGATACTCAATATGGCATTGATATCTGTCCTACCGCGTTTGGTACCATATCTAGAGTTGTACAACACGGACAACAACACTTTCTTCTCTTCGGCGAGAGAGCTCAGAGTCGCTTTGCTCAAGATGTTTGGGGTGTCTTGATTGCCGATAAGGGAATGACCATATGAAGAGTTATTTCCCAACCATGATGAGCTCAAAACGGGGAATGCTATGTCTTTGAAACTTTTAGGGAACTGAAGTGTCACTATTATAGCTATCACCAAACAGTGTCTCATGCTGCTCATAGTCTGCATGTTGATCGCAAGCCCTGGGCTAATTATCTTTTAAAGAATTTGGAGGACATTGAAGCTCATTGAGTGAGTTTCGGCGACGAAAGTGGAATGAAGGTTCTTAAACATAGTCTGATAATTCACATTGTTGAGCCAGATGAATGTGCTTTCAGGGTAAGGGATACATTCAAGAGTTTCCACCACAAAGCTACAGAGCATATTTCTAAACAAGCTCTACTTGTTGGCTTTCTTTCTATTTGGTTGAAAGGGTGTGTTCTATCTCGACCAAAAGATGCAACAAAAAGATGCGATCTCTGTGAAAGTTCTATACTGGGCCATGCTATTGGCCCATAGGTATGGCCTAGCTTTGCTCCCTGCCATGGTTAGCTATCTTCACCACGGGTTAAGAGAGTTGATAGGAGAACATTTAGATCAAGGAGAGGATTGGTAGAAGGATGAAGTTCCTAATCCAAGCATAGAATTGTCGTATACCTACCCGATGGTATGGTATACACTCCACTGCTCGTTGCTTATGACTACCACCACCAAGCATGAAGAAGGGGTCTCTCTAATGTAGCAATACGAGACTTCTAAGTAGAAAGTCAAGTATGTTGTAGGGATTCATTGGATTATTCACAATCATTAATACCAACTCTACTATTGCTTCCCTAACATCACCACGACGATGTACTTGAGGATAGTCTTGGTGTTAAGGGCTTCACCTGTTTGACCAATGGTTACTTCAGGTGGTTGGTCAACATTAGACTTAGACACCTCATCTTCTGGAGTGGGCATGAGTACTATATTGAACCCTATCTTCCCTACCACTTCTCTCATCAGTTTGGGTACGACCAACTTTACATCGGCAACCCAAACACTAGACTGTTATGTTCAGGAGTTTAGTGGATGGAGCCCGCGCTTGGTATCATTTTATCGTTGGATGTACTGGTGCATAATTTACTCTGTGACACTATAGGCAATAAAAATTGCCTTTAATTCCTATCAGAGAAGTTCAGAACATGACTGATAAAATCTCGCCCGAAATATCAAAAAAAGGGGAAAACACTAATATCTCTCAAACCAGAAGGAATTTAGCGAAATGAACGGAGGCTAACCAAACCCTTTGGGCTGGTTTGGTCAGCTCCATCTTGTCGAGATAGGCGATTTTTATATATTATTCGTTAAATTTTGACTTACGGTTTGAAAGTTATGACCTGTTCTTCATGGTATGTTCTGGAGCTCGCTTGCATAAGGCAAGCTCGCCTGCACAGCCTCGCCTGCAGAGCTCACCGACAGATTGAAACTCACTTGCATGATCCAGGCTCGCCTGAAGGCAAGCTTGCCTGTACAGCCTCGCTTGCAGAGCTTGCTTGACAGCTTGAAGCTCTCCTGCATGATCCAGGCTCGCCCGAAGGCAAGCTCGCCTACACAGCCTCGCCTGCAGAGCACACCTGATAGCTTGAAGCTTGTCTAAAGGCTAAGCTTGTCTGATTCAGGCCAAGCTCGCCTGCAGACCCTTTGTGCACCTGCAGAGTCGCCAGCCCACGTGCAGGATCGCCAACCCACCTATAGGGTCGCCAACTTGCCCGCATGGGTCACCAGCTCGCCTAGCCTATTAGCCACCCACTTGAGACATGGGTGTAGTCACTTCTCTTGATTTAAGAGATTGACCATACCCAGTAAGGGAGCAGTCAATTCCCATGATTTAAGGGATTAACCATATCCAGCATGGGAAGAATCATTTTCCATAATTTAAGGGAATGGTCACATCCATCCCCTCACGTTTTGAGAAAGTGCTTGCTCACCACTTTTTCTCTATAAATAGCCATTGATGGCTACATGAGAAAGGGTCTTGGCCTTCTTTAGAACTTGACCTTTTAAGTGGCTGGCTGGACCTTCTTTGGGATAGCCCCCTTGGTATTTTTAAAGTCTTAATTTTAACTCTCAGATTTGGAGACTCTTGGCTCATTGGCTCCGTAAACTTTTGCATCGTAGCCTTCTTGGTGCATTCATCCTTGATGCTCATCAAGCTTGGGCATTCAAACTCTAACCACAACTTCAATCGGATCATCCAAGGGAAGTAAACTTGGCACGAGCACCAAGGAAGGCATCCTACCATTGCCGACGAATCCACGTTAAACAAGAAGGGCCATTCCCCTTCTCCTCTATTGTAAACATTGATCATTAGTTTGTAATAAGCCACACTTATAAACACAAACGACCTCTCAAATGGGAAGTTAGTTTTTACACCCAACAGAAGATGGCGACCACAGTGGGAGGAACTGTTTCTTCAACCGAAATGGTGGTGGCATAATTTGACGAAATTGCGACAGGGACAACTGTTGAGTCCCTCATGATCGAGTTCGAGGAGTACTGATCTTCATCCTCCTCTGGCGGCAGTGCGTCTGCAAGTGCTACAGAGTCACGCGTGTGTCCTAGCCCCAAGTGGCCGAGGTAACCACTCCTGATAACTTTGCCCAAGAAAGCACAGGGGGTTCTATCTCCCCTAAGCTCATCAAGGATGAGCCAAAGGCAAAGGATACAAGTTCAAAGGCTGCACGATGGGTCGTTGGACGATCCTCACAGGCCCCAATGCAAGAGGAGACAACGATTCATGTCGGTGTGGACCACGCCTTCTCCGTTAACATGAATGCTCCCCTCTCCAAAAGAGCTAAGCAATAGCAATGACAAGCTCTCTCCCGCTAAGAGGCGCAAGCCCTCGCCTACCAAGAGGCGTAAGCCCTCGTCTCCGATGATAGTCTGAATTACTATTCAGGCCTGAAGAGATCCAAGATAAAAAGCAAGGTTCCTAATTTTGGCGAACTGCTCAAATCAGGCGAGCCTACTTACTCAGGTGGGCTCCACTCTTCAGACGAGATTCCCAAATCTGGCGAACTTCACAAGTATGGTGAAATTTGCAGCTCACGCGGACTTCATAAAATAAGAAAACTTCATCAAGCTCGCCTGATAGCCAAACATGCAAGCTCAAATAGGTGGATTTTACTAAGCTCGCCTGACGGCCCAGCTTCGTCTGTAGGCCGACTGTCGCCAGAAAGGCAAAGCAGTAGCTCTCCAGATAGGTGCACTGCATCAAGTTCGCCCAATAGGCGAGCCTCGCCAGACTAAATCTCGCTCAACAGGCGACCTTAACAGGCTGAACCTCGCTGACACATGCGAACATGCCAACACATGCAATCTCACCTAACAGGCGAGCCTCGCTAGGCTGAACCTCGCCGACACATGCGAGCTTGCTAATACATGTAAGCTCGTCCAACAGGCGAGCCTCACCATGATGAACTTCGCCAACAGGCCCAAGCTCGCCAGATTTCAACACTTGAAGATTTTCCCAAGTGTTCTCCCAAGTGCTCTCTTGAGCCCTCTTCTTGCAAGCACTCATTTGGTCTTTCTAACATTGCGGGTTGTCACTATCAACCTACAAGGGATCTCAGAGGACGCTTGACTTGCAAACGCATGCCCTACGATGTAATTCCTTAGTGCCACCGCGAGAGGCTCATTGTAGCACTGCTCGAGCATTGCCGGTGTGCTAAAATGTCTAAACTATTGGTGTTTGAAAGACTCTTTAGCAACCATCAAAGACAAGACCTCTCTGCCGAAGACGCAATCATCAGAGGAGACGAGCTTCCGACGATTTGGAGTTCCCCGCCACAATTGTCAATGTGACGGGGAAGTCTAAGGCCATTGAGTGTAAATGTATCTACCAACACACTCGCACCTAAATGGGGGTGGCCATTCTGTTTGACTACACGTGCCTATCACCCGTCTCTAACGATGACGACGATGATTGCTTCACAGTAGCAACGTCACAATCCTCAATCTCAGTTCAGGGCGAGCACGCAAATGTGCACATGACCGAAATCCTTGATGAGATATCCAGGAGATTTGACAAGCAACAAGTAACCATCAACTCCCTGAAGGAGATGATGGAGCAGCTTCTGAGCGAGAAGAAGAAGAAGAGGACTTCGCAGACTTCACGGAAAACTTTGAAACACAAAGAAAGGGTGCCTACTCCTTCTCACTCCTCATCTGAGTTATCTGGAGGAGCATCATCTTCGTGTCATAATCCATGAGACAAAAGGCTCGTCGAGTTCCAAAGTCAACTCGACACCTTGAAGCTCCAGAAGCACATGAACAAGCTGCGGGTTGTCAGATCGTATCCAATCGAATGGGATATAGTTTCCTACCCGACGAAGTTTCATCCACTAGAACTCCTACAGTTAGATGGGAATGGTTCTCCTACCCGACGAAGTTTCATCCACTAGAACTCCTACAGTTAGATGGGAATGGTTCTCCTACCCAACACATCTACTACTTCCAGGCACAAACTGGACATATAGTGAGGAATGATCGTATTATGACTTAACTGTTCATTGGCACCCTCAAGGGGTCGCTTTTGAATGGTTTCGCAGATTAGAGCCTGAATCCATCACCTGCTGGAAGGACATGGAAATGCTCTTCATGATTATATTCTTTAATGATGACAAAGAAGTATCTGTGGCCACCCTGCTAGATGCCAAGTAGAAGAAGACAGAGTATGTGAGTAACTTTGTCAAGAGGTTCAGAAACTGATCGCTACATACGCGTGATCAGTTTTCCAAGGCCACTCTCATTGAGATGTGCCGGAACAATCTCTCCATCAACATTCTGTCCAATATGGATGCTGTCATAGCTTGCTCGTAGAAAGACTTAATCCGTCAAGGATAGCATGTCGAGAGCATGCTCAAGCGTATAGATGCTGAAGGGTCATATGAATTTCAAGGGGGTGATGACCAAGACATCTTCGTAGTGGAAACCACCTCCTCATCCAAACCCTCATCACAACAGAGGGGTAATGCTTCGAAGCACAAGAAGCCCTCGATGGCATTTGCCGAGTTTGCTAACTCGGACCTAAACTATGGGGCCGACTACGAAGACTTAGCTACTATTAGCCAAAGATGATCGGTGACGCTTAAATGCGTCAATCACCGGAGGTCCTGCATCTGATAGCAACTTCATACCCATTCGTAGTAGAATGGGCAACGTTTCAACACATGATTTCATCCTCCCACTCTAATGGGTATACGAGTATAAACTATTCCCTACCTTTGACGAGAAGATCCTGGAGGATATTACACATAATATTTTGGTATACAAGTATAAACTGTTTCCCAAACCTCTAACCGGTGTATGAGGCTAAACTGTTCCCTATCTTTGACGGGAAGTTCCTGGAGAATATTCTTAGGATAACCCGACAACCTGCAACTGGTGTATGAGGCTAAACTTTTGGGTACACGAGTATAAACTGTTTCCTACATTTGATGGAAAGTTCCTAGAGAATATTCTTAAGGATAACCTGACAACCTCCAATTGGTATACGAGGCTAAACTATTTCTTACCTTTGACGGAAAGTTCCTGGAGAATATTCTTAAGGATAACCCAACAACCTCCCACTGGTATACGAGGCTAAACTGTTCCTTACCTTTGACGGAAAGTTTCAGGAGAATATTTTTAAGGATAACCCGACAACCTCTAACTGATATACGAGGCAAAACTATTCCTTATCTTTGACGAGAAGTTCCTGGAGAATATTCTTAAGGATAACCCAGCAACCTCCAATTGGTATACGAGCCTAAATTATTTCTTACCTTTGATAGGAAGTTCCTAGAGAATATTCTTAAGGATAATTCGTCAACCTCCAACTGGTATATAAGGCTAAAGTGTTCCTTACCTTTGGCGAGAAGTTCCTGAAGAATATTCTTAAGGATAACTTGGCAACCTCCAACTGGTACACAAGGTGAAACTGCTCTTTTCCTCTAATCGGTTCACGAGGTCAAACTACTACTTTCCTCTAACCGGTGCACGAGGCTAAACTGCTCCCTTTCCTCCAACCGGTGCACAAGGTGAGACTGCCCCTTTACTCCGACAAGTATACGAGTATAAACTACTGCTCCTTTCTTCCAACCGGTGCACAAGGTGAGACTGCCCCTTTACTCTGACAAGTATACGAGTATAAACTGCTGCTCCTTTCCTCCAACCGGTGCACGAGATGAAACTGCTTCCTATCCTCTAACCAGTGCACGAGTTGAAACTGCTCCTTTCCTCCAACCAGTGCATGAGGCTAAACTGCTCCCTTTCCTCCAACTAGTGCATGAGGTGAAACTGCCCCTTTACTACGACAAGTATACGAGTATAAACTGTTGCTCCTTTCCTCTAACTGGTGCACGAGGCTAAACTGTTCCCTTTCCTCCAACCAGTGCACGAGGTGAAACTGCCCCTTTACTCTGACAAGTATACGAGTATAAACTGCTATTCCTTTCCTCTAACCGATGCACGAGGTGAAAGTGCTTCCTATCCTCTAGCCAGTGCACGAGGTGAAACTACTTCCTATCCTCTAACTAGTGCACGAGGCTAAACTGCTCCTACCCTCTAACTCGTATACGAGGTTAAACTGCTCCCTACGCTCTTAATCTAAACGTCTTAAATGGCTAAGGATAGAGGAGAAATCTTAGCATTGAGCTTAAGCGAAACTCCTCGACAACTTACCATGCTAAGGGCAAGAGCATGGCTAGTCAAACTCAAACGACAGTTGGTAAAGACAAATCAAGTCAGTTGATAGCTACAGGAGTTTGAGACCAAGTCCGGGAAGTTAATTGATGAGCAGGCTCATAGGGCGGAGCAATTGTGGATGCGACATGCTCAATTGATTCATACAAGGCTCAAGCGATTCTAGTAAATCGTGAGGCTCTGAGGCAACACGCTTTGGAGAAGGCTATGGTAGTGCTCATTGCTGGGATACTTCAGTGATAGAGAAAATCATCACTAATTTATCCGATCTCTTTGCCAGAATTTTGAATTTGAAATAAACTATTTGCAATCGCTTAGTTTTCCTCTTTTCCTACAACTTAATGTAGGGTTTGATTTCTAGCTACAACATAGATTTGAATTGTGATAGAATTAAGATCAAACAATTGAGGTGTAATATTAACATATTGGACAAGAACCAGAATCATTAACAACTTTATGGGGGGGGGGGAATGGCTGAGTTGTGCGATTCAACTCATCATGAGTAGACTGACAAAGGTGTAGTGTTAACCAATTGAGTCTACAACTTGAGTATGTACTATTAACAGATGTAATGTTAACATGACAGTATGAAAAGTAAAACGAGGTGTAAAGTTAACGTGTCAACCAAGTGACTGACAAAGGTATGATGTTAATCGGTCAAGTCACAAGACAAACTACTATTTTGGAAGTGTAATGTTGAGTTAACAATAACAGAGATCGACAGAAGTGTAATGTTGAGTTAATAATAATAGAGATCGACAGAAGTGTAATGTTAATCAACTGATTTGGAAAGAGAAAGTCGACAGAGGCGTAATGTTAACCGGTCAACGAAAAGGACCGACAACCAGTCGGGTCACAAGGGTGCAAACTGTTCAAAGGTGTAATGTTAACATGATAGTAGCAAACAACATTTTAGAGTCAAACAGAACTATTGTATTAACTTGATGAATTGGGGAGTTTTATTAGGATAAAATTAAGGTGATCGACTTTGTTTAAGAAACTATTCTCATGGCCAGAGGTGGAAGCTTTAATGTTACTAGTGACACTATGGAGAGAAAGAGCACCTAAATTAAAGAATAATATTTCTTGAGAAACTTACCATTGATTAGTATCATTAACTATCACCATTTCGGTCAATAAGGCGATACGCTCTGTTTGAGCAGACTGTCTACTACAAAAAGGCCTTCCTATTTAGGCTGAAACTTGCTCTTAATCTTATGTGCTATGATCATAGTGGGATGAATAGCCAAGACTAAGTCTCCTTTGAAAGATCATTCTTTAACCCTTCTATTGAAGGTTCTTGATATTCAAGATTCGTAGATCTCGATCCGGTGTTGAGTCCTAAGATAATTCATCTAGCGATTCTATTTCACAAAATCGCTTTTTATAATGCTCTTCAGTCGTCATCTTTTCCACAAGGACGGTTCGCAATGACGGAATCTAGATCTCCGAGGTTACTATGGCTTCACACCCGTATACCAAAGAGAAGGGTGTGATGCCCATGGAAGTGTGGACTATTGTTCGATAGGCTTAGTCTTTCATCCTAATCTCGTTTGTTGGAAGAGACAAACTTCTTGAGAAGTTTGATGAAGTTTAATGATGATATTGTTGAATGATTTGGCTAGACCATTAGCAACCGGGTTTTATAGCGTAGACACCACATCCTGAATTCTAAACTTATTTTAGAATTTAATAAACACTTGATTGATGAATTAAGGATAGATCTTGTGGATGATCCTTTGAGGGATGCTAAACCGGTAAATAACATGGTGTTTTAGGAAGTTAACTACATTAGATGTTTTAACTTCTTCGAGTAGGATGGCTTTGGTCTACTTGGAGGAATAATCTATGATGGCTAGGATGAATAAATGGCCTTTGGACAGTGGCCTAATCAACCGTATGATGTCCATTCGCTACATGTCGAATGACCATGACGCAACAATCGGATGTAACTCTTTCGAGGTTTAGTGTAAGAAGTATGAATGGGATTAACATACACGACATCGCTTGGCATAAGCCACTGCATCTACAATCATCATCGGCTAATAATAACATAGGTGATGGGGTCAGTACTCCTGATGATTGGGTCCAAGTTGATGAGCCCCACATGTGCCCTTGTGCGATTCTTTTGAGTGCTTCTTGAGTTTCACTTGATGAAAAACATCTAAGAGATACGCCATTGAACAATCAACTGTACAATGTCAGAGTGGCAGAGTCATAAAAGAAGCCAGGTGCTTTCCTTTAGACGGAGATCACTTGTTTCAAATCGTTGGGTAGTTTGCTGTGTAAGGCATAGTCGACAATTGGGTAACTCGAGTCATTATGTTCGAAACCCCCAGGTGTAGTATGGATCTCATTGGTTTCCAGGATCTTCTTAGGCAATACAACTAACGACTGGCTACTGTAAGATGCTTGGTACACTTAAATGTGTAGGCTAAAGTAGCCTCAAGTGATGGCAAAGCATTAACATAAATATTCTTGAGGTGAACTACATAATTAATATAGAAGCTTTCAAAGGAATGAGCGAATTTCAATGCCAGGTTAAGAGATTATTGTGCCGGACCTCGTACTCTCCCTTAATCTGGTTGACAATTAGTTTGAATTGTTATAAGCTTCAAGGTACTTCACGTCCATATCTTAAGCAAGTTGTAGCCTGATTACGAGGGGCATTGTACAAGCCATGTTATTAGAACATGACTTGGTCAATGAATATGCTCGGGGAAGGATTTGACCATGGGAAGTGAATAGCGCTAACCCCACACCTACAACGATAGTTCTTCATATCCCCATCATGATGAGCCGTCGAAATAAGGTTGCCACACTTGGTAGTCTAATGTGACATTCGATTCAAGCACCTCAAATGGAATGTCCTCATAGAGCTTGGAAGACTCAGGGATAGTCCTCATAGAGCTTGGAAGACTTAGGGATAGGATGATCCGCAAAAAAGTCTATGATTGCATGTCCTTTAATCGCTTTTTGGGGTACAAAAATCATCATACTGAAAGAATGGTATTGCTCATTTTGTGAGCCTGGAATTCAAAGATCCAGACTCTGTCATGAGTACACGTAAAGGGTTAAGTCTTGAAATGACATGAATGGTTTGACCAGTCAGGTAGTGTCGCTTTGCTAGGCAGTATTTTCAAAGATGAGGGCTAGACATTCCTTTTCGATTGGATTTTAGCGATGTTCAACATTGATCATAGGTTAGCTTAAATAGTAGATGACCTATTCATGTCCTTCGTCATTCTTTTGAGCAAGAAGTGCTCCAAAAGAGTGGTCCATGGCACTGACGTAGATGAAGATGATATCGAATCAACTAGAATAGGCAGCATCATAAGATATTCTTTAATCTCATTGAAGGTTTTTTGACAACCGTTGTCTCATATGAACAAAATGCCCTTCATCAAGCTCTGGAATGGTTGACATTTTCCAAACATATTAGCTATGAATCTGAGAATATAGGCTAGATGCCCTTGTAAACCTCTAAGTTATTTGAGATTTCTCGATGGAAGCATCTCCCGGATTACTTTGAATTTTTCTAGGTCAACGTGTATTCTTTTGGACGTGATGATAAATCCTTGGAATTTACTTGAGATACCCCCATGAAGGACTTAGCCAAGTTCAACTTAAGTTGATGTTTACACATAATCTCATATACCATTCTCAAATCAAAGAGGCGGCTTTTGATTGCAAGGTTGTCAATATAGCATTCTAATTTTTGCATAAGTGCTTGCAAAAAAATTATACTCATCACACGTTGGTAGGTAGCTCCAGCATTCTTTAGGCCGAAGAGCATCACCCAGTGCTATAAAAAGTGTCCTAGGTGGACGCCTAGGTGTAGATGGACCAGCGACCACCTATTTTGGCTGGAGCAGCCAGTCTAGGTTGGCCGCTCTACTTAGGTAGCTTCTAGGTTCCACCTAGGCTTTTTGAACACATTTTTATTAAAGCCAAAAGCTAAAACCGTTACCCTAACCTGCAACCCGTACCTAAAAAACCCTAAAAACATCTCTTGTTCTCTCTTTCCGCTCTCGCATTCTCACAGTCGACTCGGCTAAACCTCTCTCTCTCTCTCTCTCGATCTCCTTCTCCTCTCGGTCTCTGCGTCTCAATCTGCTCTCGTCTTTCTTCCTCTCTCTCTCTCTCTCCTCTCCTCTCTCTCTCAGTCTCACCCTTATCTCATAGTCTTACTCTCTCTCCCTCTCCCACCGCCATCACACCCTCTTCCACTACCTCCAGTCCTCTCTTACTGCTGCTATCAAACCATCACCCGCTGCTGTCGTGGCTTCTCCCACCGACCCTTAGGCAGAATTTCAAACTTTTTTATTTTAAACTTTTTAGCTTATTTACTGTAAACAATCTATTTAAGATCTATGCTTTCCTTTTTTGCATGATGAGAGTGGTTGATAGCGACTATAAACCCTCAATAGGATTTGTCATGGGGATGCTTGAAGATAGAAAGAATGAGATCAAGTTTCTTTTTAATAAACAGGAGAGCCTATGCAAGTCGATGATTGATATTATACATTCTAAGTCTGAGGATCGATTATATATACCCTTGCATATGGTAGCTTATGTCCTTAACCCTTACTACTTTTTTGTGATGATGTTGCTAAGAACTCTGGGGAGGGAAAATAGGTGTTTCTAGATGTAGTAGAGCTGCTCTATCCTGATGAGGAACACTAAGCTCAGGTTACTAAGGAGTTCATTGAGAAGTAAAGAGCGGGTAAGGGCTCATTGGTAGACGTTTGGCTGTGAAATCTAGGCAGAAAATGTATTCAACCAGGTAAATTTTGTTTATAAATTGAATATATCAAATTATCAATCATAAATTATTTTTTTTTGCAATGGTGAATCCAACTGAGACAATGTGTTTGTACCTAGTTAGTGGTATATGTATGACAGTAATTGTCCCTTTTTGTAAAACTTGGCGATGAAGGTTCATCCTTTCACTAGCAGTTCTTTCGGACGTGAGAGGAACTGGAGCACATTTGTGGGGGTAAATTACATAAATATTTAAAATTAATAAAATGAAGTTATCCATTCATGAATTTACTAATTTGTTCTTTTCTTCTTTAAAAATTTACACGAAGAAGAGAAACTGATTGGAGTCGAAGAGGTTAGAGGATCTTGTGTTTGTAAAGTTTAATGCTAAGCTCAAGCAAAAGAAGAGGAAAGGAGAAGACAAAGATGTGCTAACAATACAGGATCGTACTACACCACGTGCATGGATCCTAGATGGAGTCCCCTCCGATGGCAAGGAAGATATTTATCTTGGTTCTTGTGTCAGTTGGACAATGGTGGAGAATGTATCTTGAGCGACCGAGGTTGCGGTGAACCAGAGGAATGAAAGAATAGCAGCGGCTGCAGGACCTTCGATGATCACTAACAAAGAAGAGTCTCTTTCCTCCAACAATGATGTCACGGACGAGGATGAGGACTTAGTGGACATGAACTCAGAGAAGAGCGATCATGCAGGGAAGGATTTCCATGATGACGATGATTTCGTTAGATTATATGATTATCCCGTGCTAGACATTTAGACTATTCATATTTTTTTCCTTCTTGAGCATTAGACTTTTGAGTTTGCGATATTATCTACTATTGCAATGACATGTTATGTTGAACATGATGATGTTTCTTAGTATTTGGTTACTAATTTGGCTATTTAGTATTTATGCATAATTGATTATGGATCTAAGCCTGTTATTTATGTTTTTTTACGATTTTATATGAACTTAATACATATTTTTGTGAATTATTATAATTAAATAAATTAAACAAAGGCAAACGCGTAGGCGCTAGGCCCCGACTTGAACGCGTAGTACACCTATTGCCTTCTGTAACATTGGCATCACTGTATAGTCGTATAGCCAAATGACGTTCAGAATGATATATGTTTATCATCTTCCGCATGCAACTTGATTTGATTATATTTGAAGAAGCCATCCATGAATGACATCCTCTCGATTCCACACATATTGTCCATTATGACATCCGTGATAGGAAGGGGGAACTCATCTTTTAGGCAAGCCAATTTAACATCTCTTAAATCAATGCAAATTCGTATCTTTTTTGTTTTTCTTTGTCACAACAATGTTGACTGCCCGGTCTAGGTGATGTTCTTCATGAATGAAGCTACATTCAATGAGTTTGCACATTTCTATCTCACTCAGCTCTAACAATTCAGGATGAAAACGTTATTATTGTTATTTGACTGGATTAATGCTAAGGTCAATATTGAGACAATGCCCTCCACGTTCAGATCTAGCCCGAGTATATCTTCGTAACTCTGGGCGAAGACGTCAATATATCCTTAGACAAGAGATATAAGTTCATTTTTTCAACTGGTGATTGCTGAATGAAGATGAGTATCACTTAGTCTCATCACCTATGTTGATCTAGACTACCTTATCTTTAGTTGGTGGCTCGCGTGATTTGAAACGCAATTGCCATTGGGCCTCTATGTGATTTCCCTAAGGATCAATTTCTAGGTCATCGAATAATTCTAGTTCATTGAGTAGGTTAAGTTATTTGGTTTGGCTATACGAAATAATATTGACCGTGAACTCTTTAAATAGGTTATTGACGCTCATGTCGGAGTCCCATTTAGATGTGTTTGAAGAATGGCTTAGTACGTTTTCATACCTTAACTTGTTTCACATGGCGGTCTCCGGGGAGACATATCCAAACCCATGTCTGATATGAGTGAAGTAATTGATACTTCCCCATTTTTGTGTGAATGGTATTAATGAAACTCATCGACCCTAGTTGAAATTTAACGAGTGAAAGTGCCACCCATTCTCGCTATTATGTGATGATATTGCTTATAGTAATGAGAGAATTTGGGCATTTCTTCAACTTCATCATCTGAGACTAGCGGATGCATCCATGGCTCGACTTTCCTAAAGATGATAGATTCTTGAGTGCTTTCCTTGTTGGAACGATGAAGATAGTGTCTTCTGACAACTGCACTATTTACAAGTCGAATATGACTCCCTTTTGGGCATGTACAAAGAAATCTAAAAATAACCTAGAAAGCAAAGCATCGGCCTCTGAGTTTTCATACTCAAAGCTAGAAGAACAACCCTAGCAAATTCTATATTACCATTTGAAACCCAGTCACCTTGATTTTTGACGTACTCATCTGTACAAAGATCTTCCAGTGTGATTACAAGGGGTTCCATCTCCCAAATAGGATAACCATTCGGTTTCGACTCGCTATCCCCTCTTTACCACTATCGAGATTTTCTACAATGACTAACTTGATTGTGTGCTTTTCATCATAAAGGAGGGAGTCGGTGAAGTAGTTCTCCACTCCTTTAAGAGGGTATTTTTAAGCATAAACCTTTTTGACCACCCCCTTCTCATCAACATACTTGAAGCACTAGTGAAGTGTTGATGGGACGAGTACATTGGATTGGATCCATGGACGTCCTAAAAGCAGCTTATAGGGTGTTTTTGTGTCAATGACGTAGCATGTAATTTTCATCCTTTGGTCACCTAACTAGTACTTAAGATAGATCTTTGTAAGGACCATGAATTTTTGATACTAGTTAAAATAATTTTTTGATATTTTAAAATATTAAATTATTATTTTTAAAAGAGTATTTGTATTTTCTCGATTTTTTAGAATTTTCTATGATTTAAAAACCTAATTTTATATTTAATTATTGATTTTGTTAATTATAAATTAATATTGTTGTATTATTGTTAATTTTATTATTGTTAGTGTTTATTTTTTTTCATAAGAATTTTCCCTAATTATTCATATTTTCTCATTATCTTTTTCTCTCCTCTTAATATTCTCTCTTTTGAATTCTTTCCATAAACTCCCCAATCAATCCCCTAATCACTCCCCATCTTTTTGATTTCCTTCCTAAACCAACCCTCCAATCACGTACATGTCTCTCTCCCTCTAAAATAGCCAGCTAAAGAAACCCCTAGCCTACCCTATGTATAGGCTCTCCTCTCTCTCTCTTTCACGTGAACATCACCACCTCCACCTCGTTTTTCACGCCGCCATCACCATCACCAGCTCTCTTCTCTCTTCTATTTTCTCTCCCCTCAAAAGAACCCACCACCGACCTCCTCATCCTCTTCTTCTCTCCCTCAACTCCGACAACGGCTCTGCCCTCTCCTCCGAGCCGCTGCTGGCAGCCGCCTCTGACGCCCGTTGCAGCCGCACGAAGACCTCGTCGCCCGCTCCACTCCAGCGAAACGCGCTGCCGCCTACCTCGCCCACCACAGCAAACAGCCGCCGTCCCGCCGCCTTCCCGCTCGAACCCAACGGACAAACCCAACTCGTCCCGCCCCTCTCCTCTCCCCGAGCCGACCGGACAAGGCCCCGCGGGAGGCTCGTCCCTGACCCTCAGCCACCTGCGCCTAGCGACCCCTGACAGCCGTCCCCTCCCCACCTCCGAGCTCCTCTCTCAACTGCACAACCAAAGCCCTTTGGTCCCCTCCGCGCCGGCCGCCGGCTCAAGCGCCTCACCACTAACGGGCCTCCCCTTGCACACCTGCAGAACCTCCCATAAACGGCCACAGCGCCTCCTCCACCCGTGCGACCACCACCAACATCCCCCTCCTTCCCAAATCCTCCACCACGCCGCCAACGACGCCACTGACCCCGACTCCTTCAGCCCCCACCTCATCGCTGCTGCCTTTACCCCGTTCGTGCCACCTCGTCGTCGAGCTCACCGTTGATCGATGTCGTGCTCCACCGCCTCAGATCCGATCCGCGCCGTCAGCGTCGATTCGTTCGACAAATACCCCGAGGCAAGATCCCGCTTGCTCAGAACTATTTTTCTATTTATTATGAATTATCTGCAATTTAGATCTGTTAATATTTATCTACGTGGATTTGATGAATAATTTTGGATGGATAGTAATTGTGTGATAAATAGTATTTTCAGGACAAATATGATAAATATAAGAATTTATTTTGAATAACAAAATTATTATAATATTTTTAGAATTTATGTTGTGGAAGGAAATTATTTTAGAATAATAAATGTTTTCAAAGAAGTTATTTTGGTAAAAGTTTATTTTGTGTTATGACTGTGTGATTGATAGTTGTAGAACACGACATTTCATGTACATTGACACCGACATGATGACCCTCTTATTTATACTCATTCATTATCACATATGCATGCCTGATTCATCGCTAGTCTATATAGTCATGTTCATCATATGATTTGCATAAAATAGTTATATTTATATATTATTTCTTATTTTGTTGATAACCGTTAGTAGTTCATGTCCTTAGTGGCCTAGCGTGTCGTGTATATGACCTAGATACCTGTGTTTGTTGACTTAGAAAAGCGAGAAGAGTTGAGATGGGAATTCTTGGTTTAGGTGATCGGATGTGATTGTTGATTATTCCAGGCTCGCACCAACGATATTCCTGTGTAGCGTTGGGGTGGGTCTGAGGTGCAGTGATGTTGATTGTTGATTATTCCAGGCTCGCACCAATGATATTCCTGTGTAGCGTTGGGGTGGGTCTGAGGTGCAGTGATGTTGATTGTTGATTATTCCAGGCTCGCACCAACGATATTCCTGTGTAGCGTTAGGGTGGGTCTGAGGTGATGTGATATTATGCTTGTTGATTATTTCCAGGCTCGCACCAGTGAAATTCCTGTGTAGCACTGGGGTGAGTCTGAGGGGGGCAGTGAACCGTTACATGTAGATGGTTTGTGAACAACCGATTATTTATGAATATGAGTTTTGACTATATGTGAGAGGTAGACCAGTGAGTTATGATAGGATGGCTAGTTGTATTTCTTTTCATACATAGGTTGGGGTTAATATTTAATTATCTATAATTTGAGATATATGGTATATACATGAGGGTTTCCTTGTTTGGATTATTTCGCTCGACGTACTACGTCTTGAGTTGTATATTTTTAAATATTAATTCCATCTATTGTATGCCCTTGTGACTTGGATGATTTGACTGATCGCTAGCTGCATGACCTCGTTACCTGATCGATTTTGGATGCTTTATGTTATGCAGGAGCCAGAGGATTCTTAGTAGGAGTGTCTTGTAGACGGAGCAGAAGAAGAAGCCAAAGCTTAGTCATCTCTTTTATTATATGTTGGTCCTTAGTTTACTTTTGTAGTTCTTTCTACTTCTGTTGATCGATGTATATTATACTTTCCAGTATTTCATTCAGATCGTTTTGTATATGGGCATGTTGGCCTGCATATTATGTCTGGGATGATATTCATTTATGATATGTATTATTTTATTCTGTGTTGTTCATTATATTTTTGCTATGTGTGATCGGGGACCTGTGACTTCGCATTGTCTTATTTCCAGACGCTTAGCGTATTAGATTGAGAAGAAGAGGTCTAGCACTTATCTCTCCTCAGTCTAATACGTCGCGGGCTTGTTCATGTTCTGGTTCCCGTGTATTTTGGGAAGCGGGGCGTGACAATCTTGCTCAAGGACCAGCTACTACTGGAACTAAATCTAAAGATGGTCGCAATCGTTCTCGACAACTTGTATAATGAAATGCCCAAAAAGCTAAGAAGCCTCCAAGGGATAATGCTTAAAGCAGATCCTAGATCAATATGGATCTATTTGACCTTGGTTGAACCAATGTACCCCATATAGTAGAGGGGTCAACCGTGAAAATGGTCCTTGATAAGCATGTCTTTAAGAGTGAAGGTAATGTAAGGCATCTGTTATATCCCTTAGTAACATTGGTAGCATTGCCTTTGATAATCGGTCAGAGAAGGCTCAAGCATATGAGCAAGGAATGCCTTATTATCCATCAATGCTTCCCTCAAAGCTGTCCTTGTATCCTCGGGCAAACTTAGAAGTTTGTGTAATGTTATATGAGCCAGGATGTTAGCCAGTTCTGCTAATATATCGTATCAGAACGGGATTGAGTCCAGTAGACGGTAGCTTCAATGCTTCTTAGTTGAATTGCATCTCCTTATGTTTAGCAATCATGAACTTCTCGGAAGGTACTGGTTGACCATACTTTTTAGGTAGTCCTTATCAGATCTTGTTCCCACAGGTAGAATCTGGTCCGATTATGCTGCCATGGCCATCTTGATCTCTTCATCTGAATCTATCGATTGCAAAGATAATGATGCAAGACTTTATTTTCTCTTAATTTTTCCACGGGGTGTTGGTTTGAGAGATGTCCAATATTCGTCTTAGAGAATATCAGGATGAACCCACATCTCCTCCCCTTTGTTAGTTGTAAGAGAGAGAAAGCCTTGACTTTGATGACTTTTCTAATCATGATTGACTAGCTTCATTCTTGCAGCAGAAATAAGGATACCCCATTCTGCACACTAGTCTCTGCCATAGAGCTAAATTGAAGGGTCATCATATTGGTAGTAACTTTTTTCTGCACAGGTCGAAGCTTGAGGATCGAAAAATTGACAAATATCTATATCTTATCCTTGAGGATATAACAGTTCTTTGTCAGGTATCCTAACAACTTGGATCATCGGTCTTCCCAATTTATTCTGGGCGCTAGGCTTCTGTAACCTTTAGCCAGTTGCCTTTGTTCAGCACATGGAAGATGGCAACAATATGCTCGTCTTTAAAAGAATAATTCTTTTGAATACCCTTTCGAGTCTTTTTTTCAGTTTGCCAAATTTCTCAACCTCAAAAGCAAATGTTTATTTTGCTTTTGATTGGGAAGACAGACCCTACTTGTTCTTATCCCCTTTTCAATTGGAGCGGGGATCAAATTTGTTGAAGCATTTGACAGATTTCTCAACAATTTCCTCCTGGTCCATCAAATATTTTTAAGAGTTAGCCATAATAACGCCCATGTGAGCTTCTATTTGACTTAGGAAATTATTCTGACATGTTTGGAGCAACATTGTAGTAGCATATCACGGCATTGCAGTGTTAACTTGTGAAATCGTTGGATCTAATCTCTAACCGAGTCTTTGCCATTTATTTCTCGGAGAGGAATTTGGTTGTGGTCACATTAGACTATTCTTCATCAAATTGGGATAGGAAATGTGATTCCAGATTTCCCCGGGATTTGATGAAACCTTCAACTAGATTTTAAAACCAATCAAAGACTACTCCCTTAAAGGTGCCAATGAAGAGTCATGCCTTGATGGCGTCATTCGCTACTACATTTGTTATTTTCTAATAGAAGTAGTAGAAGTGTTGGTTAGGAGATCACTTGCTACGAAACCTATGTAACGTTAGTGTCTTAGACTTCATTGGGTAAGGAATTGAGTCTTACTTAATGGGATAAGGTGAGGTGACCCTAACCTTTTTCAACCCTGCTTGCTATATAAGCTCGAGGATTTCGAGGTTCTTCATTTCATGTTTTGTTTTTAGTGCATTTGATATCTCGGATTCCAACTGAGAGGAGAAGGCATTGTTCACGGGGAAAATCATTTTCTTCATTGATGTCATTGTGATCTCAAAATAACAACTTTTTATGGTTACAAAAGATCCGGTCTTTTTTAGATCCGGTTACAACGAAATCAAAGAAAAAAAAAATTACAACTTTTTCCTTGTGAACAAATCGCGAGCTCCTGTTTTGCGGTCACTCGCTTTTGTGGGTTCTTTACCAACGCCGGGGTTAATCCGTGGACCACCGCGCGATCTAGATCCGGTCGGATCTACACGATTTGACGGGTATTATTCCATTAAGGGAATAATAGCCGGGAGGGATTAATTCACTAAGGAAATAATCGCTCGGATCTCGGGATCTAAGACCAAGCTTAGATCCGGAATGTGATCTCGTGTAGATCTCAGATCTGTTCTTCCCCTCTCTCGAACTCCTGCCTTTTGTGACGTGGATGCTCGCCGAGGATCAGATCTGGATGTCCAAGTCTTCAAGTCTTCAAAACTCTAAGCTCGATCTTCAATCCGGCAGAGTTTCGGCTCTCAAAAGTCCAACCTTTCAAAATGAAACAAGGGGGGCCTATTTATAGGCTCTCTTTACTGTGCCCGGGCACAGATCTGGCCGGCCACCTATAGGTGGCTCGGCTCTGGGCCGAGCCACCTATAGGTGGCTCGGCTCTTGGCCGAGCCACCTATGGGTGGCTCGGCTTAAGCCGAGCCCCCTTAGGTGTGGGTTTTCCGAGTTTTTGAGTTGTGTCCGTTTTCCGGT
>NC_033803.1:23617466-23623899 GCF_001876935.1 Asparagus officinalis
TGCCAAAAAGGCAGTATTTGGGTTCAAAAAGCTCTCCGACCCTTCCAAATATATGGTAGAAGAGTGAGTAAGTGATGGGTTGAATCGTCGCTCGATTTGAAGTCGTTTCGATGCTCGGTTCAACTTCAATTTGAATTCTGGTTCAAACCAGGTCTGGTCCGGTTCAACTTGGTCTGGTCCGGTTCAACTTGGTCTTGGTTCACATTATAAAAGAGGGTTTTTTACCCCTTACTAGGGCCGCCCCCCCTCTCTCTTTCTTTCACTTTTCTCTTCCCTCGAGCGTCCGTTCTTCCTCAAAACTTCATATTTGCATTAGATCTAGTCTTCCTTTGGATCTTTGACTGAGAAATCCCTCCAAACTTCCTTTTTTAGAATTTCTCTCAGGCCCCTCGAGCGCGTGGTTCGAACACTCCCTCAGGTATATCTTCCATAATTTTAGCATTTTTTTATGCTTAATTTAATTTATGAACTTGTGGGATTGCATGCGAGGGTTAGGATTATGATTTGGCGCCTCGAGCTTATCTTTCAGGGGGTAGAATTGCAATAAAAAGAGGATTTTTTCTAGATCTGACCTCTTGATTTATTTTGTAGGTCATTATGTCGCGAGTCTTGAGAGGTCGTTCCCCTGCTGCATCGGCTGACGGCGTGCTTCCTTCATATGCTGGTGAGTTATTTTTTGCATATTCAAAATCTCCTATGCTGGTGAGCTATTTTTGGCATATTCGAAAATTTACAAATTAGTCCTCTTTTTCTGAATATTTGCAAATTGGTCCTTTTACCCCGCGTTGTTCTCCTTGGTGAGGCAATCGGGAAGAGCCTTGATTCTCCTTGGTGAGGATCGACGCTTTAAAGATAGAAATTTTACAAATTAACCCTCTTTTTTCTAAAAATTTGCAAATTGGTCCTTTTACCCCACGTTGTTCTCCTTGGTGAGGCAATCGGGAAGAGCCTTGATTCTCCTTGGTGATGATCGACGCTTTAAAGATAGGTTTTGCTTGGTCAAAACCATATCTCAAAATAAAGGGGTTGTCCAAGTGGTGAGGGAAGGTGGCCATCAAGCTCTTCGCCAGCTGATCACAGATGCGCCTCTCGTGCAGGATGCCAGTTCCGTTCAGTCTCTTAGGAAGACTGACTTCTTGTTTGGAGACTCTACCAGGGATCCCGATGCAGTATTTATTGAGGCTGAGCAGTGGCTTTACCAGACTGGCAGTCGTTATATGTATTTGCCGAAGATTCCTCGACACCGTTCTTTGACTGAGCTCAGGCGCCAAGCTGTGAAGCGGGAGATGTCGTGGAGTTTGACAAAGGAACATGAGAGCGTTCACTGCGGCTATATTACTCATCAGGCAGTTCCTGGTTCGAGTCGAGATCACATTGTTGGACTACATCCTGGAGTACTGGGGCTAGATACTCCGCCTCGCAATGAGTTCCTCACCACTGCTTCTACTTTGAGGAATCGCCTCGCTATCTTAGGACGGGAGATGCCTGCACCGCGCCACAGATTCTATGGTTGGGTCCATTCTTTGGACAGGTTTTGGTGGGCTCGTATGACGAAGTATGTCTTGAGCCGATGGAGCGAGGAGTTACATGCTTGCGGCCTTTATGCAGCCATTCGGGCCACCATGCATGGCTTGCCTACAAGCGCGAAGCATTTCTTTGCCCTATGCGAGCTTTACAATCCAGATTCCAACACTTTTCTGACCAGGCACGGAGAGTTGGGCTTGGCTCTACATGAGATGCACAAGATTTCTGGTTTGCCCATGGGACAGATGTTATACCAGGAGTACTTTCCCTCCAACCATGAGTTGAGTCAGCTGAAGGATCGCATGCCCGACCGCTACGAGACCTTATGGGACCTCACTTGTCATTATCACATTGCTTTGGCGCAGTCTAAGCCCCTAGCGAAGAGGACCAAAGCAAATGTGAGCCTGAAGCAGTTCGCATCATACTTGTTCAGGAATCTGGAGAGCCATTCTGGCCAATCTATTTGTGAACTGGCACCGCTGACTCCTTCAGAGGTTAATGAGCTGCTGAAGAAGACTAACGCCCAATCCTATACCATTAGCAGTCCTGAGAGTGGCTTTCCTGCAGGGACTAAATTCAGATCGTTCTTATATCATGCGACCGCACCGATTCGTCCGATGACTCTCCTTGCCGGTTATCTCGCCATCTGGTTGAAGAAATGTGTGGTCCCGTATCAGTCTGGTGACGCTCTGCCACTGGAAGTGCTCTATCCTGCAGTTCAGCTTGCCTACAAGAAGGAACTTTCGCTTCTTCCGGTGATGGTTGCTAACATTCATCGAGGGCTTCGGCAGATTTCTGGTGCTTTTACACGGAGAGATGATGATAAACCGACTCAGATTCCTACCATTAAGGTAGAGCTCCCATATATTTATTTGATGGCTTGGTTTGTTCTTCATCGTTCCGATGTGATGTCAATACCGAATGCCATAGATCAGTCTGTCCCCTTTCTACAGTTGCTTGAGAATGGTGAGTGGGAGGGCCGAGGATTCCCCGATATCAGGCGTCAGCTACAAGTCCACAAGTGCTGGGCATTCTCCACTTGCTTTCCACAGTTCTCCAGCCGGTACGGCGAGTGTTTGATTGATGAGGAGAAGCCGAGGGAGTATAGGACTTATCTGGATATGGGCTGCTTTAATTGGCTAGTGAACATTAGGCCGGGTTACCTGACTTTCCGGGTGGGGAATCAGTGTTTTATAGAGCCGTATCTACCTTGCCGATTCGCCCGCCAGTTCGGTTATGACCAGCTTTATGTTGGGAACCCGCGCCAGCAGCTTCGGGCTCATGGAGGTCTGGTGGACGGTCTTCGTGCATGGTTGTGGACCGTGACTGGTTGCACTGGTGCTAGGTTCAGTCTCCCAGGTACTGAGCGGCAGTTGAACCTCACTTTCTTGAGCTGCAAGTGGTTGCTAGCAGCTAATAAGACTGTCCGTGTGAAGCCTATCGAAGAGTTGGTGGCCGAAGAAGCCTCTCAGCTTGATTCTCGTGTTATCCAGGACGGTGCTCGATCACAGAGGGCTCAGGGCAAGACCCGCCGACTTGATGCAGAAGGTCACAGGGCCTTTAGTTCTGCTGGAGAGGCCTCAGGCGGAGACCCTGAAGACTACGAGGCAGATTTGGAGCAAGGTTAGTCACCTATTTTTTCTTTTTCTCTGCATTTCCAAGTTGCTATTCCTGACCACTATTTGATATTTCAGGGACAGCGACCAATAGTGACGACGAATTCCGTCCTTTTACCCGGGCAAGACCTTCGATTGCTGTCCGTGCTGATAGGCGGAAAAGATTAGCCCACAAGCCGCATGCAAATTCACGAGCATCTGAGATGGACTTGGCTGATGAGGATCCTGTTAGTGACGGAGGTAACGTCTATTCTATAGATCATTTTCTTGATCGTTTAGAACTTCTGGCTCATGCTTTCCCATCCTATGCAGGATATCGTGAGGAAGGCGAGATGAGTCCCGATGATTGTGCATCTCCTGGTGAGCCTGACTCACCGCACCAGGTAGAAAAGCCTGCAGAGACCGCCCATGTTGGGGAGTCTGTCAATGAAGGACCCAGTTCGGTGATTCCAGGTACATCTTCAAGAGGTAACTTGTCTCTATTGGCCATAGTTTCCTTCCTCTTCCCTTATATCTTTTTATGTCAGATTTTTCGATTGATGACTTCGATGGGGAGGGCCTGCCTATGGACACTTCTATGTTCAGCTTCATGTATGACTCTCCTCAGATCGATGGCCAGCCGCCTCAGGATATGTTTCCTGAGTCTGTACTCCCTCAGACTCCCGGGAACGGTTATTTTGAAGGTGCGTGCCTCTTCTCAAGCTAACTATAGGACTAGCCAATTCCTTGACTAATGCAACTATAATATGATGTTTCTGTTTTGTGCCTAACAGGGGCTTTTGTTGAGGCTGACCCTGTTGAGCCGGCTGTACGACCAACTCCACCAGTCGATGCAGCTACAGTCCTTACATCTCCACCACCCCCAGTGACTCGAGGGGGAGGAGGTATAATTTAATTAACTGAGCAAAGCCATTCATTTCCTTATTGAGGCTTTTGACGAATTTCTCTTCTTTGTGTAGGGCTTCCTTCTCAGCTTCATGTCCTCGTTAAGGAGTTGTTATCGGGGAATGACCCTGAGAAGATCATCATCAGCGTAGAAGTCCGCTCTTATTTCTCCTCCCTGACTGTTATAATTGGCAAACTCCTCCACGACGGACTTTCTCTTCGCCAATTTAAGCCCTACCTCGATTCCAAGATAAATTTGATTAGGGACATAGGATGTCCGGATCTGGCGACGGCTATGGTTGATGACCTTGATCGCTTAGAGCGTGAGCTTCAGATGTTTCATGAGCTCCGGGATACAGGTGCCTCTTCATTCGTTGCTGCCGAGTTGGATGCTCGCTTACAGACATGGCGCAGTACTCGGATGGTTGCCGAGCTCGAGATTCAGGTGCAGCGGGGCCGAATAGATCGAGTTGAGGCTAACCTTGCTACTAAATCATCCTCACTTGACGAGCTTGATTCTTCCATCGCTTCTTGTGAGACCCAGATAGATCAGCTCCGACGAGAACTCCGTGAGAAGGAGGAGACTTTGAGTATTCTCCAGATGACAAAGCTGCAGGATCAGCAAACACACACTGCTTTATCTGATGAGCTGAAGTCCTTGAGCTGAAGTCCTTGAAGCAGACACTGGCTGAGACAGAGGAGGTTGCTGTGAGGACTTTAGCCGCGAACGAAGAGTCTGTCAGAGCTGAGTTGCAGGAGGAGCTTAGACGCTCTTATGATGAGAAGCTGTCTGAATTCAGTCAGCAGATCCTTAGCCATGGGCTTGATGTATGATTTTATTTGCTGAAAACTTTGACATTTGATTCTCTTAGTGAAACTGGTTTTTATCTTTATCTTTATTATGATTCCTCATTCTGTTTGAAATGATTGACCATAATACTCATAGGATTTTTGACAAACCCTCAGCCTTCAACGGGTTTGATTAGCCTTTACCGACTACCGTTTGAGTCGGGCTAGCATGCGGATTATCGGAATCCGTTCCGCATGTAACGTTGTGCTAAGGGAATGAACTCCCTTAGACTTCGTGCTATGATGTCGAATACATAGACTTCGCCATTGTTACGGGAATAGGCTACCCGGCGACACGTGTTAGGTGTTGACTTTAGGATTTTTGGCTAACCCTCAGCCTTCAACGGGTTTGATTAGCCTTTACCGACTACCGTTTGAGTCGGGCTAGCATGCGAAATTGTCGGAATCCGTTCCGCATGTAACGTTGCGCTAAAGGAATGAAATCCCTTAGACTTGATGCTACGTCTTCGAATACGTAGACTTCGCCATTGTTACGGGAATAAGCTACCCGGCAACACGTGTTAGGTGTTGACTTTATCCCTACTTAGGCTTCGGGATAAAATACCCCAGACTGGTATTCTGGTGTCTTTTTCTATGGCGAAAAACTAAACCGGCGACGCGTGTTAGGCGTCGGCATATCCTTTCTTAGGATTCAGGATGAAATTCCCCATGCGTGTAAGGCATGGATTTTGGTGTTATTAATAACAACCTGCCACAATGTTGAATATGTGAACGTGTGTTCTTTTTGACGGTTAAGAACTAACCGGCAGTGCGGGTTAAGCGCAGACTTATCCTTGCTTAGGTTTGAGGATAGAATACCCCAGAATCGAACTCTGGTGTCTTTTTCTACGGAAAAAGACTAAACCGGCAGCGCGTGTTAGGCGCAGACTTATCCCTGCTTAGGATTCGGGATAAACTTCCTAGGATGAATCCTAGATTGATAAATTTTGGAAGAGGTTGGTGCGGGAAAGGAAGAATATTTCCCGGTCTTCTTTTGGGGTGAAGGCGAACCCGGATACAAGGAGGGAAGAATTTTATATTCTATTCCCTGATTCTGGAAAGGAAGAATTTTATATTCTATTTCCAGCGCAAAAGAAACTAGAGGTGGGATGTCCACCCCAAGAATCTGGAAAATCTTAGATAAACTTGCCTTTTATAGGATTGATTATCTAAATTGGGAAAAAGGGTTCTTCGTTTATCGAAGTGGTATTTTAACTTTGGCTATAACCATGGGAAGGCTTGACCAAAGAGAAAGAGAAGGGAGTTTTTTCGTTTATCGAAAGGGGACTCCGAAATGAAAGGGGACCTCTTGTCTATGGAAAGAATCAAGAGGGCCAGATGGACATTTTTGGTGGACCCACTGTCAATTGAAACTGATCAGTGAGGGATTTTGGTGGAGAAAATAATTTTGGGTTATCCTTTAGAATATTAAGTGTAATATTCTTCAAGGAACTTCCCGGTAAATGGGTTATCCTGAAAATACTAGGGAGAGTATTTTTTCAGGAACTTCCCATTTATTAGCATTAATTGCCTGGCGCCCTCTTGAGTAATCAGGCGAT
>NC_033803.1:23624899-23674269 GCF_001876935.1 Asparagus officinalis
ATTGTAACTTCCATCATCAGTGTTTGATGGCGACTCAGCTATCCATTGTGATTTTTAGACAGCCTACATGTAGCTCTTTTGCCGACTCTATGCTGCAAGAATACACTCTTGAATTAGTGCTACCTTCTCTGAAGTCTGTCTTACGAGCTCCGGCCCAAGTAACAAATTGTCCTCCAGTTTTGCCCAACAAATCGAGGATCTACAAGGCCTCCCATATAATGCCTCATACAGTGACATATCTATAGTCGCTTGATAACTGTTGTTATAAGCAAACTCAATCAAAGTGATGTGATCCTCCCAACTACTCTAGAAATCGATAATACATGCCCGTAATATTTCCTCCAACACTTTGTTTACTCTCTCTGTTTGTCCATCTGTCTGCGGGTGGAAAATGTTGTTGTACGATAGATGGCTGCCAAAAGAATTTTGGAAGCTCTTCCAAAAATGCGAAGTAAAAATTGAGCCTCGATTTGATACAATCGTTTCTAGAACTCTATGTAGTCTCACGATCTCCCGGATGAAAATTTTCGCATAAGTCTTCGCCGTATATGTCGTCTTTTCACCGGTATAAAATGCGCTGACTTCGTCAATTGGTCTACAATCATCCAAATTAAATCATTCCCTTTATTAGATCTCGGCAAGCCCATAATAAATTCCATGAAAATATCTGCCCACTTCCATTCGGGAATGGGTAAAGGCTGTAGGGTTCCCGCGGGTCTCTGATGTTCTGCCTTCACTTGCTAGAAAGTAAAGCACTTCGATACATACTTTACGATATCCCTATACATGCCATTCTACCAAAAATATCTCTTCAGGTCCTTGTACGTTTTGGTTGTGCCTAGATGCACTGTGTACCTGGTGCGATGCACCTCATCAAATAAGCCCTTCTTCAGCTATGTATTATCTGGCATCACTAATCGGCGTTTCATTCGAAGACCTCTATCTACTCTAATGATCCAATCAGCCTTTGGCTCTTTGAAAATCTCTTCATTTCAGGTTTGAATCCAAGAGTCCTCCAGCTGAGTTCTGACCACTCTATCAGTCCAAGATGGTTGCATGTCCAAAGTTTCCAAAAATCCGCTTCTCCCACCAATCTCTGGTCTAAAATAAAACTGGCTACGGGTGCGAAGATCTTGATGTAATGAACATCTCAAATTAAAATATGATGGCGACGCTTTCTACTTAATGCGTCTGCTACAACGTTCACCTTCCCCGGAAGATACTAAATTGTGAACTTGTAATCCTTAATGAACTCGACCCATAGTTCCCGCCTCTGGTTGAGTTCCTTCTGGGAGAAGAGATACTTCAGATTCTGGTGGTCCGTGAACAGCTCAAACTACACTTCATAAAGGTAATGTTTCCATGTCTTCAGTGCGAAGACTACTGCTGTGTAAAACCCTAAAAATTTGAATATTTTATGATAAATAATAATGAATATGTTATATATTTATAAATAATATATTATGATGTTTGAGTAAGCTAGGAATTGGTTTGAGATCAATTCAATGTATATATGTATATATATAAGAGCAAATGCACAATTCATGCTCGATGTATAAATCTGGAAATTTATGACCAACGAAGAGATTTTGTATTTTTCACACAGATGTACTTGGAATTTAGAAAAACGTAAAAGACAAAAGTTGTAGGTATATTTAAGAGCTTTTCAACAAGTCTTACATCACCTCATTCCAAGGTCGGACGAGATTAGTTATGGCCAAAATACCGAAGGTTATTTTCCTAGTCAGATTAGGATTCCTGGTTCGGGTCAAACGGGTTTATTTCGGGTTTGCATATATATTAACATATGTTTTCATAAAAAATTAACATCCTTACATCAGAGTTTCAAACCCTAGAAGCCCCTCTTCCTCTCTCTTAATCCCTAGCTCTAAAGTTAAGAATTTTGAGAGCTTTGTGAAGCAAATATCGACACGAGGGCGAGATCATCAACGTGTAGCGAGGGGAAAACGGCTTGGTTGTACTTCTTTTTGGTTGCTGGTTATTTTAGAGGCTTAGAATGATGTCTAAGGCAAAATTATCTTTATCCAAACCCTTCTCCATAGTTAAATAACTAGTTAGATGTTTAATATGATGTTGAATATGTGTTTTCATGCTTGAATCTTAACATGATGTGATAAAAGTTAAATTTTTGATGTTAAAATATAAACCAATGCTAGATTAGTAATTTTTTTCTTTCTGTTTATGATAGTATCATGATCATGATCATTAGGATTTTTCATAATTTCATTTATATATCAGAAATTTAAGAGATGTACTAAATAAATATTTTCTGCAGAAAACTACAGCAATTGTATCATATTTAACTGAGATTTTGAAATAGAAAATAAACTCCAAATTTAACCAAACTAGTTCCAAATGAAAGATATATGTATCTTGGTTTCAAAACAGAAAACCATTCTTAAAAAGAGTTTGTATAGAGAAAGATATGTTATATTTACTAACAACATGTCCTGCAGAAAAACGGATGCACATAAAAATTGGAGATTTGGGATAACAAATGAACTCCAAATTGAACCAAACTTATGTCATTTGAAAGATGTGTGAATCTAGTTTTTAAAACAGAAAACCATTTGTAAAAATAGTTTTCCTAGAGAAATATATGCTTGTTTTACTAACAAATATCACGTCTGTTTTTCCTACTCGTTTTGTGGAGCTGTGTTGCGCCGTTTTGAGGTGCGTTCGCGGAATTTTGAGCCGTTTGATGTTACATGTTTAGTCATGAATATGTTATATTATATATTTAATAATCCTAAGGGAATTATGATAAATTTTGATTTGATCATATTTGAATTAGATATAGTTCATATACATGTTGGATGTCGTTGATGAGCACAGCTCAGTACTATATGGGATAGTCCGTCGACATACCAAATATACATGGTTTATACATGAGCTGAATGTTGTTGATGAGCATATCTTAGTACTATATGGGATAGTGCGTCGACATACCTGAGATACAAAGATTTATATGAGGTGGATATCGTTGATGAGCTCAGTTTAGTACTTAATGAGGTAGTGCGTCGATATTCCATATGTACAGACCATTGAGTCGGATTTTAGGAGGCTTGATCTAGCCGTCCTTCCCGTACTAGGGTGCGATGAGGCTCGTGAGTCATATTTCTAGGATACCTATTTGGTAGTCCGTCCCGCACTCATGTTATGCACTGAGATCGCGATGAGACTGTGTTATGGATTTCTAATTATTGGTTTCATTAGATTGTCTTTTCTTAGTTCGGTATTAATGTTTAGATATCTACAATTTAAGACTTATGGTATATACATGAGGGTTTCCTTGTTTGGATTATTTCGCTCGACGTACTACGTCTCGTGTTGTAGGTTTCTAAATGTTAATCCCACTTAGATACGGGGAAAATAAATCTAGATAGACTATGCTTAATAGATAGAGCCTCCACTCTATCTAGCAGCCCTTCCCCTAGGGCGGATGAAGGTAATCTTGCTGTAGTGCTCTGACGCTCTTGTTGTTGTTTTTTTTTTCTTTTAAAAATATCCTTTCAGGTAGCTCGGAGTTCCGGAGAGCCGCAGGGTGACGGAGTTCTGGCATAGTCACCGTCGCGTATTTTTACTTGTAGAGACTCCACTGTAGTTTTAAATTTTATTCAGACTTAGAGTTTATTTCCATTTTGTAAAGGCAATGAGCCTTAGTTTGATTTTCCGTTTTGAGTCATGTTGAGACATCGTATGTTATTACAGACTCCAAATGTATTTCAGTTTATTTTCAGTTGAGACATGACCTTTATTTATAAGATATCATCTTCTTTATCATGTCTGTTATTGTTGTTCTACTTCTTTGCCTATTTTTTACCTACGCTTTTATTTGACCCCACTAGAGGATATTACTGTGATTAGTGAAACTTTTTGTTACACAGTGTGGGTGCATGACAGGTTTGACATCTCTGGGTTCACCTTGGACTGCAGCCATGAGTAAAAACAGGGGCGTCACAGTTAGTATCAGAGCTCTAGTTCCAGTATCCTTAGGATCATCCTGTGTCGAGTCGTGGAGCTAGGATAGAGTTTTTTAGGATTCATGTATAGAGTCTGTAAGGATTTCCTAGTATGAGTGAGGACGATATATGCGTATATCTCATTCATGTATAGAGTCTGTAAGGATTTCCTAGTATGAGTGAGGACGATATATGCGTATATCTCAAAAATTTAGAAATTTTTTTTATGACAACTATTTTATGTTGATTGAAGGTATTTACGTGAATACTATGTGTTATGAATTCGTATTGTGATACGTTATATATATATGTATTTTTGCTATTTCACTTACTGTGAAAATTAAGCTCTCCTTTTGATATTATAAATATCGAAATGAGGATGTGGTCGAGGTAAAACTCATACCTGGAGAGCTGGGCATGCAGAGCCAAGCCACAGCAGGCTCCACAGTATTTGATCGACATCATGGCACCGTTAGCAGCAAGATCTTACAACAATTGAGGAGCAAGAAGTGTATCCATTTCCGTTAGCAACACCACTTTCAAGAGATTCACCACCGATTGTACCCATCGTGGAAGTAAAGATGAAATACCAATGAGTTGTTGATAGAGCCGCAGAGCAGGAGATTTAACTCTGAAACGATAAGAAAAATATCAGACAGTATGAGCACCAAAATTTCAAGGCACACCAGTTTTAATTGCAACCTATAAGGGAAAGCGTATATGAAAGTTTCTTGAACATCGGCTAGGAACCAAGCAGAAGTCAAATATATATTCAGCATTGAGGACCATCGCTGGAGGATAGCAACAACATCCAGATTTTTTTTACGAGACAGTAATTATCACCTATTTGGAAGAATTTAGGTCATTTCTTCATCAAACAATTAGCGCTAGTCTAAGTGAAGCAGGGAGATATACCCATAGTGAAGGAAGAAATCAAAATCCAGAATAGTGACAATGACAATGGCAAGAGAACCATTACGGAAATCTAGAGAAACCTAACAACGGGAGAATGATTTTATCCCAGCAACAAGGACAAGATAAGAAAGGAGCACAATGTGATTAGAGAGCGCCGGAGTAGTGAAGAGATTCGGAGAAATATGTTACAATCACAACAAGGTCGAACAAATAGCAAAAGACTTGTAGCAGTTCACAGCAGGAAGCTAGCATGATAAAGGTCGCAGTCGGCAATCTCAGAGTCGTAATTTCGGCCAGCAGTGGGGAAATAGAAGTACTACTTGTTAATCCAAAGATTTAGGGGCTAGCAGGCCAGATTTGCATTATCCAGGAGATTTGCACTATCCAGCAAAGTCTATTCAGCTGTACCTCATGATCAGGGTACGAGCGGAGCTTTATTCGTGATTTCATTTTCAGTTCGGATCTAGTTTGATTTATGAAATTCGATTATCTCTTATCCTTCGTACCTTTGTTGATGGGTGTCAGCTTGTGGCATTTCTTAGATTTTCCATTGTCAGTGCCTACCCCTCTAGGGGGTTGTCCCTTCCATCTGTAGGAGATGTGTCATCAAACTAGATGAGTCTGAGTTAGACATTGAGTTGATCGTGTTGTCGATGTCAAATTTTTGGTACGGATTGGTTATCTTCCTACCATGATAGTATTGACTGTTTTGCGTAGACGGTCAATTTGCGAGCGTCTGATGGGTCCGAGACGATTGCAACCTCCCAGGGCAACCGTTTTGCGGAGTCATTTCTTGCGTACATCGAGGAGGTGATGCGATGGGATCAGAGTATTGACTTATTGGAGACTAGAGTTGTCTCAGAGTATCAGGATATCTTTCAGGACATACCTGGATTATCTCCTGTGTAAGAGGTTGAGTTCTATATTGAGTTGCAGCCAGGCACAGCCCCGATATCCCACGCATCCTATCGCATGACACCAGCTGAGATGAGGGAGCTTCAGACCCAGTTGGATGAGTTGTTAGCTCAGGGTTTTATTAATCAGAGTCATTCTCCGTGGGGTGTGCCAGTTCTCTTCGTGAAGAAGAAGGACGACAGTATGCGTTTGTGTATTGATTATAAAGAGTTGAACAAGGTCACTATCCGGAATAGGTACCCATTACCTTGGATTTATGACTTGTTCGATCAGCTGTGCGAAGCGCATGTTTCTCGAAGGCTGATCTTCGTTTTGGGTTATTATAGTTGCGAGTTCGGGAGAGGGATTTTCCCAAAGCCGTGCTTTCCTGATTCGATATGAATCTTTTGAGTTTTTGGTCATACTATTTGGGTTGACCAATGCACCCATTGTATTCATGGATTTGATGAACCGGGTTTTCTGTCCCTTCTTGGATCAGTTCGTGATAGTTTTTATCGACGACATCCTCATTTATTCGAGATCGGAGGTAGAGCACGAGCTGCATCTCCGGTTAGCTTTGCAGACTCTACAGGAGCATCAGTTATATGTCAAGTTCAGCAAATGTGAGTATTGACTTTTAGAAATCAGATTTCTCAGTCACGTCATCAGCAGAAAGGGCATAGCAATAGATCCGGCTAAGATTTTAGCAGTTTTTGATTTGGAATCCGCCGAAGACAGAGATAGAGATTCATAGCTTTTTGGGTTTAGCCGGCTAATATTGGAAGTTTATCTAGGACTTCTCGAAGATTTCGACACCACTTACATGCCTTACGAAGAAGGGTGTATAGTTCATTTGGAGCATGGAGTACCAGAAGGCCTTTGATACCTTGAAGGCTAAATTGTCTATAGCGTCAGTTTTAACTATTCCGAGCAACGACAGGACATTTGTGGTCTACACAAATACATCATTGGCAGAGTTAGGAGACGTTTTGATGCAGACTCAGAGAGTAGTAACATATGTCTCGCAGCAATTGAGAGTACATGAGCAGATCTATTTTCACTTATGACTTGGAGTTAGCAGCAGTGGTATTTGCACTGAAGTCATGGAGACTTTACTTATATGAAGGACAGTTTGAATTATTCACAGACATCAGTGTC
The DNA here is from genome assembly GCF_001876935.1 of Asparagus officinalis. Classification (NCBI taxonomy): domain Eukaryota; kingdom Viridiplantae; phylum Streptophyta; class Magnoliopsida; order Asparagales; family Asparagaceae; genus Asparagus; species Asparagus officinalis. Next base: position 23,631,850 of record NC_033803.1, read on the forward strand.
TTAAGTATCTTTTCTCTCAGAAGGAACTCAACCAGAGATAAAGGAGGTGAATTGAGTTCATTAAGGATTATGAGTTCGCGATTCAGTATCACCCGGGGAGGGTGAATGTCGTAGCAGACGCATTGAGTAGGAAGCGTCGTCACAGGATTGTAGCTTTGAGATGCTCGTTATACCGAGATCTCCACACACTTAGCCAATTCGAATTTAGACCGAAGATTGGCGGGAGCAGCGCATTTTTGGGAGCTTTATCTGTACAGCCATCTTAGAGTGATAGAGTGGTCAGAGCTCAGTTGGACGACTCTTGGATTCAAGCCCGAAAGGGAGAGATTTCCAAAGAGCCAGAGGCTGATTGGACCGTTGGAGCAGATGGAGGACTTCTGATGAAGGGCCGATTAGTAATACCAGCTAATGCTCAGCTGAAGAAGGATTTATTTGAAGAAGCGCATCGTACCAGGTATACAGTGCATCCAGGCACAACGAAGATATACAAGGATCTGAAGAGACATTTTTGATGGAGTGATATACGTAAGAAGATTTCAGAGTATGTAGCTAAGTATCTTACCTGTCAGTGAGTAAAGGCAGAACATCAGAGACCGACAGGAACACATCAGCCTTTACCCATTTCGAAGTAGAAGTGGGCGGACATTTCTATGGACTTTATTGTAGGGTTATCGAAGTCGAAGAAAGAGAATGATTCGGTTTGGGGTGATAGTTGATAGACTGATAAAGTCAGCACATTTTATTCCAGGGAGGATATTTATTCAGGAGACTATTCAACTTCGTGGAGTTCCAGATACGACAGTATCAAATTAAGACGGATTGTCAGACGGAGAGAGTAAATCAGATGTTGGAAAAAAAATTAAGGGCTTGTGTTATTTGATTTTTAAGGTAGCTGGGAGGATCATATTTCATTGATAGAGTTCGTTTAGAACAATAATTATCAAGTGACAATCGGTATGACCCCGTATGAAGTATCGTACGGGAGGCCTTACAGATCGTCTATATGTTGGGTAAAGCCGGAGAAGAGTTTAATACTTAGGCCAGAGCTTATGAGACAGATTACTGAGGAAGTAACATTGACCAGAGATTAGATTCTAGCCGTTTAGAGTCGGCAAATGAGCTATGCTAATTAGAGATGAAAACCCTTGGAGTTTCAGATTGGAGATTCGGTTAGGCTGAAGGTATCGCATGTGAAAGGTGTTTAGCAATTCGGGAGATAGAAAAAGCTTACGCCGAGTTACATTGGACCGTATCAGATTTTGGAGAGCATTAAAGGTGTGTCATACAGACTAGATCTTCCAGCATCGATGTCTAGTATACACAATGCATTTCATGTTTCTATGCTTAGGAAGCACTTTCATGATGTAGAGCAGCAGCGAATGATGAACGCACTGAAGATTTAGCTTTAGAATGATCTGACTACGATTGAAATCCAAGTTAGTATGCTTGCTAGGGAAGACAAGAAATTTAGAAACAAGATGTTTTTCCTTTGTGGCAATTCAGCGAAACCGGAAAGGAGTTGAGAAGGTTCTTGGGAGCGCGAGGAGGGTATACATCGCGATTACCCATACCTGTTTGATCTAGTAAATTAAATTTTTGTATGACTTGTTTATGGCTTATGGTTGCATGTATGGCGATGTTTATACTTAACACTAAAATGAGAGTATTACCACTTATCTCCTAAGTACTTAGAACATATGGTATATATATGAGGGGTTCCTTGTTTGGGTTTTTCGCTCGACGTACTAGATCTATTCGATTAAGGGTTGAGTGGGAATATAGTCAATCTGGATTGTTAAATATAAATATCCCTATATGCTTATCAAGAGTAAATATTCTTAGATGTTTATGTTTGCGGGTTAAATTAGACCCTCTACGTGCTTTTCTAGTATTATTATTTGCTTAAGTATGATTTTTGAATTTCAAGGATGAAATTCTTTTAAGGGGGGAAGAATGTAAAACCCCAAAAATTTGAATATTTTGTGATAAATAATAATAAATATGTTATATATTTATAAATAATATATTATGATATTTGAGTATGTTAGAAATTGGTTTGAGATCAATTCAATGTATATATGTATATATATAAGAGCAAATGCACAATTCATGCTCGATGTATAAATCTGAAAATTTATGACCAGTGAAGAGATTTTATATTTTTCTTATATATGTAGTTGGAATTTAGAAAAACTTAAAAGGCAAAATTTGTAGGTATCTTTAAGAGCTTTCAACAAGTCTTAGATCACCTCATTCCGAGGTAGTACGTGAAAGTTATGATCAAAATATCGAATATTATTTTCCTAGTCAGATTAGGATTCCTGGTTCATGTCAAACGGGTTTATTTTGGGTTTGCGTATATATAAACATGTGTTTTCACAAAAATTAATATCCTTACATCAGAGTTTCAAACCCTAGCAACCCTCTTCCTCTCTCTGAATCTCTAGCCCTAAAGTTGAGAATTTTGAGAGCTTTGTGAAGCAAATATCGACACGAGGGCGAGATCATCAACGTGTAGCAAGGGGGAAACGGCTTGGTTGTACTTCTTTTTGGTTGCTGGTTATTTCAGAGGCTTAGAACGATGTCTAAGGCAAAATTATCTTCATCCAAACTCTTCTCCATAGTTAAATAACTAGTTAGATGTTTAATATGATGTTGAATATGTGTTTTCATGCTTGAATCTTAACATGATGTGATAAAAGTTAAATTTTTGATGTTAAAACATAAACCAATGCTAGATTAGTAAATTTTTTTCTTGATGTTTATGATAGTATCATGATCATGATCATTAGGATTTTTCATAATTTTATTTATATATGAGAAATTTAAGAGATGTACTAAATAAATATTTTCTGCAGAAAACTGTAGCAATTATATCATGTTTAACTGAGATTTAGAAATAGAAAATAAACTCTAAATTTAACCAAACTAGTTCCAAATAAAAGATATATGTATCTAGGTTTCAAAACAGAAAACCATTCTTAAAAAGAGTTTGTATAGAGAACGGTATGTTATATTTACTAACAACATGTCCTGCAGAAAAACGGATGCACATATATAAAGTTTAATTGGAGATTTGGGATAACAAATGAACTCTAAACTGAACCAAATTTTTGTTATTTGAGATATGTGTGAATCTATATTTCAAAATAGAAAACCATTCTTAAAAAGAGTTTGTATAGAGAAAGATATGTTATATTTACTAACAACATGTCCTGCAGAAAAACGGATGCACATATATAATGTTTAACTGGAGATTTGGGATAACAAATAAACTACAAATTGAACCAAACTTATGTCATTTGAAAGATGTATGAATCTAGTTTTTAAAACAGAAGACCATTTGTAAAAATAGTTTTCCTAGATAAATATATGCTTGTTTTACTAACAAATATCACGTTTGTTTTTCCTGCTCGTTTTGTGGAGCTGTGTTGCGCCGTTTTAAGGTGCGTTCGCGGAGTTTTGAGCCGCTTGATGTTACATGTTTAGTCATGAATATATTATGTTATATATTTAAGAATCCCAAGGGGATTATGATAAATTTTTATTTGATCATATTTGAATTAGATATAGTTAATATACATGTTGGATGTCGTTGATGAGCCTATATGGGATAGTGCGTCGACATACCAAATATACATGATTTATACATGAGCTGAATGTTGTTGATGAGCATATCTTAGTACTATATGGGATAGTGCGTCAACATACCTGAGATACAAAGATTTATATGAGGTGGATATCATTGATGAGCTCAGTTCAGCACTACATGAGGTAGTGCGTCGATATTCCATATGTACAGGTCATTGAGTCGGATTTTAGGAGGCTTGATCTAGCCGTCCGTCCCGCACTAGGGTGCGATGAGGCTCGTGAGCCGTATTTCTAGGATGCATATTTGGTAGTCCGTCCCGCACTCATGTTATGCACTGAGATCGCGATGAGACTAATGAGCCGTATACATAATTCAGGATACCTACAGGGTAGTCCGTTGTACTGAGACAATTACTTGATAGCCTAAGTATGGCAGATGCCGATTTTAAATACGACCTATCATTGAACTATATGACTAAGATATATTACTTTTGAAAGTATACAAAATTATGTGTTAGTATTTTATTCTATCTCTCCAGTGATAGTGGAAGATATTATAAATACGATGTATTGATATCTTATTTCTTTTACTGTCCTTTTTACTTCTTAGTTGGGATCAATGATTAGAGATTCACAACTTGAGACTTATGGTATATACATGAGGGTTTCCTTGTTTGGATTCTTTCGCTCGACGTACCAATCTCGTGTTATGGATTTCTAATTATTGGTTTCATTAGATTGTCTTTTCTTAGTTCGTTATTAATGTTTAGATATCTACAATTTGAGACTTATGATATATACATGAGGGTTTCCTTGTTTGGATTATTTCGCTCAACGTACTACGTCTCGTGTTGTAGGTTTCTAAATATTAATCTCACTTAGATACGGGGAAAATGAATCTAGGTAGACTATGCTTAATAGATAGAGCCTCCACTCCATCTAACAGCCCTTCCCCTAGGGGCGGATGGAGGTAATCTTGCTGTAGCACTCTAACGCTCTTGTTGTTATTTCTTTTTCTTTTAAAAATACCCTTTCAGGTAGCTCGGAGTTCCGGAGAGCCGTAGGTTGACAGAGTTCTGGCATAGTCACCATCGTGTATTTTTACTTGTAGAGACTCCACTGTTGTTTTAAATTTTATTCAGACTTAGAGTTTATTTCCATTTTGTAAAGGCAATGAGCCTTAGTTCGACTTTCCGTTTTGAGTCATGTTGAGACATCGTATGTTATTGTAGACTCTCAATGTATTTCAGTTTATTTTCAGTTGAGACATGACCTTTATTTATGAAATATCATCTTCTTTATCATGTCTATTATTGTCGTTCTACTTCTTTGCCTGTTTTGTACCTACGCTTTTATTTGACCCCACTAGAGAATATTACTGTGATTGGTGAAACTTGTTGTTGCACAGTGTGGGTGCATGGTAGGTTTGACATCTATAGGTTTACCTTAGACTGCAGCCATGAGTGAAAACAGGGGCGTCACATGCTGCTAACTCCAAATCATGTGCGGGATAGTTCTGCTCATGAGTCCTCAACTGCCATGAAATATAAGCCACTACTCTCTGAGTCTGCATTAAAACACCTCCTAGACTCGATAATGATGCATCTGTATAGACGACAATGGTCTTATCACTGATCGGGATAATTAACACTGGCGCTCTAGTCAACTTAGCCTTCAGAGTCTCAAAGGCTTCCTGACAGTTTGGCCCCCAAACAAACTATACGTCCTTCTTCATAAGGTGCGTCAATAACGTAACAATCTTCGAAAAATCCTGAATGAACTTCCTATAATAGCCGTCTAAACCCAAAAAGCTATGAATCTCTGTAACAGTCTTCGGCGGCTTCCTATCAAGTACTACCTTAACATTTGCTGGATCCACTGCAATACCCTCCTTACTGATGACGTGGCCTAAAAATCTTACCTCGAATAGATAAAACTCACACTTGCTAAACTTAGCGTACACTGATGCTCCTGCAAAGTTTGCAATGCCAATCGAAGATGCTGCTCGTGCTCTGCCTCTATTTCGAATAGATAAGAATGTCGTCGATGAATACGATCATGAACTAGTCTAAATATGGATGGAAAATCCGGTTCATCAAATCCATAAATACCACGGGTGCATTGGTCAACCCAAATGGCATGAAAAGAAACTTAAAGGACCCATATCGAGTAAGAAAGGTGGTTTTGGGAATATTCATCTCCCGAATCTACAACTGATGATAGCCATAACAAAGATCAATCTTCGAGAAATATTATGCTCCCTGCAACTGGTCGAATAAGTCATTAATTCTCAGTGGTGGATACCTATTCCGGATCATGACCTTATTTAACTCACGAAGAGGACCGGTGCTCACCATGGAGAATGACTCTGGCGAATAAAACCCTGAGATAAAAGTTTATCCAACTGAGTCTGTAGCTCCCTCATCTCAGCAGGTGCTATATGATAGGGTGCTCGGGATATCGGTGTTGCGTCCGACTGCAACTCGATGCAGAACACAACCTCTCTCACAGGAGGTAACCCAGGTATGTCCTGAAAGACATCCTGATACTCTATGATGACTCTAGTCTCGCACAAATCAGTACTCTGATCCTGCAACATCACCTCCTCGATGTACTACAAGAATGACTCCATAAACTGGTTGCCCTGTGAGATTGCTATAATCAACTCGGTCCCATCGGATGCTCGCAAACTAACTGTTTTAGCAAAACAGTCGATACTGACGTGGTAGGATGATAACCAATCCATACCAAGAATGACGTCGAATTCGAACATACGCAAAATGACCAGATCGATGATAAACTCAGACTCATCTAAACTGATAACACATCTCCTACAGATACTCTCTAATAGGGATACCTCACCTAAAGGAGTAGAGACTGATAATGATACATCTAGGGGATATGCAACTAGTTGAAGCCTATCTATGAAGGTATGAGAAATAAAGGAATGCGAAGCTCCTGAATCGAATAAGATCCGAGCTAGAAAGGAGTTCACGAGGAATGTACCTTCTACTATGGCTCCGCTCGCACCATGATTGTGTGGTACGACTGCATAAACCCTACCGATGATTGAAGACTGCTATACTAAAGATGTTGGAAGATATAGGACTATCTATCCCTGAGATATCTCCTGGATGGAGTGGACCTATCCTGCTGGCCCCTTAATCCTCGGAACGGTCAGCGGCGCCTCAATCCTCTGCTGCTGGCCATATCCGTGGCCCTGCTGTTGTTGATCATGTCCACGACTCTGCTACTGTTGTCCATGTCTACGGTCCTGCTGTTGGCCCTGGCCTCTACCCTGCTGGCCTCCTGCTGGTGCACTGCGATAATCTTTTGCCCTATGTTTGATCTTGTTGAAGTTATAACAAACACCTTAAATCTTACACTGCTGAGGTGCTCTTGAATTCTGCTGTGACCCCTTCTTATATGGTCCTTGCTGTTGGTGTTGCGAATCCTTACCCCGCTGCTTGGGTCCTTCATGTCCTGCAAAAGATCTCTTGCCCTTGCCTTAGTCACTATGTTATCCTGCTTTAGAGGTTCCTTCGTTATTCTTCTGAAAGATCGTTGTCTTTGTCTCCTACAAAATAGTGGCGTCAGCTACCTCTCGCATTGAACAAAATCGTCTAGAAACAAGGTAACGACGAAGGCTTGGACGAAGCCCCATCAAAAACATCTGAGCTTGATGCTCTCTTGTCTGCCACATGCCCGTGAACCGAAGAAAGCTCATGAATCTGCCCTCGTAGTCAGCTATGGACATGTCCCCCTGCTCCAATTTGGATAGCTCTAACTCTTTCCCGGCCCTTGCCGCAGAAGAGATGTACTACTTATCGAAAAAGTAAATGAAGTCCTCCCAAATAAGCATCATTCGCTGCTCTGGAGTTATTGAAGCGTATACCATCCGTCGGCATCACCCTTAAGACTGATAGCTGCCAACCGTTGCTTCTAGACGGAGTCCACATCAAGTAGGTCAAGAATATTTCCCACATTTTCTTTCTACTTGTGGGCTACAAGTGAGTCTGATGATCCCTAGAATTCTGGTGTCCTCATCTTCTGGTATCTCTCAACTAGACGGAGTCAAGTCTCCTGCTCCTTGACTCTATCGGCAACTGGTGGTGGTGTAACTTCTGGTGTAACCTCTGAGGATTCCTCTGTAATAGGTATAGCTGGTATGACTGGTGGTGAAACCATAGATGGTGGTGCAACTGGTGGAATCCGGTTCGCCATTTGCTCCTCGAGCGCTGCTAGCCTAGATACAATAGGTGCTATGAGGTCTATCAAGTACTGTGGAGCCTGCTACGGCTCGGGCCCTGACTCAGCTTGCCCAGCTCGTCCTGACATCTATAATTTTAGGAGGAGAGCTTACAAATCACGGTAAATGAGATCTCAAACATAACATATACCAATAGGAAAATCGTATCACATTTTTTTCATGCAAATACTTTGCAATTAAAGTAATATAGTCATAAAAAAATTTATAATTTTTGAGATATACATATATAACGTCCTCCCTCATTCTAAGAATTCCTAGCGGACTCTATACATGAATCCTAGGAAACTCTATCCTAGGCTCACAATTTGACACAGGATTATCCTAAGGATGTTGGAACTAGAGCTCTGATACCAACTGTGACGCTCTTGTTTTCACACTTAGCTGCAGTCCAAGGTGAACCCAAAGATGTCAAACCTGTCATGCACCCACACCGTGTAAAAATATGTTTCACCATCACAGTAATATCTCTCTAGTAGAATCAATAATAAGTATAGGTACAAAATAGAAAAAATAAGAGTAATAAATGCAATGGACATGATATAGAAAGAGATATCCAAATAAACATACTCATGTCCTAACTGAATAAAAATAAAGTACAACTGATGTATAAAATAAATGTGAAGTAACTTTATACATAGAGTCAAATGAAGACAAACTGAGGCACTCAGCCTCGTCAAAATGAAATACAGGTCTAATGATCAACTAAACCATAAATAAATGATTATGGAGTATCAACTACTAAAAATAAGCGACGGAGACTATGCTGTAAATCCGTCAACCTACGGCTCTCTGGAACTCTGGTCCTCTGGCTAAAAAGAAGGGAAAACAAAAAGGAAAACAACAACAGCGTCAGAGCGCTTTAGCAAGATCATCTCCATCCGCCCCCAAAGGAAGGACAACTAAATATGATGGAGGCTCTATCTATTATGCATAGTCTACCTAAATCATTTACCGTGTATCTAAATAGAATTAATACTTAGAAACCCACAACACGAGATGTAGTACGTCAAGCGAAATAATCCAAACAAGGAAGCCCTTGTGTATATACAATATGTCTCAAATTTTGAATCGTTAAATATCAATTCCAAACTAAGAATAAAAGATAAAGGAAAGAAATACAGAAAAGTAAAGTTGCCGCAATATCATAAATATCGACTATATAATTCTCGCTATCCTTGGGTAGATGATGTGGATACAAGAACTAAATCTCATGTAACTTCCAAACGTGAAATAATTCGATCACAATATAACTCAGCGATGAATCGTATTTATAAATGGCTTCTGCCAAAGACTCAGACTATTAGATATATCACAATACAATATCTCGTAAGATTTTATAGCTCATTGCATTATTATGCGGAACAGACTACAAAATCATGCATCCTAAATATGTACACGACTCATTAGTCTCATCGCATCACCATGCAGGACGGACTACCACATCAGGTATCCTAGAAGTACAGCTCTCTAGCCTCATCGCATCACCGTGCAGGACGGACTACCAAATCAGGTATCCTAAAATCACGACTTAATAGCCTATATTAATGGCATATCGACGTACTATCCCAAGTAGTACTGAGCTGTGCTCATCAACGATATCCATACATGCATACGTATTATAATTAATTATTATCTCAAACAAGGTCGAAACAATACCTATAGAAATCCTCTCTGGGATATCCGTATATGTGTTACAACTCTATTCGTGTACACCCATGGTTGCACACGTGTATCGTCGTACGGCTCGAATCCCGTGTTCACGATTAAGCACGCAAGAGAAAATCATCATGAATAAAACAAGAAAGTGTCGGTCGACTGCCCCTAGGGCATCAGTTGACCGACGACAAACATGCATCAAGTGCACTCATAAAAGACCATATCAGTCGACTGGTCATCACCAGTCGGTCGACCGATCCGCAACAAAAAGGATTCCCTGGACAACAAAATAGGTCTACTGATCACTCAGGATCGGTCGACCGATTACACTATTACTATTTTTCTCAGGTTATGTGTTTTATAATTTCTCTCAAAAACATATCCTTATTAGCATGTAACACAAAGCAAGATTTAAACTTTAGTAATTACTCAACAAGGGTTAACTTAAACATGATTATATTCCTTGAATTAAAACTAATTAAGGTTAACATCCTAATTAACCAAAATTATCAAATAAAACATATTTTATCAACACGATTAATGAACATGATTAATCCTGATTATTACGCTATTATATATTCGTTTAAACAAAATCACATTATCTGGATATCATATACTTAGGGTTTAAGCATCCTAATTAACAAAAACACTCAATTAATTGTTAAACTAAGATTTTAAACCAAATTAGAACATGATTTACAAATTAAAAACAACCCTTATGATCATGATCAACTATTCTTATTAAGCAGAGATTTAAATTACACATCTTTTCATTGGTTTAAGATTTAACATCATAAACTAGATTTTATCACATAAGTTTAAACTTTAAGTATTGAATTAATTAATTAATTTACTAAAAACATAATTTTTAACTAAGAAAAAGGTTTGGAGGAAGATGATCTTGCCTCAAACGTCGTGTTGAACTCCTAAACACGTGCGTGCAAGATCCTTCTTCACCAAGATCATGAATCCTGCCCTCCTCTCGATAAACGCCTCACGAACTTTCCCAAAAACTCACAAATTAGGGTTAGGGCTTGAGAGGGAAGGTGGCTACTGATAAAACACATGAAAAGATGGGGAAAAGGGGTTTAAAACGAGTTTATATACTCTCGTATACAACTGGGCTCGAAGCTAAACAAAACCGACCCGAAAATGAAGCATGCAACTCTAGAAGCCCGTCGGTTGACCCGCCACAACCGATCAGTCAATTGGTAGGGTATCATCGGTCGACCGATCGGCCCCCCCGCCACAACCGATCAGTCAATTGGTAGGGTATCATCGGTCGACCGATCGGCCTAGGTCGGTTGACGGACCAGAACGCACATATACTGCATGGTTTTGTGCATGTTTACACTCGATTATTCACATATATACACTAAATCAATCTCAAAACGATTCCTAGCATACTCAACCATTAATAAATGATATTTATTATGATATAACTCATATATTATTATTTATCATAATATATCCAAAATTAAGGGGGTTTTACAAAAGGCTTGTTATATGCGCTAAATACAATCGTGATTCCTGTGAAAGTGAGTTGGAATTTTTTTTTTCTTCCTCTTTCGTTTTCTTTCATTGCTAGAGGACTAGCAAAAGTTTAGGTGTGGGGGTATTTGATAATTATATTTTTATTATATTTTTACACCCTCATTAACTATTTTATATAAATAAATATACTACTAATAATTGTTTTTATCTTCATTTGTAGGTTTATGAAGAAATAATGAATAAAATCCTAAAATACTCTAACTTTCTTATTTTATAACCTTTTATTAAAGCCCGATATCAAGCCAAGTAACCTATAGAAGCCAGAAAAAATAAAAATCCAATATGAAAAGAAATTATATTCAAGATGATTGGCCATAAAGAAACAACGATATCTCCCAATCCGGAAGGTAAAATTTAACATATAATATATGAAAATTACCTATCTCGATGACACGAAGTAGTCTGTCAAGTTAGATATTTGATACTAGTATCGCTGCCGGTATAGATACTTACATTGATACCAGTATTGATACCAAATGTACAGTTACGATTTAAAGGCTGAAATTGATTAAGTTGGGAATCAAGTTTAATCCAAGGGCTCTCATTCATTACTATAGTCTATAAATAGGGGTAGAGAGTAAGGGGTTAAGATGTGAAATATTTTATAAAAACACTTTTTGGAGATGAGGGTTACTCTTAATTGAGAAGACCTTCCAAATTGTAACTTTTTGTTGCAATTAATAAGAAATATTTCACCTCTTCATATTTTTCTTTTCTTCTCTTTGTTTGATTATGAAGATGAAGGTAGGATGAAGATGAAAATCAAGATGAAGGTTTGTTATCACCTTGAGGCTAGAACACTCTTGGGATATAAATTTTCTCTTTGTTAATAAATTTATCTTTTGCTTTCTTTTCTTGTTTAAATAGCCAAGAGACTAGAACCCTCTTGTCTTAGATTTATTTTTATGTATAATAAAGTATATTTACTTTCATGTCTTTACTTTCTTGCTTTAAATTCTTGCATTTATTTTTTATAATTTATTTTGTAGTTTAGATTTTATGTTCTTACACTATTCGCCTTGAGGCTAGAACCCTCTCGGGATTAGTTTTTATTTTTATCTATTTTCTCTTTCTTTGATTCTCCTTGAGGCTAGAATCTTCTAGGGAATTGCTCTTTTTTAAAGATGTGGAACTAATACTTATGGGAACTCTAGAAATTACATGAAATTAGCTAGTGGAGTCATTTCTAGATTCCTCATATCTCTAATTGAATCCTTAATCTTTTACTTTTTTTTTTATTTTCCACTCATTTGTTTCTTGATTTTATTTTCTTCATCTTTCTTTATTCCCTTTTGTTAGTTTTCTTTACATTTACACTTTATCACATCCACTCTTTATCTCTCCACTCTCAATCTCGTTTTGTTTTTATTTACATACAATCACTCTCACTCTCTCTATCTCTCCACAATCACATTCATCACTCTTAATTGTCATACACACACAACATAATAACTAATTTTGATTTCCTCCTACAAACACCTTCCTCATGGGATTGATAACTTTTTATACTATAACTTGATGGTTGTGCACTTGTAACACTAGAGGTATACATTTATGCTCCGTCACTATCTTGGGACGTAACTTAAATTTCTTGTAAACATGCTTATGCAATCATCATGTACATGAAGAGAGACGTTTGCCAATATTATGATAGATTTATGTCCATAGGAACATTAAAAAGAGTTATGAGCCATCATTTATCCCATATGAAATTATGAGAAGCGTAGTGTGTCAAGAGTTGAGATTGAGATACTTCCACCATATACTACTAAGAGAAAGGGGAGAAATAGAATGAGATGTATCAACAATAGAACCATTTATAAACTTGTTTTAAAATGCTCCTGATGCGACTTTGAAGAAGCAACATGCAACGAGCCTATCGATGATTGGTAAATATGATTTGAAATACTTTTGGAAGTTTATTTTAGTTCTCAAGTATTTTGTATGTTAATTAATAAGTGAATGATTATATTTTAAGTAGTTTTTTTTTAAATTTCAAGTTCTTTGCAGCTTATATTAAATCTATAACTAGTATCTGCTAGGCAGTATATTTAACCATTAAGCATCAACTCTACATGTTAACTCTAGCATATACATGTTAACTCTAACAAGTATATGTTACATACGAATGGTACCTGTTAGCAATCACAAGTATATGTTAACTATACGCTTTAACATGATAACTATCAACAGTTCCTGTTAACTATCAAATATGTTGAATATCATATCTCCATGATAGTATTTTGATGATAATAATTTATACAATGTGTGCACTAACTTTTATATGCAGATTTCAATATCAGAATATGAACAAGTACAAGTTGATTTCAAGGCATGATGAAGTGAAGAAAATGAAGAACATATGAGATAATGTATTTTACATTTTCTTTACTTAGAATTTTTGTATAAGTCTTGATCACACACACGCACACACACAATATTAGAACACACTAACACAGGCTTAGTGTGTTGGTTAACTATAAAAATCCCCTATGTTAACCATTAGAATTATAGTTAACACTTGAGTATAAAAATCTTTTATATCATAATTTCTACTCTTAGTAGTCGACTAATTAGAATAGTAGTCGACTGCTCGTGTATAAAACTTAAATATATGTTTCTATCATTTTACAGTATAGTCGACTAATGTAGATTATAGTCGACTACTCAGGTGTTTAACAGAAACATAAGTTTCTGTCATTTTACAGTATAGTTGACTAATCAACATTATAGTCGACTACTAAAGGCAAAATTTATTTTATCAGTTTCTGTCAAAATACAGTGTAGTCGACTAATGAGCATTGTAGTCGACTACTGAGAAATTTTCTGAATACACAGAGTCTGTTTGAACTCAGTGTAGTCGACTAATATGTATTGTAGTCGACTATAAATACAGTTTTTCCAGTTTTCAAAGTTTGAATTTGTGACTGTTTATAGCCGTTTTTAAACGTTTTTAAAGTTTAAAAAATTATCTTTTCAAGGGCTATAAATAGGTTATCAGTTCAGAAAAAATGGAGTGACTTACATACCCATAAGCTTTGATCTTTGTGCATTTTTTCAAGTGAAAAATATTCAGATTTTGAGAAAAAGAAAAGTTTCTGAAATTGCCTCTGAACATCATTCAAATACTTATTGTTTAGGCAATTTACAGAGGTTAAAATCATTCCTAAGCCACTACTACACTACACTACAAATCAAGGCTTATAGGAATTGAAATTGTTGTTTCAAAAGGGATCTCAAGTTGTGAGAGGAGTAAATGTCTTGGTTAGAGATTGGTGTTCAAATTGGCAAGGTGTTTGTCAATTGGTGTTGCAATTTGTAGGGACTTGCAAATTGGTCAGGTTTGCGTTTGATTTTGTAAGTTTATTCAAAATCATAGTAGAAACTCTCAAGCGGGATTTGCTTGGGGACTGGATATACACCGGATTGGTGGAACCAGTATAAATCATTGTGTTTGTGATTGTGAATTTCTGAGATTGCCATTTTTCTTTGCAATTTATTATCTACTTTGCAATAATTTTAAGAGAACACTATTCCCCCCCCTCTAGTGTTCTAGTGTATCTATTTCAGATCCTACATTTGGTATCTGAGAAAGCATCGACAAATACTTCACAATTCAAAGAAGGTCACTCTACAAATCGTCCACCAATGTTCGATGGATTGAACTACAATTATTGGAAGTGCCGAATTAAGATTTACCTTCAATCAATTGGTTATGAACTTTGGAATGTCGTGGAAACAAAATATGAGAAGCCAACAACTCCTTTTGCAGAATGGACTACTTCTCAAAGAAATAATGCAAATTTGGATTCAAAAGCAATGAATGTATTATTTTGTGCACTTGACAAGAATGAGTTCAATAGGGTGTCAACGGCCACATCTGCATACGATATTTGGCATACACTTGAGGTAACTCATGAAGGTGTTAGACCCTAGAGGGGTGGTGATTAGGGTCTTATGCTAATCTAATCCGATTATATGCTAATAAAAACTAATTAACAAGTTATCGCAAGTATGAAATATAATAACTATATAAGCTAGGATAAGCAATATGAACAATGAGATATATCCTATATGATGAATATATATATGCAAGGATATATAAACTAACACAAGATGATATATCCTATCAAAGAGGTATACAATATGATATATGTATATGCAAGGATATAAAACTAACACAAGGGGTAAACAATATGAACTAGATAGTGGATCATATAAATAATGAGCTAAAGATAATAGCGACAAGAAATATAAACACAAGTATAAAAAAACGCCAAAGCACACTCAAACACAAGATAAGATCACGGAGTTCGGACCTTCCGTCCTACGTCTTCGCTCCCCACTCCCGGGGAGAAATCCACTAACACACGAACAACGTTTACACCTCACACTCGGTTTTCTAGCTAACCGAAAACTTTACAATCAACACACTATTGTAATCCCACTCTACACCCACTAAGTGTTGGACCTAGCCGTGTCTCCCTCAAGTGCTCGGTTACAACCTCTCCCTAGGCTCGTCAACCGACGCCACTCCTCTTGGAACGATCCCCGACTCTCACCACACACTCCTCTCGGTGTACATGTATATTACAAAGTGAATCTCACAATAAGCACAATATAATAATTGATTGTTCTCAACTATGGATGAGAACACAATGAAAGCTCACACTTAATGTTACAACCTCTCACCAACCCACAATATATTATGAATGCAAATACAATAAGCTCAAGTGGGTGTGTGTAACAATGAGATAAAATAAAATCTAACTCAAATAGCAAACTAGCAATAATAAGAATATGAAAATCAATAATAAAATTGCTAGAGAAAAGAGTTAGAAAACTTCTCTATGAACACAAAGAAGAGGATGAAGAAGATTGAGAATGAATCCCTCAATCTGCAGTGAAAACTTCCTCCTTTGTAAACAGAAACCCAAACTTAAACAAACAGTAAAAACCTTAAACCCTTGTTTAAAAACTTTTCTTAGCTACTTGATAACTGAGATCAAGGAGGGTATTTATAACCTCCAAAACCTCAGCCAACAACCCCAAGCAAAAGACAAAAACAGCCACAGAAAATCAGCTCAGAAAAATAGCCGTTGGGAACCAACGGATATATTGGCGGTAGACCGAAAATTCCTGCGGTCGACCGATGGAGCTTTCGGTCGACCGGACCGGTCGACCGATGAACTCTCTGCTGCCCACTGACGGCTGAACATATGAGCGGTCGACCGGATCGGTCGACCAAAATCTGATACATGAAAATCTGATTTCCTGATTTTAAAACCCTATTTAAAAATATCAAATAAACTCCAAAAATGTAAAACTTTGGGGAATGATTATAGAGATGATAATAAACATGCTACAATGACTGGTTTCCAAAAAGGACTTCCCAAATGAAAAATATCATTAATTTGCAAAATAGTCCAAAACACGAAAATGTAAACATATGAATTTTGACATTTAGGCTAAACCATATTTTGAAACTCTGCACAATGATTTTGTAGACTTAATAAAATATGTATATGATTATTGTTAAGTCCAAAAACTAAGAATATGATATTTTCACAAATACATTAGAGAATGAAACATAGGAGTATGTATATGAAAATATATTTGTTTCATATCTAAGTAGTTAAACCAAATCACAATAATAAATATGAAATATGTAATTTCATATTTATAAACATGAAAACCAAAACTTGTGTTGTATATATATGTGACTACATATATATACAAGGAAACCAATAAAATATGTGTGTATATGATATTGAGCTTAGAGTATCTAACACACATAATATAAAACCTAAACTAGATTACCCAAGCCGATCTTGATCTTCAATAAGCTTGACTTGGTACACGTTGCGGATGAAGCTTGAACTTGATCTTTAACTTGCTTCACTCCACTATTCCGCCAACCTCCTCTTGATATGATCGTGTAGGCTTAATCCATCCAACCTCCAACAACGTTGTTTGTCTATAATAAATAAGAAAACACAAATACTAGACAAACAACATTAGAAGTAAATTGTTTGTTAAACATCATCAAAACAAGAAGGCCAACAGAAGGTACAAATAAAGTTAAAGAATCTAAAATTTCTGTTCTTGTGCACAGATTTGAATTGTTCAAGATGAAGAAAAATGAGACTATTGGAGACATGTTCACAAGATTCACCGACATCACAAATTCTCTCATTGGTTTTGAAAAAACATATACACAAGTGGAGATGATAAGAAAGATACTTCGATCACTTACTCCACAATGGGAAATCTTCAAAGTCTCATCCAAAAAGAAAGGGCAGAATCCTATCTATTTTGGGAGAGTCAAACCTGAACTACTCAAGCAAGAAAGTTCAGAAGAAGATAATGAGGTTCCTTAATTCTATTACCATAAACCCAATTCCATCCATTTAATGAAACGCATGGGTTATGACATTAATGAAAAGAGAGGTTTAAATTTTGGGAAAGGAAGATGAACACCCGTTTGAATGTCTCTCACTCTGGAAGGAAAACCTCCTAATTATTATCAAAAAACTAGAAGAGATGTATCTAAGAGTTCAATTTCAAATAACCCTCTTTGTTTTAAGTGTAATAAACTAGGTCATATGAAGAAAGATTGTCCAATGTTGAAGAATAAGCAAAAATCAAGTTATTTCAAGAACTTTAACAACATTTAAAATAACAAGAAAAGGAAAGCAATGGCAGTCACTTGGGATGATAGTGATGAGTCATCTTCAGATGAAGAAATTGAAGAAAAGGAAAGTGCTCACATGTGTTTCATGGCACAAGATGAAGTAAGTGAAAATAAAGAACTTTTAGATGCTTTCAATGAATTATATGAAACTTTTGTGAGATTAAAGACATCACATAATTTTCTTAAAGGTGAAAATAAAAGATTACTTGAAGAAATTTCTGATTTAAATTCCTCTACTTTTTCTAATTCTCAAGTAATTGAATTGAAAGAAGAAAATTTTTCTTTACTTAAAGAAAATGAATGTTTATCTAATGAGAATAATTATTTAAAATCAGAATGTAATGATTTAAATATTCGTATTAATAGTTTAGATAAAGATATTTCTTCTTTTAAATCAATATACGAGGATATATGTTTAAATTTAAGCAAATTTAATAAAGGTAAAGAAAATCTCAATAACATTCTTTCTTTTCAAAGAGAATCACAAAAGACAAAAGGATTAGGTTTTAAAATTAATAAAAATATATCAAAGAAAATAATTTTTGTAAAACCTTCTTGTGATTTGTATGAATATAGGAATGAAAATTTGTGTAAAAAGAAATCAAAATTCTTTTCAATTTGGGTTCCAAAAGAATTATCTTCTTTACATAAGAATTTTTATATTTCTGATGTTATTAAAAATATTTGTTTATCATCTAACTATTTAGGCAAATCAAACTCATCATGGGTTTGGTTTTCTAAAGGCTAATTTAAAGGACCCAACATAGTATGGGTACCAAAATATAAATATTTATTATTTTAGGTACCCAAGAAAGATAGGTGAATTTTGGATAGTGGTTGATCCAAACATATAACTGGAAACATACAATTGTTGTCATCTTTTTAAAACAAGGATGACGGTACCGTTACTTTTGGAGATAACAACAAAGGAAAAGTCATCAGTATTGGATCTGTCGGTAATCCAAACAAACCTATCATTGATAATGTTTTATTAGTTGATGGTTTTAAACATAATTTACTTAGTATTAGTCAACTTTGTGATAAAGGTTTTAAAATTGTTTTTGAAAAAGAATCATGCTTAATTTATGATATTGATTTAATAATTATTATCTTTAAAGTCCATAGAAAGAATAACATATATGTTTTATCTATGAAAAATATTTCAAATGAACATTGTCTTATTGCATCATCAAATGATTCTATTTTATGGCATAAACGTTTTGGACATGTTATCTTTAAACATATGTCTAAGATTTCTAAAAATGATTCAGTAAATGGTTTACCTAAGATGTCTTTTAAAAATAATTTTTGTGATGCATGTCAACAAGGAAAAATGCACAAATCTTCTTTCAAATCTAAAAATATAATATCTACAAATAGACCATTAGAATTAATTCACATAGATCTTTTTGGTCCATCTGAGTAGCATCTTTAAATAGAAGTAGATATGCATTTGTTCTTGTTGATGATTATTCTAGATTCACATGGGTAATTTTTCTCAAACATAAAAATAATGCTTTTAATGAGTTTTCTATATTTTGAAAAGAATTCAAAATCAAAAATCTACTTCTATTATTTCTATTCGTAGTGATCATGGAGGTGAATTTGAAAATAAATTATTTGCAAATTTTTGTGATAAACATGGTATATCACATACTTTTTCTTTTCCTCGTGCTGCTCCGCAAAATGGAGTTATAGAAAGGAAAAATAGAACTTTACAAGAATGTGCTAGAACCATATTGTGTGATAGTAATTTACCAAAATATTTTTGGGCAGAAGCTGTATCAATAGCTTGTTATGTATTAAATAGAGTTTTATTAAGACCTATTTTAAAGAAAACCTCTTATGAATTATTTTATAACAAAATTCCTAAAGTATCTTACTTTAAAGTTTTTGGTTGTAAATGTTTTATTTTAAACACAAAGGATAACTTAGATAAATTTGTTTCTAAATCTGATGAAGGAATTTTTGTTGGATATTCTAATCACAGTAAAGCGTATAGAATATATAACAAAAGAACATTAGTTATTGAAGAATCTTTACATGTTTCTTTTGATGAAAATTTTTCAAAATCACCTGTTATATTAAATAATGATGATGATATAATTGATACTATACATGATACTCCTATGATAGATATTACAAAAGATGATAATTTACAAAATGATTTACCTAAAGATTTTGTAGAAGTTAAAAATCATCCACATGATTTAGTTATTAAAAATATTTCTGATAAAGTAACTACTAGATCTCATTTTAATTTGATTGCTCATACTGCTTTTATTTCAACTATTGAACCTAAAAATATAAAAGAAGCACTTATTGATGATTCATGGATAATTACTATACAAGATGAACTTAATCAATTTACTAGAAATAATGTTTGGGATCTTATACCTAGACCTCAAAATAAATCCATTATTGGAACAAAATGGATTTTTAGAAACAAATTAGATGAATTTGGTCAAGTTGTTAGAAACAAAGCTAGATTAGTTACTCAAGGTTATAATCAAGAAGAAGGAATTGATTATGATGAAACTTATGCACCTGTTGCTTGATTAGAATCAATTAGAATATTACTTACATTTGCATGTTTTATGAATTTTAAATTATTTCAAATGGATGTTAAAAGTGCTTTTCTAAATGGTTTTATAAAAGAAGAAGTTTTTGTAGAGCAACCTCCAGGTTTTGAACATGAAAGTTTTTCAAATCATGTTTTTAAACTTAAGAAAGCTTTATATGGTCTTAAACAAGCACCTCGTACTTGGTATGATAGATTAAAGAAATTTCTTTTAACTTCAGGCATTGAAATTAGAAAAGTTGATTCAACATTATTTATTAAAAAATAAATAAAGATATTTTACTAATTCAAATATATGTAGATGATATTATTTTTGGTTCTACTAATAATAATCTTTGTCAAGAATTTGCTAAGACTATGCAGGATGAATTTAAAATGAGTCACATGGGTGAACTAAATTTCTTCCTTGGACTACAAATTAAACAATTGAAAGAAGGAATATTCATCAATCAAAGCAAGTATGCAAAAGATTTACTCAAACGTTTCGGAATGGAAAATACAACAAGCAAATCAACACCAATGAGTACCACTACATCACTTGACAAAGATGAAAATGGTAAGAATGTTGATCAAAAGCTCTATCGAGGTATGATTGGATCACTTCTTTACCTTCTTTTTTCTTGCAATAAATACATTTTCTTTTAAAATTTTAGGAGACTTCAAAGCTTTTTAGCTTTTTTTATCAATCCTATGTATCTCATTCATAAATGTTTGACAATACAATTTTGTTGAATGATTCAGTGCATGACATATTCTCTAATTTTATTTAACTGCATTTCTCTAGAAAGCAAGCTGCTACTAATGGGTAACTCCTCAATCTCATCTTTCTTTTCGAATGCATCATCAATAGCGTTTGATATGATCTAAAAATTTTAAAAATATAAAAGTTAGTAGTTAACCAACTATATTTAACATGTAATAAGTAAATGTTAATAGTTAATAAGTTATAGTTTACATGCATTAGGTTAAACTTAATAGTTAAAATGCTAAACTTAACACTTAAAAGGAAAATTTTAATAGTTTATGCGATATACTAAACATCAGTAAGATAAAGTTAACAGTTATAAAGAGACACTTAACATGTACTAAATAAGATTTAAATAGCTGATAACAAGCTTACAAAATTTATTAAGGATTTCTTCTTTTCCTCCACATGTTTTTTCCTCCTTTCTGCTTTCTGTTTCTTGATAACTTTTTTGGGAGAAGATTTCAAATTTTACTTCTTTACTGGGAGTAATGGAATCTCTTTTCTTCTAAATCTTAATGTATCATCTCTCCTCATATTTGACTTTCTGAGTGGATATTTTTCAACCCATGGGCTAAATTTAATAATAGGTTTTAAATTACAGCTATGCTTGCCTTTCTAGCTTTTCCAGCTATTATTCCCTTCCTGAGGGATCCAGACTTCTTTTCAATCATCACCTAGTTAGTTAGTGA
Organism: Asparagus officinalis; assembly: GCF_001876935.1. NCBI lineage: Eukaryota > Viridiplantae > Streptophyta > Magnoliopsida > Asparagales > Asparagaceae > Asparagus > Asparagus officinalis. The sequence goes on from NC_033803.1 coordinate 23,653,633, forward strand.
TGGTTGAATCTATTACTTTGAGCATATTTTTTAATCATTATCATTTTGTAGTATCAAAGCTACAAATAAATCAATCATAGTTATCAATTAACATGCACTAATCATTTATTTAACATAAACAAGCAAACATTAACATGTATTGAGTTAGTTTAACATGAATCACTCAAACTTAGCTTGCAACAACTATAGTTCACAAGAAAACACAGATTTTAAGATATATGAATCTTCTTTAACTTGAACCTGTAAATATTGGTATTCATCAACTATAGTTAATAGAATATTAAAAAAAATCACATATACTAAGTTTCTTTAACATGAACCAATTAAGATTAGCAAGCATCAATTATTGTTCACAATAAACACAGAAACATTCACATGCATTAGTTAACGATAACGAGAAAAGAATTAACATAACTTAAAGTAATCAAAGGCATACATCCTCACACATTACATCCTCACACATACGTAACTCCTGGTTTGTTCAGTCTTTCTCTAGCAATTTGAACGTCTCTCTTGGTCTGATCATAATGAATTTCTTTCATGCCATATTATTTACTCTATTAATGTAATCAACATACTTGAACAAGAGTCTAGGAATATCTTACACGCTACTGCGGCACCAAATGATTAAATATTTATAAAGAATCTGCAGCAACACAAGATCCTAGCTATCCTTCTTCTTCTTTTCTTAACAAGAGATTCAAGTAATCCTTCTACATATCTTCGCATATTTTTTGTTGCTTCCTTATCTTTATCTTTCTCATTTTTTAGGAACCTTTTATCTAGTAAATGATTAGCAAAATACTCCCTCCAAATCCTATTATTAGGATCTCTATTGCTATAAATTATTTCTCTATTAATTGGAAAGCTAGTGTGATCACGAACCTAGTCCAAATTAAATTTTACTATCTTTTCTTTTACTGCTAACATTGGGTAGAGAAAAAGTCACTTCACCACCTACATAATGACTCAAAATAAGTTCAAGTATGGTTCAATCTATCGCTAGGGGGGTTAAATATTATGTAATGCTGAATGTTGCACCCCTCATATGCATCCCAATGCCATTGCTTCATCCTCAGTTCAAGTACTTTCATAAAGTTGTAATAATCGCTAAAACTAGTAGTAGGCCTAAATACCACATCATGACCAAAATTTTTCCTATAATAATTAATTTAAATCACTTAAGATTAACAACCACTAAATGGTATAAACAACCAATGAAAGTAAATATCATAAACTTAATCAACAATTGCACATATTTAACATCTACAATTAAAACTTATCAGTTATATCTTTAACTTAACATCCATCTATCTAAATTTAACATCCAATAATCAATAGTAACAACCAATAATAAAATTTAACAGTTGTGCTACAAACCTTAACAGACATTCTCTAAAATTGACATCCATCAATAAAACTTAACATATAATGTGTAAAGCTAGATACCTTATACTAATATTAACAACCAACTTACATACTTAACAGTTAATTTAGACACTTTAACATGTATATTGACGGAACATAACAAACAGACATTCATATGCAACATCCATATGTTAACTATCACATACCCGGGCACATAGTTCATAATGCACCAATACAACTACACATTTAGCCATCTATGCAACGATCATAGTTTTTCCAAGTAAAATATAGACAACTTTTCTAATATAGTTTCACATTTTCTGATAACATATTTCACAGTTTTGACAAAATAAATTTTAACAAAATTTAACGTAAACTTACTTCTCCCATGTGTCTACATCCTCTTTTGTTCTTTTTTCTACGCGATAGCCCCTTTTGCATGCCTAAGAGGGTCTGCGTGGTTATCAGTGTTCTCATTTCCTGATGATGAAGCATGGGTAGATGAAGCACAACGGGGGATGAGAGAGCAAAGGGTCCATGGTCGACCTTCGATGGCGAGGGGGGGTCTTTAACACTCTTCGAAGGTGAGTGTTGTCGGTCGTCGTTCAACGTCAACGATTCCTAATCTTGCACCGGCCGATAAGTGTGGTGAACTACTTCAAATTCATCACCATTCCCGTCCTTCATTCCAGAATTAGAGGAATCAGGGTTTGTTGTGGAGATTTGAACCATTTTCCAACAAAAAAAAAATCCTAACCCTAGATCGGATCTAGGAGGAAGTAGGAGTGTTTTTCGTTTTCCTGTGAAGCTTAGAGAGAAGAGGGGAGGAAGTGGTATGATTTGAGAGCGGGTGCAGCTACCTATTTCAATGGGCAACTGATAACCACTAAGGGGCATGTTTAAATTTTCTGAGTTCTCCTTAGTTGTTAGAGGTCCGTCCGTCCCTCCCTCCTTAGTTGACAGAGAAAAAAAGGATTGAACACACTATTACATTGTATTTTGGGTTTATACACAAAGATGAAACTACAGGGAGCTAGGGCATATCAAACTTCTCTTATTTGGGGCCTCAACACAATTTTTTCTTGTTTATAAGAGTATTTACATTGATAGAAGGTTGGAAACTTTGTGTATACGCTCCAAAATATGAAGGCTCCTCTGACCAACTCCTACACACTTTTGAAGCATGTCGTGTCCCAACATACACTTTTCATGTGAAAAACTCATGTTAGGAACCTATGGGTGTTAAATGGGTGGGTTTGGGCTATAAATAGGCGGGCTATAAATCGGCGAACATATTTTGTCCATCTACCCATTTACGGCCCATGTAACGTTTTCTAAATGGGTAAGTATTTGCCCACCCGTTTAATAAACAGATTACACATTTGTCCATTTAACTATAACAAATTCGTCTATAACACTTTTAGGGACTTTTTTGCAAGTTTTGGGGGTTTTTTGCAAACTTTGGGAGGGGGCTACTTGCAAGCTTTAGGGGATTTTTCCCAAGCTTTTGGGGCTTTTTTCAAACTTTTGGAGGATCTGTATTGCTATATAATTGGCTTTAAAAATTATTCATTATAAGTGTTTTAGATTTAGGAATGATTTAAGACGTAGATCCGTTTAAAACTAAATTAGCGTAAAGCCTTGGGTTTATAAACATACAAACCCAGTAAACCAAACATTCGAGATTCAGGACCCTTAGGAAAATCAAATAAAACAGAGGATCAAGCCACAAATTCTCCCCACGCTAGCAAACGAGGGAAACGACGACCGAGACCCCAGTCCACCAACAGTGAGACCAGTTAAGGACGGGCTCCACTGCACAATCCTCGGTTTCCTCCTCCTCGTCACCATTGGCTACTTAAACTGGTCCAGCAACAGCAACAGCAGCAGCGGCGGGTCCCAGATCCGATTCCCGATCCCATAGCTGCAACCCCAGATGTCCGTCGTCGCTGGGAATGGGACCCGATTCGTCGATGTGGAGATAGGGTCGCTGGTCTATGTTAACGGGTGGAACTCGTACGGGATGGCTTCGTCCGATTCGCCGGAACAGGTTAAGGAGATGATGAGGACTTGGGCTTGGGCGTCCAGTTCGACGTCGACAAGGTTCATGAGTGAGTTTTGATTTTGGGCGACTGGGAAGGCAAATGGGCCTGATAGAGACCGGCTATTTAATTACCATTTAATATTGTTTGAGATGGAACCGTGCAATTAGTCTCATTTGTTTTGAAACTTGTCAAGTGAGGGTATGGACAAAAATCGTCTTTCCTAGACGAACCCCTGCACTTTTATATCAATTGTGCAAAAATCTTCAACATATACTGTTCATGTGGAAAAAATTGTCTTGGAAAACATGATTTCTTAACTCATGGTTATGTGCATATGAACTGTGCTCATTTTAACTACAACTTAATTATGTCTTTAGAAATGCCGTTGCCACGTCAGGCTTTTTCATTGTTTTGCAGTTCTTTAATCAATACCAAAAGTATAATTAAGTTGGTTCATGAGGTCATAAAGGTTTCCTCAAAAACAATAAAGGTTAATTAGGAAAAATAATATGAAAAAGCAAAAAAGTAGAGTAAGAGGATATGCGAAAATCCAAGATAATCTGATACTGGCTGGATCAAGAGGGTAACAAGATGCACTTTGCCCAAAAAAATTTTAAAAAAGGCAGAGAGCGAGAGCCAGAGAGGGAGAGGGAGATGCACTTCGATAGCAGAGGGTGAAATACCTACTATTTGTGTACACAGATTTTGTGATTTATTTGTCTTTAGCAAACTCAATGTGCCACATTCAATCAGTTGATTGCTACTGTGCCTGCTAGCTCAAAACTGCGGTGAATTAAGCAGGTTTTGAGAAAAGAATGGGATCAATGCTTAAACTTGCCCGATACCCCACCTAAATTTGGTGTTTCTGTTCATGGCTTATGATTAGTCTACCAAATATTCATAGTGTACAACTATAAAAGTTAAAGCACAGTCGGGATTCCAGAAAAATAAGATGAGTACACTTGAAACCCTTGATGACAATAATAAACTTGGACACCTGTGAGCCATTGATAACTATTCTAGATACATATATTACTACAATCTCCCGTTATACAGAATTCAGCCATTTAGAATATATATATATATATAGATTAGCTTCATAGCTAGCATGAAAACATCCTCTTCCAGCTCAATGTACAACTTTCTGCAGTCAGCAAGTCCACTGATACTGTACATGACGCGGAACGCTGAAACCTCTGAGTTTGTACGGTGCAGTTACTGTAAATAAACTGAGAGCGATCTGATCCAATAAATGCATTCAAACCAAGCTTTCCATACAATAGACGTACTGCATGGAGTTTAAAGAACAACTCCACATGCACTTGATTCTTGGAACTACAAAACATGGGCTGAATAAGTTTCAAATCCCCCACCACAAAATATCACAAACCATGGTCTCTCTGGTAAGCCAGCAGTTTAAGATGAGCTGATTCTGTGCTTCATTGATCTATCTCAGAAACCATAACGTCAGGATGACAGTATTAGTCATATAAGTGTGTGCGCGCACATCAGAAACTGTACTGTTAGAAGGCAGTATTAGGCATATTAGTCAGTGCAGTATTAATCATATTAGACCGTGCGTGCATGAATGAGCAATTTTGAAAATATACCAAACATCAAAGATGACATCTCCCTACAAATTGGGGAGCAACAATATTTCTAAGAAAATCTTCATCACAGAGCCTTTTCCCATCAAAATGGGGTTGATTGTATAGCATTAAGTGCCATAAATAAATTGATTAACTTTCATAGTCAACTATCAGCTAATATCGACCCCTTTCTTCCTTCATACCAATTGTTTGTCAAGAAAACTATGGAAAGAGAGGGACTTTAACATAACCCTGAACGCTAGTTTCCATCCTACAAAGCTTCTAGATTAGTGAGAAAAGACTAGAAAATTTGTAAGTGAAGTAAAAGTTTGTTTTAATCTAAAGGAAATTACAGTCCAACTCTGAGGAATAAATAAATCCAAGTGCTAAATTGAAACAAATTCCTGCAACAATATTTCAAGAGGAAATTGCCAACTTAGTGCAGCTTACATTAGATCATAGATACCCATGCTACGCGCAACTTCTTAGTTGCTTACACAGTTCTTTGTTAAGATACGACCCTTAAGATTTAATTTTCGGTTTATATCTGAAAATTCACAATTGATGACACAAATTGATTAACATCTCAAACATCAAGTTCATAGCAAACGGAAGATAACACCACTACCAGTGAGGCCATCAGCCATACATACATAGGCGTGTTCGTCTATGATTACTATGAAACTATCATTGAAGGAGTTGGAAATAGGCTGATAGAAAGTAACAAGAAGCATTTTCAAGGGACAAAGAAAGCAGGTAAAGTGTTATTAATGCGCGGGGCAAAATACAGGACACAAAGTCCCTTTACACACATATGCACTAGGCGCAATGTCATGCGCACGCCCGAGCGAAGCAAGGCGCACACCGCACTTAAAATTTTTCAAGATAGATAATCAAGCACGAAAAAACATGTTTATGAATTTTCATATAAAAAACATGCCAAGGTAAACAATATCAGCTACCAAATTTCAAAATAAGGTCTTCATCCATAATGCTAGCACACCCAACATAGTAGCGAAGTCCATAGTTTTTTTAATCAAAAGCCAAAGCAAGACTAATATCAAAGCATCATCAGATAGCAAACGAGAATGAGTTAGAACTCTCAATTGAGCTGCTAAAAAAGCATGATGGGTTTTTTTTTTTTTTTTAGAACATGGGTTATAGAGTGTAAAGACTTGATTGAAATGTTTTAAGAACAAAAATATACGAGACTATGCCTTGAATATGCGCTGTGCAATGCGTTCTCATGCAGAGCTCTTGTGAGGCACAAAAAGGCGCTACCACATCAAATGAGGGGCGCTTCACCACCGCCCCGCATTGCTGGGCACATGGGGTGCAATGAGATACGCGCATTTGATAACACTGAGCAGAAAAAAAACATTAAAGAGGGGGTATGTTTGCCCGATTTGTTGGGGGGGGGGGGGGGTGGCGTGCCAGTGGTAAGAATACACGACTCCACTTAAATAGCACCGTTAAACATTGAGAAGAGTCCGGAAAACAACAGTTTATGTGATTTGGTGTCAAATTCTGTAACAGCTTAACATAGTGCCCTTAATAATAGTAGAGTAACAAATGAATGTATAGGAGAAAGAAACTACCTTCAACTATGAAATCAATGCATCGTTCAACTATCTGTGACCAGAAGATATCTACTCCGGAAGCCTCAACCGGTTGAAGAATATCAAGAAATGATATTCAGGAGCCCAATAAACAAATCCGATAACTGGACCCCCTCTGATGTACTGTGAAAGAGCAACAAACTCGCAGTGATAAATACAAGTTCAATGAAGATTCTATGATCACACTCACATTCGGACAAGGCTATTACTCCATGTGCATAAGCATGAGCCTATTCAAAGAAGACTATTACATCTTATATACAGAACATGCTTACCTTTCCATCAAGAATCACAAGCTCCCCATCAACCCAACGAGGATTTCGGAAACCAGGATCAGCAATCCTCCCTTGCCCCTTGTACCTAGCAATCTGATTACAAACAAAAATTAGCATCTCTGTGCAATGTCAAATGGGTAAATATTTTTATACTTTCTTCTAAGGCATTTTACCACGCCAAATTCCTCAGGTATAATACCCTTATGCGGCAACTGATATTGCTTGCCAATTTTGGCACGAAAAGCAACCTGCGTAAATATCATGATATAACAAGTGAGATACTTACAAATTTGTGTCAGCTGCTTTATCATCTATTAATGAAGAGAATACAATCAAAATGGAGTTAATAGACATCAAAATAAAACAGTTGGTAATCCACCATTAAAATTCAATATTCAATTACTCAATTTGAACAAGACTAAAGTATGTTAGTTTAATTAATTCATGAATGAGGCTAGGTACCAGAGTGAAATAGCATCTGCAAATGATTTTGGCACCATTTTTCGGCTTAGGAAAGATTGGACAGTCATTAAATACCGCTATGCTATCAGCGAAAGCGGGTAGCAAATAGAGGCAAAAACCACTATTTACTCATGATTGCGTGTCATAGCGGGTTTTACCAATTAGAAGCGTTGAATGACACTTTTAATCACTAAAACATGCTTTTATTTATGCCATGTTTGGATGGAGGGTAGAGAGGGGGAAGGAAAGAGAAATCTAATTTTAACCTTGTTTGGGAGTTCCATTTAGGAATATAGAGGAGGGGAATTGGAGGAAAATTTGAGCCAAATTCTTACACCCCAAATTGGGGTGTAATCAAGGGGAAGGGAAGGAAGGGGAACTTTTCTCATTCCTTCCCCTTCCCTAAGTGAACTTCCAAACATATCATTAATGAATAACTTTTATATTTTACCTGACCCATACCCAAACCTGACCCATTTTATCATTAAAACCCTATCACCTCTCTCTCTCTCTCTCTCTCTCTGTGTGTGTCCTGTCTTTGATTCGCAACCACAAAAGAGAAAGAACCCTAGCCGCCAGTTCTCTCCCTCTCTCTCTGATACTTCCTCCCCATCTCTGGTGCTCCCTCCACCGCCCCCACCATCTCCGGTACTCCCTCCAGCACATCCACCATCTCCAGTGCTACCTACACCATCTCTAAAGCTCTCTCCATCAGCAACACTATTTGACTATGCGCTATTTGTCACTATAGGTGCAAATAGTCTTAGCGGTACTTCACCGCTATGCGGCATTCTCTGCTATTGATAACCTTAATCAAAGCAAAGATAAAACAACTTGGGGGGGGAGCATGAAGAGGCAGAAGAAAGATTGAAAATACCCAATGAGAAAACTAATATTCTATCTAGATATGGGATCAAACTTTACCCACCTTTATGCCAAGCATCAACAAATTACATCATCAATTTTCACAAACCAATTAGGAATTGTTTTAAATATCCCCGACATGGCCCGATATATCGCTCGAAATATCCTCTTACAGGCTCTTCGCAACCGATATGGTCGCTAAATATCATTTACCATTTTTTAGCTATTTTAGGAAATATATCCCCGATATGTCTGATATGTTGGGCGATATATCTTTTTATATAGCTTGTCACAAAACAATATACTGCACTTGCCAATTTTGGGTGAAATATCATGATTTTTCCATTATATCAAAAGACTTTTTGGCATTTAAAAAATCAGATGAAATGTTGCAACCTTGATTTGTATTTTTGTTTGTTTTACAAGGTTGATTAGTGATCCTAAACATGTATTATTTATATTTTACATGCTTAGATTTTATTAAGTATGTTGAGATTACATTTTAGCGCATTATACTATATATGCAAACACATGATATGACATTCTGATATTCACCACATATCCCTGATATTTCCCCGATCTCCGCAATCTGATATGAATTTTGACCATCCAATATTTCCCTGATATCCAATATTTAAAACCTTGCAATCAGGATTAATGGGTCTTTTACCAACACAAAAAAAAAGTGTTGATAAGAGTGTCACATAAAAAGGATTTGCTAGCTAGAATTGTCCAACTATCCCACTCCGAAGGGTGAAATCTTTGCAAAAGAAGAAATTTAAAACTAGTTCTAAAATATAGTAGCATGCTTATTTTAATTAAGTTTGTGTTACAATGGTGATTACAGTTTCCAATGACATGGCAAAACAAGATAGCTAAGGATGAGACGAAGCTCTTTGTTGATCATATGGGGTAGGGACCTCTCCATTATTTATAGGATCGAATATTTTGTCTAGATACGTGATCAAACTATACCCACCTTTATGCCAAACATCAACAAATTACCACCATCAATTTTCACACACCAGTCCAAAGTGATCGGTCTTTGCCCAACACAAACAAAAAAAAAAGGTGCAAGAAGTGTCACATAAAAGAATTAGCTAGCTAGCACTGCCCAATCATCCCACTCAGAACAATGACATGCTTGCAAAGGAAGAAACTTAAAATGGTTTTAAAATGCTTATTTAAAATGCTTATTTTTATTAATTGTGTCTTACAATGGTGATTAGAGGTTTACGAAACTATTCTCGAAGTTGCTTCTGATGCAAGTAGGCTATTGGTCTTTACCACTATCATGTTACCCTCAGCCTGGGGGTGACATCCTAACTCTAACCCAAACCCAATTGCCCATCCCAGTGACATGTCGGTCGATATGTCGAATCGAGGGGTCTAGCGATATGAGTAAGGTTTATTTGAGTCGTGTATCGGTTTTGGAAGACTTATCGGAGATGTCGGGGAAAAATCAGGCATGTCGGCCGATTTTTCACCTTTGAAAAATCGACCGATATCCCTTGATTTCGGTTTAAAGCATTGTTTTGATTTATTGGGTTTGGGTTTTCACAGAACCCAAACTCATTTGACCGCTGCTAAGTTTTTCAGAGAATTTATACGAAGCCGGTGAAAGAAAAGAGTCGATAAAAGAAAAAAAAACTAGGGCTACAGGACCGCCTTCTCTCTCTTGAGGCATCTTCAGCCGCCTTCGACCGCCTCGACCGCCTTCGACCGCATCTTCAGTCGTTTTCGACCGCATCTTCAGTCGTTTTCGAAGTTCGACTGTGTCGAATCGTGAATTTGTAAAAAGACCCCCCAAAAATTTGCAGAAAACCCTCAAAGTTTGCAAATAGCTTCTCAAAATTTTACAAGAATGCCCTCCAATTTGCAAATAGACTGGGAAACTTTTATATATATAATAGCACCATAGCTAAATGGGTTATTGGGTCACCCATGGACCACCATTTAATACATGGGTGGGTGCGAAGTGACTCATTTAGCAAATGCTAAATGTGTCATAAATAGGCAAATGGGCATAAGCATGCCCATCCATTTATGACCCACCCAAAACCACCCATTTGACAACCCTACAGGCTCAGCCTTTTCACAAGAGAAATGCTTCTCTTCCCTTATTGATCCTTCTAGTACTCCTGTTTGGATATTTTTTAACTTTCAAGAACAGTGAAATGATGTTTGATTCCACTGATTTTCCAAGGGTTTCATAGGAGAAGGTCCACATATTTTTGCTTCTAGTCTGACGAGTAAAAGAAAATATCTTATATCTTTGTGAGATTACATTATTAAAATAATAGTCTTCTGTGTGTAGGACAAGTGGACAATGATTACTAACCTCTGCACTTGAGGTTTTAAATATCGGATATCGGGGAAATATCGGATGGCCAAAATTCATATCGGATTACGGATATCGGGGAAATATCGGGGATATGTGGTAAATATCGGAATGTCATAATGAATGTTTGCATACATAGTGTAATGCATTAAAATATAATCTCAACATATGTAATAAAATTTAAGCATACAAAATATGAATAATATATGCTTATGATCACTAATCAACCTTCTAAAACAAACAAAAGTGCAAAGCAACGTTGCAACATTCGATCTGTTTTTTTTAGGGCAAAATGTCATTTGATATAATGGGGAAGCCTTGATATCTCGCCCAAAAATTTCAAACACGGTATATTATTTTGCAACAAGCTATATAAAAAGATATAATGGTCCACATATCGGCTAATATATCGGTCATATCGGGGATTTATCACTCAAAATAGCCAAAAAATGGTAAAGGATATTTAAAGACCATATCGGTTACGGCAAGCCCTGTAAAAGGATATATCGGGGAATATATCAGACCATGTCGGGGATATTTAAAACAATGCTAAGAAGGAACACAAAAAAGTGCTTGAGATTCCCATATACAATTTTGATGATGTATGCAACGTAAAGAATTCAAAGATTACTTGTCACAACAAATAATTAGCTTGGACAATTTTGAAGAAATGTGGGCTTTTTACGACTTAGTGACTTCAGAAAGATATGGAATTTATTATTTGTATCCTATGCATATAGATCTCATATGCAAAGTAAAAGTTCAAATATTTGGTTAAAGTAAACAATAAGCAGGGACAACATTGAAGATATTTGGTCACTTAATGACTCTAGGGAGAGATGAAGTGTTATTCTATTACTTGGATCTTATGCATAGGTACTTTAAATTCAGTCCTCTGACATACGTGCATGGGACACAGACGCTTACCAAGTACATACATGCACATTCCCAAGAACCATGTCGGATACAAATATCGGCTAAAATTTTAGATACTTACATGGATATATGAATTCAGAATAGAACGGATTTGAATTCGGATATGGATACAGATATAAATTCGGATATTGATTTGGATAATGTTTTGGATACGGATAAGGATATGAATTTGCATATGGATTCGGATACGGATATAGATATTGTTTTTTTCTCGATGATAATTGTGTTTTCAGATGTGTGCATTTGTTTCTAGATTATGTGAATTGTACTTATATTGAAGTAAATTAATTGTGCATTATGTACTTTATTTTTGGTCAATATTATGTTATAATATAATCCAATTATTTTATTAACGATAATCAAGAAAACTGTCCTTCGAGTAATGCACTTGGATTATTACCATTTAAAAATTGAATTATCTTGGTTGTATTAGACATCATATATTAATTTTAAAATGTTATTGCAGTCAATATATTGTAATTTTTAATCTTAAGTCATGTTTTATCTCTTTGAGGGAAAATAGAGCAAGATATTCTAATTATACCTGATCCAAATCTGTTTGCCAAGTATTTGATTCATATCCGCAGCTGTGTCATTTGCATTTCCTTAATATCCAAACTGGATCTGTTTTCCTTTTTTGTAGATATGATTATGACTTTTTCTTGTCAAAGGAAAATCGTTTCCGTATCAGTTTTAGAAAGCGGATAAGTATATGATAAGTGTCATATCCGAACCGTATACAATCCACTTACACCCCCCTAATTCTAGGTCCTAGACAAACTTAGTTCATCAAAGATGTAAATTGATGTCGTGGATACCTGCCAAATTGACTTTTCCAGATAAGAAGAGAAGATAATGTCTTCATGCAGCAGCTAAAAATTTCAGTATGTTCAAGTAAATAAGCCTAAGACTAAGTAGACATCATCCATTACCAAAATAGTAAATCAAAAAAGAGAGAATAGATAAAACATCCAAGGAAATTTTTGACTTTTCTTTTGGAGAAATGATTAGTGTGAGATATGAACACCAGCCCCTCCTACAGGATTGCAAGAGGGTTTACACACTACAAGGCTAATAATCTAAATTCCTTTTTGTAATTGATTTTTTTACCCAGCTTTAAGGTACCAACTGAATCTTAGTTCACAATTTAGTCGACAGGTAAAAAGAAAGTGTTCGCATTGCAGATTGAAATAACCTATTGTGTTTAGTAAAGTTAACAGATGCGCGAACAACAAAAACACATTTAAGGCAGGAAAAGGCAGATTATTGGAGTCTGAAATAAACTGTTCAATGAATATAAATTATTTGATCTACAATACCAAGTAGATATAGCATTTTAGTCTACACTTGCAAATCCTGCCATATATAAGGTTTAATTCCCATGCACTCTCCCTTATATCTCTATCTCCAACTGTAATCTTTCTTCTTAAATGTTTACCAAATATATCCCTGTCCAGTTAACCATATATCTAAATCGGGTAATGAGCGTCATAATGGTAATGTAAGTGACGAAACAACATTTCCTGACATCCTCATATAACAAGTCATCAGATTGCAATATAGTCTGATGAATTTTACCAAGGTTATCGATAGCGGATAGCGTTGCATAGCGGTGAGGCATTGCTAAGGCTATATTTTGGGCTGTTGCGGTAAAAGAGTGGTAAAAAGCGCAAAGTCAAATAGCGGTCTAATTTAGATATGTATAGATATTCAAAACAATATGAAAAATTAAAGAAAAATCTAAAAGTATGTATTGATGATTTAAAGAGATCCTAAACATAAAATAGATATGTAACCGTCTCATAATATCGAAGACGACAGGAGGAGTCAAAGAGTCGTCATCTTTGAGAAAACAAGCTGAACGGTGACTGGACTGTAGTAGCGGGATTCACGGTGAGAGGTGAGAGGTGAGAGGAAGTGCTGAAGGAGGTGTCGGAAGTTGTGGGAGGCGGTGAGAATATGCCAGAAATCGCAGGAGGTAGTGGGATGCAATGGTTCAGGGTCGTGTTTAATTAAAAAAAAAAAACCTAAAACCGCTTTGAAATAGCGGTCAATATGCGAATTTTACCTGCAATTGCCCGTTATTCACCGCTATGGCATTCTATTGGCTGCTTTTACGAGCGAAAAGCGTATATTCCGCAATATGTCACCGCTATTAGGCGATAGCATAGCGGGAAGGGACGCTATCGCTATTGCGCCGCTATTTACCACTATTTATAACAGTGAATATCACCTGTGATAAACACTACAAAATGGAAGACTTATTCACAAAGCAGAATGGGCTCAACGGTCTCTACAAGCACAAACATTGCGCTCTCACACATATAGAAGATATCCATAGTAATGTAGTTGGAATTAAATGGGTTGATGTCTATTATCTCGAAATTGATAGTATATCCAAATCAAAGTGAACAAAATGTTAACAAAATACACCTACAACATCATGCTGAACAAATCAATCTGAACTAGAGCATTATTATATATGCACTAAAAACTTTAATCATACATTCACGTCTGATGAAGGAAAATGGAAAATGGAAAATGGAGCATGATTTCTATAAAACCAGTTAGTGTATATTGCAAATATAGGCAACTACATAAAAAGGTGCCTTGTGAAAGTTATTATTGTAAAGTCCAAACACTAAAATCCAAGTGTTTAAAGCATCACTATAAAAAGTGCTAAAATTTGAGAGAAATATAAATACCTGACCAGCTGGAACAGATGCACTCCCTGTCAACTTACAGGCTTCTACATACTCATAGAACTCCAGGTCCATGTGCTTCGTATTTGCCTCATCCTCTTTCCACTGACCAAACTTGCGTTTCAGATGAAGGATTTCAGATGTGTACATTCCATGAGCACCCACATACAGCCCTGCCAAAATAAATACTCATTTATATACTTTAGTGTGTTTCCTCAAAAATTTAATAGCTCAAGGTTAAATAACAAAATTACAAAAAGTATAAAGTGAACTAGTGGTATTATACACCAACATACCATTAAGGGGATCTGAAGTGGATGGTATCTCAATACGATTGAAGATTGTTGATCCAGACAAAAATTGATGATTTTGGTTCTGATTCATGGTCAGACTTATCAACTCTCCAACATCTTTCAGTACCTGCATAAATAAATTATAATGTTGATACACGAGTAAGAATGACTATTTAGATATACAATAGGCACGTGTTGGACCAGTGCAGCAAAAATTTGTAATTCTTTTCCTAGAGAAAGTATACACTTGAAAGAAGTTTTAACTTTAACTCATGGATGACTTCCAAGAACTTAACAAAATGTATCAGGTGTTATAATATAATAAAAAATGAAATGAAAAATGATGAAGGATACCTACAGTCTATTAGACATATCTCCAGCATAAGAGTACAAAGCTATTGTAATATTATTTCTTGACAAACCACCAACTAAGATCATGATGGTCTCACATAAGCCTTTTTGTACAAAAATGAGGTCAGATATAAATACAGTTTTAAAAAGAAAAGACTGCAAGCTGTTCCTAAAACTTTACTACCAAGCTATCCAACAAAAGTATAGAGTATGTCAACTGGAACTTTAGATTCCAAGGTTTGCCTCACCTAAGAGAGGGTTGATGCCTGTTCGACAGAGGCTTGTAAAAGCTTGTCAAATCTTCCATGGAAACTTCTCTGCCATACTGACCCAATATGATGGGGAAAGTCTTAAGACAACGAAGAGGAATTATTTTGATAAACATATATGAGGGAAGAGTTACAAGAAAATCTAATGAAAGCCATTAAGTAACATGATTTATATCCAGTGTCTGATTGGAATATCATGAGAATAATAAAAAACCATACTGAATCCGATTAACTTCCTGCTATGGGCTTTTCTCTTGCATGAAATCATAAAGCTATATCCTACAAAATACACAGTAAAGATTATATCTCATAAAGAAAGTAATTTATGTAGCTTTTTTAAAAGTACTCTATATTTATCATTAACATGGTATGTATACTCTATATTTTTCATTAACAAGGTATGTTCCTTGATCTACAAAAAGTCGAGATCCAGACCGCAGGAGTTTGGTATTCTAAATTGCACAAGACACGATAACTCAATCAATTACATCATCAGACTTGCAGTATTAATTCAGCACTAATGCAGTAAGGTTTGTTCCGGCTTAGATACTGTTTTATGATCACTCTTTCTAAACACACAGAAAAAACTAAATTTGGACAATTGCTTTAAAAAAACGAAAGGACATTCCCTCAAGTCAACATCAACATGATTAGCCTTTGAATAAATACAAAGCTCAACAACTTGATTAGATGGACCTACTGAATTTCTTGATACTTTTTTATTAGCTTTGAAAAGTTAACAAAAAAAGAAGTAAAATAAAATTAACTCACCCTCATGGGTACCTTCTCTTTACTACGGAAGACTTTTGCAAGATCAGACATGACATTGTAACTCTGTTGTGCTGAAAGTGCAGCAGCTCTTTTCTGCAGAACCTTCCCTTTCATATTGGTTTCCTTATCATCCTGTTCTATGGAAAATGAAAATGACAATCGATCCCTTTTCTCTAGATTAGCCGGCACACGAACTACGTCTTTAGGAGGCAGGTCTGATGACATTTCTTGCATGAGAGTACCAATTACAAATTTCACTGAGATCTCGTGTTCGTTTTCCGTATCATCGCTAGCTACATCTTCAGCATCTGTTTCCACCTCCTCAATTTCAATATCACTATCTGCTTTAACTTCTTCTATTTCTGTACCTTCTAACTCTTCATCACTGCTTTCATCTCCATCCTCCATAATTTGTTCAACAACTTTAGCAATCAGATCTCTGTCTACCTTCCCTGGTGATACAACTTTTAAGACTTTGACTTTCACACCAGGAATCATGTCTCGTAGAACATTTTGTATACCCGCTAATCCGTCAGCAACATCAGAATCATCATCTTTCTCTTCAGTGGTTTTTATAACGTCAGTATATATATCTTGTTCATCAGTCGAGCTGTCTGATTGGCTTAAGTTGCTAGCTTCTGACTTTTGCATTGATTTCTTTGGAGATCCAGAACTTCTGCTCCACCTCTTCAAATAGACAGCCTAAAGAGCATGCATATTTCTCATTAAGCAGATGCGCGACTGTACAACGCATTTTATTACAATTTATTCATATAAAGCTAAAAGTTGGCAGCATGTAGTAAAAATTGCAAGCATTCAAACTAGCATATCTCTACAATGGCATACTGAAAAAATGAATGATGATATCCAAAGAAGTAACAGCATTCTCCCATTTACTGAGACATATTAAAGTTCTAAAGCATTTTACATCACATGCACTTTATGATGACTTCATTCAGTTAAACATTTGGCAAAAGAATTGGACAATCTTAATATCCACTGCATGATGAAGATGAACGGCTTTTCTCACTAAGGTACCTGTTTCTTGTATTCTCCATCCTTTATAGTGAAATAGATTTCAAATAGAGGGAAACCTTGCCCAGCTGAGATTAGCTGCCTGCAATGTAATGTGAACGAGAAAGTTCTTACAATCCCAATAAGAAAAAAGCCAAACAACACGGCACAGGATGAACTAAATGAAATAAAAATGAATTCACAAATGCTTGATGTATAAAAATGAATTAACCGTCAGAGATGTTGCCGTCACAAATTTTTCGATACCGTCAGCGATGTAAACATCGCTGACGGGATATGAACATCGCTGACGGGTAACCCGTCAGCGATGTTGTTCCAAAAATTTCGCTGGCGAAATTTTCCCCCTCCCCTCGTTAAAAATTTCCCGCCTTTCCCAAATCNTTAAAGGGTTTTTCGGCGTTGAGGCTTGATATCCCAGGCGCATGGCAAATGCCTCAGGTGATTGTGATTTCTCTAGGTGTCTGTACAAAATATTTTTATATACGATTAATCTTAAGAAAAGAATTAAAATTACCAATTTTATGTTTTTTTTGTGTGTATCTATTATCCAGGGCGGTGTAGATGAAGGGGAGGATCCAAGAGGTGCTGCAATTAGAGAATTGAGAGAAGAGACTGGAGTCACATCCGCCGAGATTCTTGATGAGGTTTGTTTGCTTGTAAATTAATCACAGATCGATAGAAAATGTAAACTATTATTATCATTGTTGTTGTTGTTGGATTCATGTAGTATCCTGTACTCAGTCATGTTTTCGGGGAAATGTGACAATGTGATTTGCTGCCAATTTTCTAAAGATAATAGAAAGGAACAGTGTGCCCATGGGATCAAGAATACTTATTTCTTTTCTTTAGATATATAATTGTAAGTATCTCATAATGCTTATCTCAGGCCGCATGGTCAAGTTCCGTTAAAAGAGATGAAAACAGACTGGCATGCTTGTCTTGACAACAAAATGGGATTCAAGGTGCGACTTTTACTTTTATATTATGTTAACAACTTTGTAGGTGTTGTTTTTCTTTGTATCAGGGTTTGATAGATTATACTCTTGAGGGTCACATTTAGTTTGTATATAAAATAAATGATCAGTGCAGTAAGTTCTCACTTGCAGAACTTCTGACATATGGTCTATCTTCCCTGGCTTGTGTGTGTGTGTGTTTGATGTTTTTTTCTTTTCTTTTTTTTTTTTTTTTTTTTTTTGGGGGGGGGGGGCGGGGGGGGGGGGTTTGGGAGTTAGACGACTAGCGCACGAAGTTTTATTGTCATCTCGATATCATGTGATTCTGTTGGTTCATTGTCATTGATAGGATTCAACATTAATTAAGTAAATTCTTCTTAGGTGTCTGGTATCATCAATAACAAAGATATTATCAATGAAGTTGAAAATTATCTACTACCAAAGTATCAGAGCTCTAGACAATCATTAAAACTAAGGACATACACATGAAGCATAAAATCAAAAATCCTATTGTTATGTTCAAGCCAGAATTGTCATGCTCATACAAGGTATTTCCATTTTATAAGATGAGCTTGTCATGTTATTTCTGACAGTCTGATATTCTCTTATCATGAATGAAAAATTGGAGAATTTCTTTTCTCTCATTTGATCTTCCATTATGAATGTTGACCTCCATCATGGAGTTCAAGTAATTTTACGGTCGCAATTGTTTTAATTGTGTCATTTGTAAAACGCTAAAATGAAAAGCTCCTTTTCCTTGACAAGCGTACCTTCTCCAGTCTCTGTTATCTGTAAAAAAATTGAAGAAGACAAATGGAATTTCCCAGAAGTTCCTATGGAAGAAGACTAAAAGGTGAAAACTGCTTATGGAGGCAACTAGTTTAGCTCCATGTATCTTTTTGTTTCATGTACAACGATGATAAATGAATATGCTAATTAGAAGCAATAGCATAACAGGCTTGATACATCTACAAAAACTGCATCACGCATAAACAAACATGGGTTAGACAACGACCAGATGGATATGGTTATTGCTAATTTCCTCATATAATGTGCATTTATACCTTTCCTTGTGTACATATACTTGAGTTCATTTGCTTGCATATGCATGACACAATAAAAATACTTCGATATACTTGTCTTGAAACTTTTGGTTTATGGTGGCAGGCTTGTCACGTGTTATTGGTAGATAATTCAGAAGAGATATATGATGGATGCATAATTAGCGTCCACATACACAGTACAATTTAGTTAATTGAATTTCGTTTGTGTTTTGTAGAATCTTGGTCCAACTGAACCTCCTTTACTTGTGACTCTCAATCCTCCCTGTACTCCTAAGCATACTGAACTTAAATGGAGGACAAGTCATCCTGTTCCTTCAGTGGCAGCATCAAAAGCTTCACTTGAGCTTGAAAAAAATTCAGGGCAAAAGATGAGTAAATTGATAGTGTTCCAGCAACTAAAAAAGGAGTAAATTCATGTCATCCCAATAAAACATTGTGAAACTATAGTACTTTCACCTAAAGGTATGGTGCTTTTTGCTTAAATTTTACAAAATTAAATTAACAAATAAAAGAGCATGAGAACTTAATTTGTGCAGGTTGCTAGAAGAAGGAGGTACAATTTTTGTTTTTGAAGGAATCAACACGAAAAGTCACATGAAATCCATCTTGAAAGTTCACACTCCTTTGTTCTACTGGAAGGTTTTCCCCCCTTTCTGTAATTTTTTTTAAGTGTAACTTCTTGTATAAGTCCTCAATCATTTGGCATAAATCAGCAACAATTATGAATTTGCATCTGATATTAGTGTGGCAACTTACTAGCACTCGTCATGTTTACAGATTGCTACACAAGCTGATTTAGGACTTGCAGATGCATATGTAAATGGATACTTTTTGTACAATTTTTTTTTGGTGATTATAAACATCCCTGACGGGCATGCCGTCAAGGATGTTTATCCCTGACGGCATGCCCGTCAGGGATGTTATGAAAATCCCTGACGGGCATGCCGTCAGGGATGTTTATCCCTGACGGCATTCCCGTCAGGGATGTTATGCACATCCCCGACGGGACGGCCGTCAGTGATATTTCAACATCCCTGACGGCGGGAGCCGTCAGGGAAGATGCCGTCAGTAATTCTTATTACTGACAGCGGCCCGTCAGGGATGTTTCTTCCCTGACGGGACTTTTTCTGACGACGTATCCTTGACGGGACGCCGTCAAGGATACATATCCCTGACGGGAAATTTGACATCCCTGATGGGAAAGTCCGTCAAGGATGCCCATTTTTCTACTAGTGTCATATGCCATCCAAGGCTTGGATACTCAACCATATCATTATAGATTTCTCACTTAAACTTGCTGACTTTTCTTTAGACGATTTCACTTCACATGTAAGCGCCTCATGACAGGATGCATCCGAAAAATCATTTCTCGGTATATGGAAGATAATATAATTGTATTTTCAAGAGACAAAAGCTCACTCAGCAAGCAGAAGATGCTAGGCAAATCCCACAGCTAATTTGACAGACAATGATTATTCCAGCGTCTAAGAGTATGTTTGGACACCATGATGATTCTTTTGTGGTGTTTTTCTTATAAAACACAACATCATGGTGTCTTTTTCTCAAATAAGATTTCCCAAACACTATGGTGAGTTTGTTTTGTTAAAGCTTGTTTGACCTATTCCACACATATATTATAATATTATTTTATATTATTACATAGTTTACTATATAAAATAGTGTATATAATGTATTAAAAC
>NC_033803.1:23675414-23681718 GCF_001876935.1 Asparagus officinalis
CAACAACATAATATTATATTCTAATAAATATATTATATTAATTAATAGTATTTTATAATATTATATTAATAATGATTAATATGTTATATTAATTATAATATGTTAAATATTATATTATTAAGCTCAAAACATCTCCAAGAACTCAAAACACCAGATAAGTGTTTTATTTTTTATTTTTACACATAAGTGTTTTTTTTTCCCCCATGAGAACTCAATAGTTTCCAAACATGTTGTGTTTTTGTTATGGCAAAACCACAATGGAAACAAAAAAACACCACGGTTGTCAAACGCTCTAAGTTATACATTACATTGTTATTCATAGTTGAATCCCTACATCCATGATGTAAGCAAATACTTGTTCATCTTTACATATCCACTTTCAAAATAGTGAAAAATGTGTTTCTCTTTTCAAGTCATTATAAAATTCAAAATATTAAGATATTGTCCATGAGGATTCATTACCATGACATATTTTCTTTCTGAATGTGTAAATTCTTCTGCTGTTTCTGATATTACTACACTAGCTTATAAAGACCTAGAAGGAAATATACTGTAAAAGAGTTATTCAGACAGTTGCTAGTGTATATAAAACAGACCATACAGCTTGCTTTCTAGGTATTTAACTGCTTTGCCAAGTTCTCAGGGCAACACAATGTAACATTAATTTTACCTGGAACTGTAACTTTTTGCAACATATTTCCCATGCTCCGCACTGATATGAATAATCCGACCATAAGGATCACTGGAATTTTCTGAAATGCCAGCCCACCACCCAACCTATAAGAGTTTGCATATAGAGGAACCTTTAGTTTTCAGCAGTAATAGAGTTTCGCCTGGAGAATTTATAACTTCCTGATCGTGTAAAACTGTGAGCTAGGAAATTTAAAGAGCAAAAAGTAAAACATATTACATAAACACACCATAAAGAAGAGTAAAAATACAGACTGATACATCAACTCAAGCACTTGTATGAATTTCAGTAATCTACAGAAGCTCTTCAGTTACAAACAGCCTTGATGAGTACCTCAACTAAATTGACCACCCCTCACAATGCAAATTGACAATAGTTATCTTTACAAAATCAATTTTTCCTTCGAAGGATTAAATAAGGATACCATCTCAAAAGCAAGTAACATTCCCCACTTACCTATACCAAGTCCAGGTTACCTCTCTCAGAAATCTAGCTTCAAATTATCTAAGCTAATAATGTTTGATATTTGGTACAAAGAGTTTGGTGCCTTCCAGTGGACCATGTCAATGTTGTACGCTTGCCCCTCTCATCTCTACACAGAGGTCCCACAGTTAATGATGATGGTGATGATGACAAAAGCTAATCTTTCTATCTTTCTATATACAAATTTTAATGCTGCCAATAATTCAAATTGACCAGGCTATTCCTCAAGAAGTTTCCCTACTATTAATTAGGGTATTAAATTAATTCTCCATCCAGAAAAAGCAGGCATTTAAAGTGGTCATGTCCATCACATAGACAGTACCAAACATGATGCATTTATAAGACATGTGCAACATATGTCAGACATCCACAAGATACTTTCTGAATAAGCAAATGAAAAATAAAAAGTAAAAAAGAAGTGCTTGACATCACGGTGAAACATGGCAAATCACACTTGTGTGCCAAAATTGATCAGATCATACAGGCATTAGCATATTTTCAATATCAAAAGGTTTGATCACTCATATTCTAATGTGTTTAAGATAATGTTTGTTTATTGGCATCATTTTCATATTCAAAGAAAATACAAGTTCTCAATTATATCATAAATCATGTAAATGAGATTTTATGTACTGGTGTATATCTTCCTCTATTTTTGTCCTCAATTTTCAGGTTCCATCATGTCACTTCCCTACCTTATTGTGTATGGGTAAAATTACACGGCACTTTACATGAGTCCAGCATCATAAATTTTATTCTCTATAATGTACCAATATTTATTTATGGATGAAGAATACACAAGTATAACAAGGTCTAATTAGCAAGTGAGCTGGTTCATTTTGAATGAGGTTAAACTTTTCTGGATCTAACTGGATAAGGCATCAAGGATATTATGGTAATCAGTATCTCTTATTCAGAAGTACGGTCGAGAGATAATATTTATCCAGGTCTGACTCTCAATTCTAAACTAACAATGAGATGTAGACTTGGATCTGGAACTACACCCATGTTCACAGATCTAGATATCAGATAATGAAAACACCCAACTGTATTCCGGATCAAAAGCAAAACAACACATGGAATGTGTGGGATAGCTCCGTTTTTTCAATTGGAAATTCTGTTTCAAGTCACAGAAATTATTAGCAATAAAAGCATGCAACCACTGCGTCATGTTTTCAGATAGATGACAGCCAAAATGATGCACACCTAATCCAATTTTCTGCTAACTTGTCTATGAATGTACTCTGATTTAAAATGTGTAACACGCAATAATAATCAAATCCTCACAAGTTATACTGTCAATCCGACATAGTTGAAAGTATGTGATGTTTATGAACATTAACAATGCGTTATACTTAGAACATTAATTATACTTATGTTCAACATATACCAATCCCACACCACCATGGTCTCGAAGAAAAGCTGCATCTTTATAACGTTCTTCCTCCACAGCTCTCTGCAGCAATAAAAGATTTAAGGAAATTGTTAAGCAACACGACAAAATCTTGAAGACCCCAATCAAATTTGTTAATCCTTACATGCAGATCAGATAAAGCAATGCCCACAGCATCATTTTTTTCTGCACCAGAAATTGCCAACTTGAGCTTCACAGCATCAGCATAATCCTCTCTAGCAACAGCTTCTCTCAGTTGCATCTGAAACAATACAAATGATAATGATAGCTTATAAAAATGATGTCTTATAGAAACTAAAGGACAAAATGGTTACTAGTGTATTCCAAGGTATGTGATGCGTGCATGACACTGAACATAAAGGAATGGTGTAGCCGAATAGTCGAGGGAACAGATGCTTTAATACGTTTGCTTGGATTTTTCCCAATATGAGAGCATTTCCCTTAATTCTTTCAAGTATGAAGGTATTTCCATTGATTTTGAAACTGAGGGTATTTCTTTTTAGGGTTAATTTAAGAAAAAAACCCCTCAGTTATTTTATTTTTAGAAAATCTCCCTCAAATATGAGGGTGTTGTAGATAACGCCTCAACTTTCAAAATATGACTAAACCCCCCTTAACTATGGGGTGTATCACAAAACCCACTTTATCTTTCTAGTTTTTTCAAATAACCCCCTAATATTATTAATTTGAAATATGGAATGACTAAAATACCTTGGTTGAAAAAATTCATGTAAGTTTAAAACCCCAACTCAATCAAAATATCAGACTCTGGTTCGATGGGTTTTGATGAGAAAACTAATCTCCAAAAGAAATTTAAAAGTTTCAATTGTTTCAAACGTTACAAGCATGGATAAGCAGAAAATAAAAGAAATTTAGCAATTCAAAACAGAAAGAAAAAAAATTAGATTTGCATGTAAATCTAGCAATGAAGAAGGAGGAATAAGAAAGGGGGGGAATAAAATGAAAGTTATTTTTAACAAAAAAAAGTTAAAAAGGAACAATATGGGCAAAAAAAAGTTTAATGTCTTAGGGATAGTATGGTTATTTTAAATCATTTGTTCTTTTGGATTTAAATAACATTAGTCTAGGGAGTTAAGTGAGAAAAGTTGAGGGGGATAAATAATATTTTGAAAGTTGAGGGGGTTATCTAAAACAACTTCAAAATTGAGGGGGGTTTTTTAGAGTTAAAATAGCTGATGGGGGTTTTCTGAGATGACCCCATAGTTGAGGGGGGTTTCTAATATTAACCCTTCTTTTTATTTTTCCAAGTGTGAGGGCAAGTATGAGGACCTTTCCAGAATTTCTGCAAATGGGACATAGACAGGGAGAACACCAAGAGGGGGCTTTTCTTAGATATATAGTATAGATAATACTTAGTAGCACTATCATGACAGCATAAAATCTTCTATAAAGCGACACCTGATACAAATGAGAGGCCTACTCAAGCAAGCCCAAGTAACATTCGAAACATTAGAGATCTATGATGGCTAGCATTCTGCAAAATGCAGAAAACTATGAGGTTTACAATTAAAAGTGGCAAACAATTACTTTGAAAAGGTTTGCTTACAATTAATTTTGAGGCCACTCATGCCTTTAAGAGATTAAGAACAAAAACAATACGATTGGACTAAATCTAGCATTGGAAGCTCTAATGGACCAAATGAAACTTTTATTGTTTTTACAAGGTTTGTTACCTATATACACCTAAAATCAATCGTACTTGTAAATCTGGCCCCCAATATACTTACTAATTAGCCCCTCACTCAGAGATAGACCTTTCACTTATCCCAATATTTCTATTAAGGAATACTCACAATATATTCCCCTATATTTTGTTAGATAGATTTATAGCTTTAAGATATAACTAAAATAATCCAAAATACTTAATTAACTATCAACCCATCTTCCCAATAATTAATCCATCAACCTCTCTCTTTCTTTCTCTTTGTGTCCCTGTCTACTCTTTTCCTTTATGGATTTTTCAAATTTTTTAATGTGTTTTTTATTCGATACAAGATGAGAAATGAATAGGAATTTAACCCAATTCTGCTAGAAGTTTAATAGAACTTAAGTTGAGGGATAACGTACTAGATTTGGGATGAATTGAGGTCAAATTAACAAATTTAAAGATTGGAGGGGTAAATTAAAAAGTATTAGACTTGTTGTAAGTTAATTAAAAATGAGCCTCTCGACCTCTCTTCATTTAGTATTTCCTAGCACTTATCCCATTCTATAATCGATACCTACCAAACCCCCCTCCCCAGTCATTTGCATTCTGATCTCAGCTGCTTGACTCTCTCTGTCTCTGCTTGTCCTCCTTCACTCATTTTCTTGCATTTCTTCTAACTTCCTTACCAATATTTTACAAATCTCAAAAGGACAACAAGATCTCAGACCTTTTGAGATAGTAAAGATTCAAACATTATGGTTCCAAATCCACCGACCTGACGAAACCCCAAACATAGATCTTCAAACTACATATTCATAATATTAAGGGTTATTTGCACTTTAATACCCCAAAGTTTCACCCTTTTTTGATGTTGATACTCTGAATTTCTATTTTGGCAATTCCCCAAATTGCAAAGATGTTAATGTTGTTCAACAATATCAACATAGAAAATGAGAACAAATTTTTCTTATCGCATTTTAATTCTTTTGAGTTCGGGGGAAGTTAGGAACAAAGTTCGGCTTTGGGGTATCAATTTGTCAAATTAACATCAATTTCAAAATTTGGAGTATCAAATTACCAAAATAAAACTCCGTGGTATCAATTATCAAAGTTAAAAATGAATAAAACTTTAGGGCATTAAAGTGCAAATACCTTAATATTAATTCTGAAACGAGAGTTCATCTATTGAACAGAATACTACACCACTCTCTTGTTTCCGATAAAATTCTCAAGCGTCAGCAGCATTTATGCTTCCTCCCTCAGCGGGTGGCTTTAAAAAAAATTCCCCGATAGAAATACTCAGCTCCGACGAGTTTTTTTATGGTTTAAGTCATCAAACAGCATAAAGGTACACATATTCACTATATACCAACCACATCTCCAACATCAACTTGAAAACGAAACCCTAACACAAAATCAAAGTGCCCTAAATGAAGAAATAAAAATAGAAAAGATTACCTTAAGCACAGCAACAATCCTCTCTTGCTCCTCCATCTCAGCAAAATGCCGCTTCCACCGCTCCCAATCCCAATCCCCTTCGGCCTCTCCTTCTTCCTCTTCTTTAGACTCAACAGCTTTCTCCGATCCCAAATCTTTGGAGTCTATCAACTGAGAACTCCTGTAGGTTTTCACATAATCATCCCACCTCTTCACCGCTCTCGACACCATGTCCTGTATCACCTCGTCCCATCGCTTCTCGCCGGGAGGCCGGAGTTCGAAAGGAATGGTGGAGACCTGTACCGTAGTCTGCTAGGGTTACGGTTTGGGCTCAGAGGAGAGGAGAGGCGAAGAGCAATAGAAGCCATGATGAGAGAGAGAGTGGAGGAGAGAGAAAGAGAGAGATGGGTAATGATACTTTAAAATGAGGAGAAAATAAAAAGATAAGATGTTGGATAATAACTAGGATTCAATTGGTTTTGGATTTTTGAGGGGAGAGGAGGTAGTGACAATGTGGCCCGAAAAGGGGCGAGGTCCACAGCAAGGAGCAGAAGGGAAGTCCACAAATTCAGAAGTTAATATCTAGAAAATTTTTTTTTTTTTTTTTTTT
>NC_033803.1:23681728-23708038 GCF_001876935.1 Asparagus officinalis
AGTATTGTAATATCGTAGATATAGTTAGTATGCAGTTGCGCCTAAACTTTTTTGAGAATGTGCATATGGACTGAAAGCACGACGGAACGCGATAAGAAAAGAATCTGGTTACTGGTTTATGCTTGGAAATGAATCCCTATTCTGGTTTGCCAATTATAAGATAACTAGTTTTTAACCCGACCAATGCACGAATTTTATATTACAATGTTGTCGCAAATATATTTTGATCAATAGTTATCATATCTAATTAAGCATGAGTTAAATTAAATATATTTTGATCAATAGGTATCATATCTAATTAAGCATGAGTTAAATTACCAAAATATGGTGATAGCAATATCTAGAATAATTTATAGTTAATAAGGTGCTCGTTTAGCACAAAAGGGTTTGCACCTAGGGGTGTCCAAATGGGCCTTAGGCCCGGCGCAGCCCGGCCGGCGCTTACCCCGGCCCGGGCTGGGCTCGCCCGGGTTTGCGCCGGAAACCAACCTGGCTCCGCGTGCTCGCCCCCCGACGATTCCGTCTACGCTCGCCACCGAGATCGCGCGCGGCGAATGGGGACAACCGCGGTCAGCGATGGCCGACGTCGGGGCCAGTCGGGTCGTGTCGGCTCGTCCAAAACGGTCACCTAGGTGACCGTTTGGTTGTTAAGGCTGGTCGGCCCGACCTGATCGTAACGACCAAAAACGGTCATATTTGACCTTTTGACCAAAATACCCCCAAAAACGGTCAAAAACAACCAAAATTTTAGTGTATTTTGGTCATTTGTCTAGGGGCTGCCTCTATATATAGAGGGGGTTTTCATTTATTTTTCTCATCCAAAAACCATCTACTTATCTCTAATACTCTCATATACTCTCTTTTCTTCTATAATTCTTCAATCAAATGGCTTTCTTCTCTAAATATGAAGGGCAAAATCCAACTCCCGATCTTCAAATGAGTCCTCCTACTATAGGAGCTACAGCTACTCCTCCTACTCCTACCGATGTTGATCCCAACTTCAGTGGCGACGATTCTACACCAAGAGCTCCTAAAAGGCCGAGATCCGATATGTGGAATATTTTCGAGAAGATATACGTCACCAAGGATGAACACGGTAGACTTCTCACCCAGAAGGCTACATGTGTGTTGTGCGGCCATATTTTCTAAGCTCATCATAAAAGCAGCATCAACCACCTCAAACGTCATTTAGATAAACACAACAAAGGTCAGATGCCTCAAGGTGATATCCGATAATCTTTATTCTCTCAATCCTCATCTTCTATTAGTCTCAGTAGTTGGAATTATGACACAGTCCGAGCCAGGAAATGTGTCATCAGATTAATTATTCTTAAAAATCTTCCATTTAAATTAGTAGAAGAAGATGAATTTGAAGATATGTTTATTGATGGTTTTTATCCCGCATTTAAACAAAAAATTATCATCAAACTTGTCAATGTGATATTTTAAAATATCATCAAGAGGATCAAGCAAAAATAATTTTTTATTTTTAAAGTTTAAACTTTAAATTTTCTTTAACTTCTGATATTTGGACATCTAAAGCACAAACTGGTTATTTATGTATCACAGCACACTGGATTGAAGATAATTAGCAAATATTTAAAAGATTTATTTCTTTTATTGTATTTGAAGAGTCACATACTGATATTAATATTGTAAATTTAATAATTGAAGAACTAACAAAATTAGAAATATCAGAAAGAATATTTTCTCTTTCACTATATAATGCAAGTAATAATAATGTAGCTATTGATTATATCAAAACATCTCTGTTATTACCATGTCATGGTGATATTTTTCATATTAGATGTGTGTCTCATATTTTAAATTTAATTGTTTAAAGTGTATTTGGTGAAATTAAATCCATGATAGAAAAAGTTAGAACATTAGCTTATGCTCATAATGCTTCTGAGCAAAGAATTAAAAGATGAAAATAATTTTGTAAAAGAAAAAATTTAAAACCCAGACTAATTCCAAAAGATGTTTATCATAGGTGGAATTCTACCTATGCAATGTTAAGTGTAGCAATATAATATAAAGAAATTATAAATGATTTTATTGCTTTCTATACTTCTAGTTCTAGCTCTGGTAGTATGTATGGAATAACTGAGGATGAATGGACAGTTATATGTATTTTAAAAGAGATGTTATAAGTTTTTTATGATGCTACTATGTTATTATCTAGATGTTATTATCTAACCATTACTTTAGCTGCTTTAAAAATTTTAAATATTCAAAAAAATTATTAAATATCGTATGGATAATTATTTTGGAAATATAATTTTTCAAACAAAAAGTAAATTTAATAAATATTTTATGCATATTCCTATTATTTTTGGTTTGGGGGTTCTTATTGATCTATGTTTGAAGGATATTGGCCTTCGAAGTTTGTTAAATTATTTGTATGGTAATATGCTAATAGACACTGATGTTGGTCAAACCATTACTGCTTTTACTCATCATAATACTATTAAAAATTATTTTCAAAGATTATATGACAAGTATGCAGCTAGATATAGTGTAACTACACATCAGCCTACAGGCGCTTCTGCTTCTACAAGCTCAAGTCGGGCAAAAGTGTGAGTTTTGATAAGGAATCAATGGTAGCTGAGCTAACTGGTGGATTTGAACTTAGATCATCAGCAAAGGTTCTGTAATTGATCAATATTTAACTGTATCTTTAGTTAAATGTCAAAATGATAGTTTGGATATTTTATAATGGTGGAAAGTATATGGAACAGTTTCATATCCTATACTTTTCATTATGGCTCGTGACTTACTAATAGTGTAGGTTTCCACAGTAGCTTGGGAATCCGTCTTTTGCATAGCAGGACGTTTGATCGACAATCACATGTGTAGGTTGTCTAAAAATCACTGTAGATAGTTAATCCCCATAAAACACAAATGATGGAGGTAATGATCTGACGACTTACATATCAATCAATGAGAGTTACAATTTGATGATTCTCACAACAACTTTTGCAAAAATAAACAAGAGTTACATGTTAGACCCTAGAGGGGGGGTGATTAGGGTCTTATGCTAATCTAATCCGATTAAATGCCAATAAAAATATATTAATGAGTATATCCTAGCCAAGTATAAAAATACAACAAGATACGTAAGCTAGGATAAGCAATGATGAACAAATAAATATTATCCTATCAATGAGGATATTACAAATATTATGAGCAAGGATATATGAACTAACACAAGGGTAAAATAAACAAACTACACAACGTGATAGGGTAATATGATGTGAGCAATTACACAAAGGCGATATAAGATATGATAACAAGAATAAGAACGATCAATGCAATCACAAACAAACGATATGTTTTACACGTTCGCGTCCCACGACCTACGTCCCCGCTCCTCACCTCGAGGAGATCTCCACTATCACAACCGGGTTTTCTACGTTCACCGAACAACGTTTACACCTCACACTCGGTTTCTAGCTAACCGAAAACTTTACAATTAACACTCTTGCAATCACACTCTACACCCACTAAGCGTCGTTGGAACTAGACGTGTCTCCCTCAAGTGTTAGAATTACAACCTTCTCGTCACCTACCCCACTCCTCTTGGACGATCCCCGACTCTCGCCACACACTTTCTCTCTTGCGTTACAAGTTGTATTACAAAGTGTATCCTCACAATTAAGGCTCAATACAAAGTGTTTGTTCTCTACAATGGATGAGAACGAATTGTAAGCTCACTCTCTAAGATACACAATCTCACAACCCAATTATACTATGAAGTTAAATACAATAAGCTCAAAAAGGTTGTGTGTGACAAAGAGAATATAAACAAAACTAAACTCAATGTAGTTCTAGCTTAATAACAATGCATAATCAAATATATAAAAAGCTAGAAATAGAGTTTAGCAAAACTTCTCAATATATCAAGAGTGGAGGGAGAAGAGTGGATGCCAAACACCAATAGATTGATCTCCTTAAGCTCTTGTTGAATTGAATCACAAACCGAAACACTCAATTTCTTAAAAAGCTTTTTAAACAAACTTAACCAAACATAAACCCTTGTTAAAACTTTCTTAAACTGTGTTTTAAAACTCACTTAGTTGTCTTGTTAGATGGAGAGGCTTAAATGCAATGGAGTATTATAACAACCCAAGACAGTCAAGCAAACCCCAAGGAAATGACCAAAAACCCAAAACAAACAAAACAGCAAAACTTAGCCGTTACTGTGCAACGCGCTCTCTGATAAGTCGATCTTGGAGTCGACTTTATGACAGTATACAGTTTTGGCAGATGCTGAAATTATGCGCTATCTGATTTGTAAAATCAGTCTAAAAATAGCAAATCAACTCTAAACATTAATGAAATTTGAGCGATGTTTCTAAAACATGTAAATAAACATTTTACAAAAAGAGATTTCTGAAATATCACTTCTCATTTGGTGAGAAATAAATCATTGAATAGATATTTCATATTCTAAAAACTGCTGAAAAACACCTGATTCATTCTAAAATCAATTGACACAGTAAATTTAACTCCAAAATTATAAAATTTTATAGGGAAGCTTAATAAACGCTGCTATATGAACATGTTAGAGAAGAATTTGACTTAATATCACTTCCCATTTGAGAGAAATAATTTATTTTGATTAAACTGTGTCGAAAAATACATAACGTGCCAACACTTCATAAGGAATAGAGACTTATAAAAAGTTATAAGTCGAGCTTATAGTAAGTCGACTTGCCTTGCTTTATAATGTCGAGCTTAGCAGAGGAGAAAATGCACTTTCTTAGAGAGTTCAATAAGTCGACTTGTCAGGTGATAAGTCGACTTATAAACATGCACAAAGGCACATGTTTCCATGCTGGAAACTGATTTGTTAAAGTGCTTTAAAAATAACAAATTAAATTCCAAAAAATTATGAAACTTGCAAATGGTTTATAAACATGAAATTAAACATGTGTACAAACAAGAATTTTTGGAATTGCATTCCCCAATAGTTGGAAACCATCATTTTTCAATAAATATGTCCAAAAACATGTGAAAACGAACATCAGCATGTTTTGACATTTGATTAACAAAAACTTTGTGAAACTACTACAAATTGATGTTTATAAACTTATAAAACTATGTATAAACTGATATAAAGCTCTGTAAACTAATAAAATAATGTTTCACAAAACACCTATTTTTTGCATAAAATCAACATAATACGTGTGCTTGTGAATAATATGAGCTTAATAGTATCAACACACAAGTTATAAACCCTTAAAACTAAATATACCCAAGCTTGGTGATTTCAACGAACAGCTCTAGTCTTGGTACACTGCGGATGAGCTGAAAACTTGGATCTTGCAACTTTGAATGCAATACTTCACCTCCACTATTCCGCCCAAACCATCCTCTTGTTTATATGGATCGTGTAGGCTCAATCCATCCAACCTCCAACTAAACGCTTAGTTTGTCTATAAACATAGGAATGCCACAAAACACTCAGGACAAACAACATTTCAGTAATAAAATTGTTTGTTAAACATATCAAAACAAGAAGCGCCAAACAATCTCCCCCGTTTTGATGATGACAAACAATTTACAAACAAGGAATAATATGCATGAAGGAAATGAACATATACAAGATAATACACATGCATAATAAATATAAAACTCACAATATTTCTCCCCCTTTTGACAACATCAAAAGAGGGGACAAAAGCGATTAAGAGAGCGAGAGCTCCCCCTATCAATAAGCATAAGGTTGAATTATATAAAAATATATATATAGCGATATGCTCCCCCCCTATACAAAAAAGCCCATATACGAAAAATATGCAATGCCAAGATCATGGGCAAACATATGTTGAGGCAAAGCATAGATGGAAAAATATGCTAAGACACAACTCACATACTTAAAGAACAATGAGAAACACATATGAAATATTCAATGTGAAAGAAGTGTCTCATTAGCCCAAAAAAATTATGAAACCATATAAAAGAATAGCATTTATATGAAATCAGAACGAAACATGAGAGTCAGCCCAACAAAGTTTTAAATGAAAAACAAATCAATCAGACAAGATTCATAAATTCAAAGCTTTATATTCAAAAACAATGTTTGATCAAAAAAGACAAAATTTCTCTCTACATAACTTATCAAAGCCACTCATAGATACATTATATAAGCACCCAAATAGAATGATCCATTAGCACAAAGCACGATAAATATCATCATTAAGTGAATGTATAATGAATTCAAAAGCACACAATTCAACAAAACCAATTTGTTGCAGAGAGGCAACATTATATCAAGCTCTTGAGCTATGCTTCCAACCCATATAATCATTTTAGCCATCCGGTGAACACTGAGTTTCGGGAATAAACACCCAATAAACCCGGCAGGGCTTATATAAAATACAACCTCTCAGTCAAAATCAAGACTAATAACTTATGAAACCAAAAAGATTTTGCATAAAAGAAAATTTGTTTCATAAACGAAAAAGATTTATAAAAATTTACAAAAAACAAGCAAAGAAGAAAACTTAAGAGCACTAAAGTTCTTGCGTTTAAAAATTAAATTGTTTTGGCGTACCCAAGAAACTCTTGGCTACCAAACATTAGGGACATAGACCCCTATATTCCAGCTCAAAGGCCCATTAGGGCGCTTATGAACCCATTTGGGGGCGCATTTGTGCACGAGGTCCGGTCATAGCATAATATGCCAATGCACCCATTCGATTGCCAATAAGTGCAATGATAGAGATGCATTTGGTTATGTTGACCATGTGGATGTGCAGAGGAACATTTGCCAAATAAAGGATGCCGTCTTTTTAAATTATTTTGCAAATGAGAAACATTTTGAAATAATGTTGCGTCTTACTTGAAATACTTTTGCGATTTAGCAAACTTTCGGCCAAATTGCAAAACAAAACTTGGGCTAACGTGACCACTCTACCACAAAAATCACAATGGATACACATATAGCATGCTTATGCTGAAATGATATAGATGGGCGTGCATGTGGCTACGTGATGTTTACATTATTCTGTGTACATGAAAGAAGAAGCCTTATGAGATGCACAGAAGAGGAGAATTAATATTCTTATGTTTTGTGCTATCATAGCCAAAACTTAGCCTAAATGGCCTGTTTCGTAGCCACAAATAGAACAGTTTGTATAGCTTTTACTATACAAGCTGTGCCAAAGTGTACGGTTTAGGAATGCTTGTAGTACTAGCTCTTTGCACCCAGGGTTGCAAATAATTACCTCGTGTTAGCTAAGGTGTTATCTACAAATGGCATTTGCTTTTAAGGTGATTGAATCATTTATAAAAAGGATGATATATTCCTTTGGACTTGGGTTTTTGCACCGAACGAAACTTACAAGATTTCGAGAATCTAGTGGTCGTGCATACACAGT
This sequence comes from Asparagus officinalis, assembly GCF_001876935.1. Classification (NCBI taxonomy): domain Eukaryota; kingdom Viridiplantae; phylum Streptophyta; class Magnoliopsida; order Asparagales; family Asparagaceae; genus Asparagus; species Asparagus officinalis. The sequence continues at coordinate 23,689,117 of NC_033803.1, forward strand.
CATGGTGGGGAAATTTCTCGAATCTTTAGATGAGAACCGATGATCATTTCCCTATACAAGAAGTTAGAAGCTTTTATTTCCATCAATAATAGTTCTCCTTAATCTTCTATCATGCGCAGATTTATATATAATTTTTCAAGAATGAGAGTTATAGAGAATCCTTCGTTAACCAAACATGCGATTTATTAGGTCTTTAGTTTTTCCTTGATTGCTGGACTTTGTCGCTGCTAGCAAGTAGATAGAGACATGTTATTATTTCCAAATTAATAACTCATTGTTGTTCTGTAAAATAGGCATCTGCTCGTTTAACAACAATGATCAAGTTTCTGCGAAGCTATGCGAGCTGCGATGAATCGGGATTTTAAACTAGATATGCTTGCTGTTAAGATCAATAAATTGTTTTGCAATTTGAATAGTAGGCATGAGAGAATCTCTATCAACTATTGCCACAAGACGGTCTCATTGTATGGAGTATATCACTCATCGGATTCGCGCGAATTACGGTTTAAAACCACACTTTAGGCTATCGCCTATTGGCCGTGTTGTACCATTGATGAAGTATATGCCTCCTCTCCTACACTTCACTGAAGAACAATTATCCTCAAACTACGTTTTTGTAGGATTTCGTAGTATACACACCATTGGATTGCCTTGTTTTCGTCCCAATTGTTCTATGCAATATCAAATTTGAAGGAATAATAAAAACTCACAGATAAATTGATGGTCGAAGCACCTATCAAAATGAACTAAATTTGTTAGAAAATGCATGAGACTGTTACAAAGGTATGACTATTATTAAATGCAAAGGAATTTCTCTAACAAAACGCCTTGTTCAATGAAATATTTATTACTTACTCATTGACTTGCCCTCCATCTTGGATATCTCCAAAGCTGGGGCACGAATATAGAGCATAAATCTTAACTCCATAAGTCGATATGGTTCTGATTGTCAACACAAATAGATTAAATCTAGTAAGCTCCATTGTGCATAGGGAAATTAATGAATTAAGCGATATTGTGATTCATAGCCGTAAGACTGAGAATATATTTCATGATTCATGATACTATATCTGAAAAATATTTCGAAGCAAGACATCAATGTTAGATCATAATCGTAGATTAGCACAATAAGATAACTGGTATCATTAACTCAAGGCGGTTAGACCTTTTAATGATTACAAGAGCACCAGCTCTACTGACCGCCGAACCTGTTCGTTAGACCGCGTAGAGAGGCTGGAGCCGGGTGATTAGGGTCTAATATCTGCTGAAATACTAATCCGATAATGTCAATTCAAAATAATTCATTCAATAGTGAGTGTGATATGTTCGCTTAGCATATTAAGTTTATAACCCGTACTACGAAACCATACATTCATTTACAGTCTTACGTTAAGCTCAGATTGCCCAATAAATTGCTACTTAGTTGAAATAAAATGATCTAATCAAGATTTTTTATATCCATTCTATATTATTATTTACCAAATAAACGATTAAATATGTTAGCTTAGGTGAACATTAAATGTCGATAATATTAAAAATATCTCCTTTAGTGTCCTTGGAAAAGCTGTGGGTTATAAATAATAACAAAGTACTAGATCCAATATATGTGATTTGTGTTTGAGCTCTTCCATTATTTCAAATTCCTTTTAAGTAGAAGTATCCTCAGTGAATCGATGACATATACAACAAAGTCATTTGCCGATCATGTGAATAGATTCATATTCCCAGTCCAAACGAAGATAAATTAGATATCCGGCGCAAATTTTGGCAGTATCGATCAACCTTAACAAAATCAAAAACGAACTTTCTATGTATACGGGTTCTGCTTAGAAGCAGTCCCCAACAGCCTGAATATAATTAGAAGGTCAATCTATTATCCTCATAATTCAACCGGTCCGCCTGATACTCACATCAATCTTATAACCTCAAAGTGTAGTCGAGATGCTCCACTTATCATTATACGGTGTTTTAGGTTTACTTTTCCGCTTCGCCGATAATTATAAAGAAAATACGTCAACGTTTTTTACTACGCGTTATCAACACTCACCCATTTTTTGAATTGATAAGGTTCACGAAATCCCATGTTACTGTAAATTCCAACCTCGAAGCGAACGTTTACCTGTCGTTATCTCAAGATTTTACATGTCCCGAAGAACGGTAAGTTTTATTTGCTCTAGTACTTAACACTCTAACTAAATCCGTTATTATTAACAATTTAACTCTATCTTCTGTGCTAAACTCCATACACTCTACAGGGCCCATCAATTCTAAGTGTTGGCCATATTTAACTAAGAGCGGTGTATAATGTACTTTCCTAAACACAATCACTGCACAGTGTTTAGAAAATTCCACAACCTCTGCGTAAGCGTTCACTGAGACCATACCCTAACTCTTCCATTTCGGACCGAGACGCACTTCCGACATATTCTGGCCCACACATTTACTTCATCTTTGGAACCATACTTACAAGTGTATCTAGCTGGTTTGTTATGCCGTTTCAACAAATTTAAGGACTCCCATTTAATACAATTAGAGCTAGTTTAGTTCATGCATACAATTGGTTAAAATTCATGAGACACGAATTGGAAGCTCTACTCTCTAAGTTGGAAGTTACACAATTGTGCGCCCTGGGTCGCAGCTGGGTACACCGACGAGTGAGCCTTTCATTCATTACACTTTCTGCAGTATTCTCGAGTTTTCGCAACGAAAACGATTTTTATTTTATTCATGACATGTACAGATTGCAATAAAGTGCCTCCAGAATATTGTGATTTGGCGAATGGAGTCAGTTGCTCGTTAACAAGCATGATCTAAATCAAAACTTATAACGTCACCTCCTCGTCTCAGTTCGTAGTGCTTCCAGAAATGGAACTCTCGAAATTTGTAATACAAACTGCTACTATAACCCAAAGAGTCTACTACCGCTTAGTTGGGTATTTATAAGGACACAACGAACCTTCCAGCAACATTCTGATCCATTATAATTATCTACCCATAGCTATGCTGTGGTGAATTGATTATAGGGGGGCAAAAGAGATCCCAGAGTTGATTGTTAGTCTATAATCATTTCACAACATCGACAGATAGATTAGCAATATTTTCTCCTTAAGCTCTTTTTGATATATACGAACAAATCAAAAGCACCCGAGAATACACTCGTATACTTATCTATAATTCAATAGCATTTCTATTATATCTAACTTAAACCAAAACATAAACCTCTTGTTCTTTAATAACGTTTCTTAAAACTTGCTTTTATCGATCAACAATCTTCATATAGTTTTTCTATTAGATGACATTAGCCCGTAAATAGACAAATGGAAATAAACCCATAATTTTCGAGGATATTTATAACAACCCAATACATCAGCCCAACTCACTCACTAATGGAATAGATAATAATGAGAAACCATAAATAAACCCAAGAAACAAACAAAAACAGAAAACGTTAGCCGTTACTGCTTGCAACGGTGCTCTCTTTGCGTAGTAATAATATTACAGACTTTGGTGATGGTAACAGATTTAATATAATATATCCACTTAAAAAAAACATAGTGAAAACAAACATCTCTATCATAATGTCATTGTAATTTTGCTAGTCGACTTATGACCCAATATACAGTTTGGCAGTAATTTGCATTGTAAGATTTACATATAGAAGCCGATTATAAGCTCAGTGTAATATATTCTTCATTTACTTTGTAAAATTTCGATGAGTTTAAATTCGTTGTTCAATAATCAACTCTAAAATCATTCAGTGACTCAAAGAAATCCCCTTATATATGTTAGATAAAGCGTCGGTGTTTTCTCTAAAAACTTATGTAAAATAGAACATTTTACAAAAAGTACAATTTCTGAAATAGTCATATTTACTCATTATATGATGAATGACAATAAAATAGAATATTGTGAAAATACCTAGATATTTCATATTCATAAAAACTTTTCGAACTTGTATAAATACTAAGCGCTATAGGAATTATAACGCTCTCAAATATGTCAACTTTGATGATAATCCAAACTCACAGAGATAATAGTAACTCACCAAAAACAATTATATACTAAATCTTGTTATAAGGGAAGCCTAGTATATATAGAACAGGTAGTTTTACTATATATAGGACAACATGTTGTAGATGAAACTTAAATTTATTGTTAAAAATAATTCCAACTTCTTCATTGAATAGAGATGAGCATTAATATTATATGTGTCCTGTAGAAATAACCACCACTATGCTCTGTGTTCGTGAGAAGAGTACATGAAGAGCTTGACTGGCCTAACGCTCTATCATATATAAGATCAGATCACTTCATTAAAAGCTTTATAAGTTCGATGTTTACGTTAACTATAAGTCGTACTTAGACATCAAATTGCTTATATATGAAGGTGTGTCGATTTCTTTAGCAGGGAGAGGAATGCACCGTTCCTAGTGGAGTTCAATTTTTAAGTGCTTTGTCGGCCTAACGAGATCGGTTATTATTTCCGGTGTTTATAAGTTCGATTCTTTTATATCTGCATTTATCGCGCGAACAAAATATGTGCGAGCTGGGTTTCTCAGATGACGTGGGAATCATTGCAGTGTTTGCCTTGGAGTCTTATGCTTATAAGTGAGTCACTTTTGACAAATACCAATAGGTCGACAAAAATTTATTTTTTTAGTGGGAAGACAGGTGTTTTTTTTTCACATACAACAATAGCAGTAAATACTGTATGAACTGCTGGCGAAATGTTGTATATAAAACAGTGATGAGAGGTAAACATTGTATACAGGCTAATTTATTTGATATTTTTGAAAAAATATTCTAGTTAATCTGGTACCGACGCCGAATAGTGAAGATATGGAACCCCTTAGGTCCATTTTTCAAATATGTCCCAAAAACATGAAAAACGAAACTATACCATGTTTTTGAAATTTGCATTTAAACAAACTTTTTGAAACTCTACAAATTGATTTTATAAAACTTTATTAAACTATGTATAATACTTTGATAGTTAAAGTCTGTATAACTAATAAAATAATGTTCTTTCACAAAAACCTATATTTTGATAAAAATCAACAAATAGCGTGGTGGTGAATAATATGAGCTTAAAGTATCAACACCACAGGTATACAAAACGTAAACTAAATGATACCCAAGGCTTATTGATCGTTCAACGAGACCTCCTATCTTGAGTACACTCGCGGATGCAAGCTCAAAACTTGGAATCTTGAACTTAATGCATTATCTTCAGCTCACATCTATTTCCGCCATACCTCCTCGTGATTATGAATTCGTGCTTATAGGCTCCATTCAATCCAATCTCAACTCCATGGAACAAACGTTGTTTGTCTATAAAAAAACATTTAGGAATGCCACAAACACTAGGACCAAACAACATTTAGTATAAATTTGTTGTTAAACATCACTCAAACAAGAAGGGCAACAAGTCTCCCCCTTTTTGATGATGACAAACAGATTTACAAAAAGGAAATATGCATGAAGGAATATGAACATGATACAAGATAATACACATGCATATAATGTATCTCACAATATTTTTCTCCCCCTTTGACAACATCGAAAAAGGGCGAAAAGGATTAGGAGATGGCGCGAGGAGAGCTCCCCGCTATTCAATAAGTCCATAGCGTGAGATATATAAAATATTATATTGGGATTGCGTCCCCCTATCAAAAGCATATAGGAAAATGCAATGAAGATCATTTGCAAACAGTATTGGAGCCAAGCATAGATGCGAAAAAGCTAAACACACAGCTCACAATAGTCGTAAGACAATGAAACACATAGTGAATATATCAATGTCGAAAGAAGTGTCTCATTAGCACAAAGAAGTAGAAACCAATAAAAGAATAATTTATGAGAATCAGAACGAGAACGATGGAGAGGTCATGCAAAAAGTTTTTTAAGATCGAAAACAAATCCAGATCAAAGAATTCATAAATCAAAGTTGTATATTTCAAAACACACGTGTTTAATCAAAAAAGACACAGAAATTTTCTTTACATAAGCTTGTAAATCCCACTCACAAACACACTTATTAGAATACGATTATTTTAATTTAGTCAAATATACGATTGCATATCTTCATATCTAAGCACAAAGACATTAATATTTTATCATCTATTAAATGGTGTAAATAAATCCTATGACATTCAAAAGATATTTTAATTGAGCAACAATTCTAAATCAAACCTTACTAATATATTACTTAGTGAGCGTAAGGCAACAATTTTTATATGCTTTCTCGTGTCGCTCTGATCTGAGCGTTTTTTTACGATGTGTCCAACCCCAAGACTCGTCACTATAATTCGTGTTTTTGGGCACGTGTGGACTTAAACTTTTCATAGCTCACGATGTGGCGACGGGATTGCTGTAACGATCTTTGGGCGTGTTTAAGCTGGGGAATTAACCTCTAAAAATCCCAAATTCACCCAAAAATAGGATTAATTCACCTAGACTGTCTTTTCACATGTTTACACTAGACAAACAACATTAGTAATAAATTGTTTGTTAAACATCATCAAAACAAGAAGGCCAACATTACAAACTGACGATTCTCACATTTCAAAGAGCCAATGGCCAGAATTACAAGATGATAATCCTTGAAACACTCTAACAGTAGAGATTACAAATTGATGATTTCTTCAAAGCAACATGCGGAAATCATCACCGCATTCCAAGCTCAAAACGCGGAGCTCATCAGCGCGTTCCAAGCTCAAAACGCGAAGCTCATCACCACGTTCCAAGCTCAAAACGGGAGGTTCACCACCACGTTCCCAGTTCAAAACGCGAAGCTCACCGCCGCGTTTTCAGTTCTAAACGCGAGGGTCATTTCCAGAACGTGAATCTCGCGTTTGACTGACTCAAACACGTTTTAAACGGTTCCAAAAGCATTTTCCACGAATTAAGGGCATTAAACCCTCATTAATGAGTGATTTAAGGGGTCAATTACACCCCTTAAACCCCCATAAATAGCTAAAAAGTCAGTTGGAAAAGGGGTTCAAAAAGAAAAGGAGAAGGAGGATCTCTTGGATCGGATCATTGGAGCATTATTAAGAGCTTTTCTTGGAGCTTTTACCTTAGCTTGTGAATCATTTTGGTTAAATTGAAAAGAATTAATTTCCTTTCTAAAATCAACTCTTTTACAGAGTTCAGAGTTCTTAACTAGTTAAGAGTTTTAAACTTGCCTCGTAAGTTCTTCCAGACGTCACGTGAAGAGAAATAGACTAACATTCCACGAGGTGAAGTGCTCGGTTCATCATCGGGATACAACATTCAAACTCTTATCGCTACCTAGAAGAACCCAGATTTAAACAAAGGGAACGATCTCCGTCGATTTCTTCTCTCTTTTATAAATCGGGAAACCGATAAGAAAAATTATAATTTCTTTTTCTAAGTCGGTAAGAGAGAGATTACTATGAGAGATTATATTTACTCTTTTCCTAAGTCAGTTAGGGGGATTAATACAAAATTTATTCTTAATTTTCTTGCAATTTTTCGACTAACAAAAGATGACGACTCAGGTGGGGATGAGCTTTTTCACCGATGAAGAAGTGGTGATACAATCTGGCATCAAACTCACTGGAACGACGGTCAAAACCCTGATGGTGAAGTTTGATCAAGCCAAATATGAGGAATTGCTCTCCTCCAGATCCCTTAGCCCTAAGGCTATGCGCAAGATTCTCAAAGTCTCTAATGAGACCAAAGCTCCAATTGTGCCCGACTTACCAAAGGGGGATCTCTCCCTTGGACTAGACTGCTTGGACAGCCTCTCCTCTGATCAGCTTCAGCTAAACTTGTCAATCGAGTAGAATATTCTACGCTCATGCCTAAACAACGAGTATCAGGTCACAAGAGGCCCATTGTGGCGACAAACTTGATCATTACAGATAGTGACTCTGCAAAAGCCTTAAAACAAGCTAAGAAGAACGCTGCTCGAAGAGGAGATCCCTACGACGAGCACAGCTTCGAGAAAGTCGGTCCTTCAATTAACGCGAGCTCTGTGTTTGTAAGCCTCAATATGAGCCCCGCGTTTCTGCTTCAGAACGCGAGTCTCGCTTTTCTGCTTCAGAACGCGAGTCTCGCATTTATGTGCCCAAGCACGAGTCCTGCGCAATCGAGGTTGAACGCAACCCTCAAGGGAGTGTTTCACAAGCAAAACACGGACCTCAGGGCTGCATTGCTCAACCAAAACGCGACCCTTAAGGGAGCATTTCACAAATAGAACGCGAACCTCAAGCCCGTGTTGATCAATTAAAACACGACCTTCACGTTCCTCAAGTAGAATGCGAGCTTCGCATTCCTCAAGCAAAATGCGACCCTCGCGTTCCCATTCTTAAACGCGACCCTCGCGGTCCTAATAAAAAACGTGATGTGATACATCACGTTCAAAAGGACCAACATGGATATAAAATTCATGTTCACTAGGAGCCAGTCCCATCTAATGGTAGACAGGGATTCTAACTCAAAACTCACATTCAGTGAGGGATTCTTCTCAAGTCTCCGACTTAAGAGAGCTCATATCGAGAGAAAGACCTGTACAACAAATCACTCATTCATGTCAATGTGAACGATTGATTTCTACGGTCCTCTCAAGGTGCCAATGTTGTGCACCTACACCAATAATCTCGGTGTTTGACCGATTGATGAACGTTGCCTTGCCTAACAAGCGACGACGTTCCTACAAGAAGAGAACTCCAGAGGATGAATATCTTGGAGTTACTATCAATATGGTCGGTAGAGGGAAGTCACCAATCCCTAGTTCCGATGAATTAAAGATGAATCGTTCTCCGAGTGTCAAAGAAATCTTGAATGAGTTCAAAGGAATCTACCAACACACTCAGACTCTAATGGGAGTCATTTCCCCTGTTGATTATTGGAGATTAGCTATAGGAACAAATTCTAATGATGAACATTCAGCCATCTTCGAGTCCCAATCCTCTAGTTCTTTCGTTGAACATGAGAGTTCCACTTACATGGCAGGGAATCCTGAAGATCTCATGAAGAGACTCGATGAGCACCAAGCCATACTCAGATCTTAGCAAGAGACCATCAATGAACTCCTAGCCTTGATGGCCCAAATCGTTGCGGATAGGGCCAAGTCTCAAAAAGCAGACTCGCCGCCTCAGCATGAATCCTCCTGAAGAGTAAGAGTATCTTCATCAAAGGGGAAAGAAAAAGTGTTTGAGACTTTTGATCAAGAAGCCCACCACATAGAATCTTCCTCAGAAGAGGAGAAAGAGCCCGAGAATGAACAAAATCCTCAATCGGCCAAGATGGAAGAATTGGAAGCCTGCCTCAATGCTATTACCAACAGAAGCGAGCTCCAAGAGGAAGGGGTTGTGAAGCCGACTCTGCAAGCTTTTAATGGCACAGGGTCACCAAACCAACATATCTACTATTTTAAGTTACAGACTGGGAATGTGATATCAAACGACGCCATATTGACTCGTTTATTCATTGGCACCCTCAAGGGGGTTGCCATTGAATGGTTTATGAAACTTCCTGCCAAATCTATTCAAAAGTGGGCATATTTAGAAAGACTATTTTTGGCTCAGATTCTTCGAAGATAACATAGAAGTCTCTGTCCCTACCCTTCTTACCACCAGGCATAAGAAAGGAGAGTCTATTAAAGCCTTCGTTGAAAGATTCTGAAACATGGCCCTGCAATGTCCTTCGGGTATGACACAGGCTACTCTGGTGAAAATCTATCGGCATAATTTGTAGACTAACCTTCTAGCCCAAATGGGAGTCACAGAGTGCCATTCCTAGAAACAGCTGGTCTCCCAAGGAGAACAAGCAGAAGAAATTGTTGCCTGGATTAATGTCGAAGAGGCAAACAAGCAAAGAAGCCGACAAGGGAAAGCAGAGGGAGGTTTTCTACAATAAGAACCTTCTCCAACAAGAAACCGGGGGATCAAGCAGATCTTTCCGTTTTGATGCCATGGCGCAACTGGCCAATATTCCTTCCAGAATCACTCTTTATGAGCTCATAAGGCTGTCCAAATCCATGAGAAAAGCTCTGATCGAAGCTTTAACGGATACAAAGAGCTTCATCACACAAGTTCATGTAGTTCCAGAAGCTACAAAGAACTTTCTTGTGCCCAATGTTTGCAAGCTGTCAAAAGTCTACCTTGCATATCATTCACACAAGAAGATATGCAAATCAAGCATAAGCATGACATACCCTTATACTATACAGGGTATATTGGGTCTTCTGAGATCAATCGAGTCCAAGTTGACCTGGGTTTAGCGCTCAGTATCATGCCATACAGGGTCATGCAAGTCCTTGGGATTCCTCTGCATTGATTGAACTCCACCCAGACCACTATCTTTGGCTTCAATGCTAATAGTAGGCGACCGTTGGGCAAAATCAAACTCAAGTGTCAGATTGGAGATCTCAAGTCAGAAGTGACTTGTTATATCATTGACACGGACACGTCCTACAATTTATTATTGGGATGACCTTATATTCATGCGAATCGCATTGTCTCGTCTACCCTCCATCAAGTGATTAAGTATGTTGATGAAGAGGGAGAAGTCAGAACCTTGATAGCCGAAAAGTAACCATTCAAGAGGGTGGAAAATTACCACATTGACTTAGTTTTCTATCTGGACTCCTAAGAGTTGGAACAGCTAAACGAAGATCCCGACAGCAGTAACGAAGTAGACGCCAAGCCTGAACCCGAGGAAGAGTGTTTGTGGGAATTGATTCTGAATGTAATGAGCCAGAATGAGCTTAATAATAATGATGTACCTAATGAGGGTGAGGGGTACATTAATGAAAATTTCCATTTGGTGTACGTGTCCAATTTATTCTCTAAATGTGAGAAAACGTGGACTAATACAGATGTAAGCACAGATCTATGGCATACATTATACGCCGAGGCATCACTTAATCTGCAGCTCAAGTCATCTTTCGCCACATTCGAGGAGATGTAAGACATGCAGAAAGCCTTCTTCATGGTCCCGGCCAAGAAGAAAGGTCAAAAGACGATCAATTTTGGGAAAGTCAACTCTGAACTATAAAATCAGAAAGGTTCGGATGATGACACTGAAATCCCACAATTCCATCATTATGGGCCTAAGTTCCTCCATATGATGAGAAACATGGGTTATGATTTTCATAATCAGGAAGGTTTAAACTTCGGGAAAGGAAGGCGAGCACCAATTCGATCTTTTACTCTAGAAGGAAAACATCCTGATTATTACAATAAAACTAGGAGAGGGTTAGGCTATGTCTCAAAACCTCCCTCTTTAGAAAATAAAGCCGGCGAATGTTTGCATCATGACCATTCATCCGGAACATCATCATGAGACTCTGATGTGAGCATTGGAGCATTCTTCAAAAGTATGTTTGTAAACATGGCCTCAATTAGTCATCCAGATAATGATGAAGGGGATGGTGAAGAGTTGATAGAATCAGCCAATGACCCGTGGATCAAACGTCTTAACATCTTATGGGACATGCGCTTCGAATAACGTGAGCCACCCACAGAAGATAAGGTGATCCATATAAATATGGGAGACGAAGCCAATCCCAAATCAATTTTTATAAGCGAAAGCTTATCATCATTCTAGAAGGAAGACCTTATATCTTTCATCCAAAAATATATAGACGTATTTGCTTAGAATTACGAAGACATGCCTGGTCTTGATCCAAAGGTAGCCATGCATCATCTCATCATCGATCTGGATGCGAAACCTGTTAAGTAACAACAACGTCGATTCCGTCCGGAGATAATGGAAGCAATCGAATCAGAAGTCAAGAAGCTTATCGATTCAGGTTTCATCAGGAAGGAAAAACACCTTGATTTGGTGGCTTACATTGTTCCTGTACCTAAGAAAAATGACAAGGTCTGGATTTGTATCAATTTTCGTGACCTGAATGCTGAATCGATACCTGAATGTTGCATTCCCAAAAGACGAATTTCTACTCCCCATCACAGATATCATGATTCACAATACTTGTGGGTATGAAAGAATGTCTTTTATGGATGGATTCTCAGGATACAATCAAATCAAAGTGTACCCTAAAGATGAAAAGCATACAGCTTTTAGAACACCACTGAGGGTATACAATTATATAATAATGCCTTTCGTATTGAAGAACGCTTGTGCAACATATCAACACACCATGAATATAATTTTCCATGAACATGTATGCAAAAGGGTAAAATGTTATGTAGATGATATCAAGGTAAAAAGCCAAAAGAAAGGCGATCATCTCTCTGATCTGAAAATGTTGTTCGATATCATGCGAGCACATCAATTGAAAATGAATCCAACCAAATCTTTCTTGGGGGTAGCCAGTGGTAAATTCCTTGGGTTTATAGTCACATCTAAAGGGATTTCCCTTGATCCAGAAAGGTTCATGCCATGCAAGAAATTCCATCTTCGAAGAACATCAAAGGACTCAGAGGTCTACAAGGTAGATTGGCTTTCATCCGAAGATTCATATCAAATCTTTTGAGACACTACCAACCCTTCTCCAAATTGATGAAGAAATGAGTCTTGTTCGTTTGGAATGAAGACTGTCAAAAGGCATTTGAGGAAATCAAGCGATATCTCACCCAACCACCCGTTCTAGTGGCCCCAGTATCAAAAAAACCATTCATGTTATATGTGAGAGCCATGGACCATTCTCTTGGAGCTTTGTTTGCCCAGAATAATAATCAAGGACATGAGCAGACAATCTACTACCTCGGCAGAACCATGATTGGGGTAGAACACCAGTACAATCTGGTGAAAAAAGAATGCTTGGCCTTAGTGTTCGCCGTCTAGAAAATGTGACATTACCTGGTTGGACAATTGATCCATATCATTTCCAAGGTGAATCCTCTGAGGGTGCTTATGACGAAACCTTCTTCATTGAACTGGTTGGACAATTAATCCATGCAATTCATGCCTCAGAAGGCTATTAAAGGCCAAGCTTTGGTAGTTTTCTTAGTTGATCATCCGGTATCCAATTCTTCCAAATTATACAAAGATTTACCAGATGAGGTTGCAGAAGCTTGCGTAACTCAAGAAGTCACCCAAGTATGAAAATTGTTCTTCGATGGGGGCATCTAGAGCAAGACCTGATGGAGGAATCACAGCTGGTGTGCGGGTGGTGCTTGTGTCCCCAAGTGGTCATGTGATCCCAAGAGGATTTTACTTAACCGAGCCCTACACCAACAATATAGTAGGATACAACGCTTTGCTATTAGGGATGCAGTTGGCCAATGAACTCAACATCAGACATCTCGAGGCCTACGGTGATTCTTAACTCATCATAAATTAAGTCCGAGGAGAATATGAGGTGCGTAATGAGGACTTAGTCTCATATCATTTCGCAGCTCTAAAGTTAGCCCAAAAATTTGAAGGCTTCTTTATTGGATACATTTCGCGAGTCCAGAACGCCTATGCGGATGCTTTAGCCTCACTGGCAACTTCGTTGGCATTACCTCCAAAGGTGAAAATGATAATATTCATTGCGGGTCATGATTTGTATCACCCCAAGTTCCCTTTAGAAGATTATTCAGAAGAGACAACAGCGGAGATTGTTTGTGAAACTTCTATCAATCTCGAACTGAGGGACTGGAGATTCCCGTTCATCAACTATGTCTTGTATGGCATATTACCTGATGATCCCAAAGAAGTGGCCACTGTCAAACAGAAGGTCCTTCGATTCTATTACAATGAGGTTTCTCGAACTTTATATCAAAAATTGCATGATGGGGTTTTGCTTCGCTGCCTTTCTAGAAAAGAAGCGCAAGAAGTTCTCAAAGAAGCTCACGACAGAATGTGTAGAGCTCATCAACCCGGAGCTAAGTTAGGGGATCAACTCCGAAGACTTAGCTATTATTGGCCAAAAATGTTTGCAGATGCCTTTGAGTATGCTAGGCGATGTCATGCATGTCAAATCCATAGTGATTCATTCATCAAGCACCAGGAATTTGCACCCAACATCTCTATTTTGGCCATTCGAGATGTAGGAAATGGATATCGTTGGACTCATCTCTCCGCCAACATCCAAAGGATATCAGTTTATCTTAGCAGTAACCGATTCCTTCTCTAAATCGGAAGAATCAATTCATTTGAAAGAAGTCAAGACTTCAAATGTGATCAAGTTTATCAAACATCACGTCATCTACCGCTTTGGTGTACCGAGACGAATTGTCCACGATAATGGAACTCAATTCATCGGCCACGACTTCTAGAGATTATACGACAAGTTTGGAATCCAAAGTGTCATATCAACGGCATATTACGCGCCAACTAATAGTCTTGCAGAAGCTTTCAATAAAACTATTGTAAAGCTTCTCAAAAAGTTTGTTTCTAAAAGTCGACGCGACTGCGATAAAAAACTTGGCGAATGTCTGTGGGCCTACCGCACAACGGTGAGAACCCCGACAAAAGCTACTCCTTTCTCTTTGGTGTACAGTTGCGATGTCATGTTGCCATTGAAAATTTAGATCCCATCCCTAAGAGTTGCTCTTGCGACCGAGATGACTGATGAAGAGTAATATCGACTGCACCTTCAAGTGCTGGAAGCATTAGATGATAAGCGACTCGAGGCCCAACAACAGATCAAGTTATACCAAGCTCAAATCTCAAAAGCCTACAACAAAAAGATCAAACAAAGGACCTTTAAGAAAGGCAACCTTGTCTTAGTGGTCCGACGACCCATGGTCATGACACAAAAGACAAAAGGGAAATTTTATCCTAAATGGGAAGGACCCTTCATGGTAAAGTCAGTCTACTCGAATGGAGCTTACCGTCTCATTAATCAAAAAGATGTTAGGCTCATTATGCCAATTAATAGGAAATTTCTTAAGAAGTATTACTCGTAGATCATGAGACCCCTTTTTCTAATCCCCAGAAAGTCTAAAAAGAGAGATTGAACTCACTTAGACTGAGGGTTGGTTACTCAGAATTTATTGAAGCAAGAGTAACAAATCATCAAAATCATCCCCAACTAGTACATCGTCGAGTTAACATTACACTTATGACGATAAAAATGTTTTTTAATTATCCTAGTGGCAATAAATAAAATTTCTGAATCTTACTCTAAGTAAGAATTTATGCTAAATTAACATTACACCTCTGACATTTTTAATCATTTTCATTGTTTCAAGACAAAATATAACACAAAATAAATAATGGAAAATTAAAACGATATCACTTTTTGTTCAAAATACTAAGAAGTGATACAAAATCATTGCTTTGATCTTATTAAAAGAATGATACATTGTTAAGTCTCAGGACCCATCAGCTTAATCGATGCGAGCCGAGACTTAACGTCTGCAAGCCTCTTTTCACGAGCGGCTTTCACCGTTGCTATAGCTTCTCTTCTAAGCTCTACTTCGTCAGGCATCGCAGCAACGACTTCTTTCTAGATCTCTTCAAGAACTTGCAACTCATTGCAGTAATTGGTGAAAATTTCAATACTCCTGAGATGGAGCTCCTTCACAGCCACCTCTTCCACGGCCAACTGAGCCTTCTTTTGAGCCAACTCCACTTCTAGTTGAGTGATGACTTCTTGAGTTATGCATGTAGCAGTAACGAAATCGGCCACCTCAACTTGCATTTGATTGTGCTGCTCTTTCAGAGCTGCAACATATGTCTTTCTCTCAGACAAGTTCTTCTGAAGGGCCTCTCGCTGAGGTGTCCTTGTAGCTTGGATGCTAGCAAAAGTTTGTTCTGTCTCTGCCTCTAAGTCAACGTGCTCAAAGTCCTTTAGAGCTTTCAAATCCATCTCCATGTTAGAGATACCCTCTGTCTAGCGTTTGATCCAGTGGGTGTCGCCCAAACACTTGATATTGTTTAGGCAGCTCATTAAAAAGGGCTTGAAGGTCTCAAAAGTACCTTGCCCAACATCAACAAAGCTAATGGTGTATTTCATCATGCCTTCCAACTGCTCAACAAATCCCTTTAATAAATCTGGACTTAGAGAAGTAGCTGGTGAGGGCACTAATACACCATGGGTCGCAGGACTTTGTGACCTTGTTTGAGTGGATTCAATATCAGCCTTCTCTTCTAGAACCTCACCAAGAGCCACCCTCGAAAAGGGTTATATCATTGGAATGGATGACTCCTCCTCTTCTTCATCTATATGCACAACATGTGTAGATTTAAAAGCATCATGCATAAGCTTTGCCCCATGTTGAGCTTTAGAAGTTGGAGGCTTAGCTGACAACTTTTGACGAGCCTGCTTCTCATAACAGTGTGATTCTTCTGCCGTTAGGGCTCATTTCCCTGCTGCCCTCTTTCATGGGTTCCAACTGCTTTAACCTCTTCTCGGACTTCTTCTGCTTCAGCTGCCACTTACTCACAATATAAATACTCGTCAATCCCCTAGACGAGTCATTCTAGAACTCTTCCTGGATTCATACATCTCTCTGATCTCCTTCAAACAAGATGTGTATATCCTGTACTCCGAAATATGAGAAGCTTCATAATACCTATTGCAAAAATCCAGAACAGTGTAAGAGTTGGGCATCTTGAAGGGCAGCTTAAATCTCTCTCTGGTATAACCAACTATCAAATAATACCAAGCTCGGGCTCCTTCACATAAGTTACTAATGAGGGCGAGCTTTGGTTTAGGATTGCCAACATACAACTGGTCGTATCCAAATTGCCAGGCGAATCGAAAGGCTTGGTAGGGCTTGATAATACACTGCTCTCCCTACCAAAAGATCAGATAACCCACCCTAATAGTGATGAGCCATCGAAAAATGCCTCCATTCAAAATTGTGAAGGCATTGGGACCCATTACGTCTTCATATATTTTACCTTGTTCAACATTCTCAAACTCAGGCAAACAACAGAAAATATGGTAGTTGAGATCTTTTGATAAGATTTGTCGAGCCAGGACTATATACAAGCTCTCCCATTTTGCCGCCTCAAGGCTCTGTACGAACAGAATGAAAGATCCATTGTATAGAGAACCTCCCGTCATCAATGAAGGGGAGTGCATGACAAACCATGCCACCAAATAGGTATACGACACTGGTACATGAGGTTGGGGAGTCTTCAAAATCTTATTCTTAGCAGGACCAATCTCCCTAACCTGGTAGAATTCAAAAATTAACTTCCGTAGGCCGCTCTGTAAGCAACACACCATAGCGAAGAGGAGATTTACTGGCTTCCCATGGGCCAAAAGAACTGCTGGATACACTACCTCAGCCATGATGGATTTGATAGGCTTTGTAGGTACCACGCATCGCTTCAGCCACAACATCAAAAAGCCCGCAAATAGGGCCATGTCAGAAATTGGAACCTGAGCTTGATAATGAAAACTATCAAACTCAGTGGAAGGTGGAAAAATGTCCTCCTGGACTTCATTGATGTAGCAGGCATTGGTAGCATTAAAATGAGCCTTAATGCTCTTGAGAGAGCTCGCAGCAAGATGGGTCACTGCCACATCTTTTCGATGCAGGTTCTGGAACAAGTACTCCGCCCAAGACGCCTACTTGATGCCCCCTCCTCTCAGCCTAGTCAACTGAGCACAAATATGGAAGTGACACATCACTTCCCAAAAGGTTGCATAAATATCGGGATGTGCTACTCTTAAGATTGAGAGCTCTTCATTCCCTGGGATGAACTCTTCATATGGCATCTCCCCGAAGGGCAAACAAGATACCTCATACATTTCATGGAGAGCGAAGCCCAGCTCCCCAATAGGTGTGAAGAACATGCAAGTCTCTGAATTGTATTGTTCCAGCATAGCGAAGAAGTTGTAATGGCTCTGTATGATCCCGTATCGGGTATCTAACACTAGAGTCCTAAGACCAGATTGGGTAAGTGGCTCTCTCAGGTCCTCCAGAACGAAATTTACCAGACGAGCCCACCATCTCCCGTCCGCAGAGTATATCCATCCGGCTTGGACTACAAATTCGCCCTAAACAGCAATAAATTGATGGACAAAAATGTTTGCTGGGATGGCTCCCTCAAGAATTGGATCTTTCTTTTGAACCCTACCGGGCCTCAGAGCCATCACTTGATGATTATGTTCTACAAGATGGACACTTTGATGTATGTAGGTCCCAAGATATACGTTTTCCTTCCCTTTGACAATGTCCCAATCCACACGTCATCCGAAGGAGATGCTCTGGAAATATGAGGGTGGATACATCCGCTCCATGGTCGGCAAAAAGAAAAAAGGTTGTTGACCTTCCACAGTATTTTGAAGTCCTCAGCATACATGATCTTGGTGTCGATTTTGACACGATCCCCAAAGAGTAACGCTGACTTCTCAAGTTTCTGACAGTCTACCGTCTCAAGATGTGCATTAGTGATGAGGGCCCGAATAGTCGATGGTCTTGTGAACTGGATTGTTAACGTTCACTCCATGTTCTCGCCTTCAAATAGCAGAAGTTCTCAGTGCAAACCGAAAGTCACACTATCATACATACCTCCTTTATATTCGAAATGATGCTGGAAGGAGAGAATAGCGTACTGCGAAGGAAAAAGATAACAGTTAGTATCTAAAAGCAGATGAGCTAAAAACAAGTCTTAAAGACTTAGAAAGAAAAACGTGAAGGTCAACCTCGCATTTTAACTTCAAAACACAAGGGTCACCCTTGCATTTCAAAATCAAAACACGAGGGTTAGACCCGCGTTCTAATTTTAAAACACGAGGGTCATACCCGAGTCTCAAAATAAAAACATGAGGGTCAGTCCCGCGTTCTCATTACAAAACGCAAAGGTCGTCCCTACGTCTCAAAATCAAAACGTGAGGGTTAGACCTATGTTCCAATTTCAAAATGCAAAGGTTGACCACACATTTTAAAATCAAAACATGAGGATTTATCCCCGTGTTCTAATGGCAAAATACGAGTCTCGCTCATTGTTTACAACCCAAAACTTGTCGAAACAAGTTTGAAAATCCAAACTTACCATGGTGAAGAGGGATTTGTGGCAGCGGAGTGGCCGCTTG
>NC_033803.1:23708048-23752401 GCF_001876935.1 Asparagus officinalis
GCCGGTGGCCTTAGCCGACGACACGCTTGAAGTTGCCTTGGCGACCTTCCTGGGCTTGAAAGTGAGTTTCATGAACCCCATTGATGGTGATCGGTAGTTAAAAACTTATGGTTTTGAGAAGAAAAGATCGCTAAAGATCTTGAAGAAATGAGAAGTCTCGTTCAAGAGTTGAGACGAACATGAAAAGTGTCGGGTGACTCTTGATTTGACCTACATCGGTCTATTTATAGGGCAGCCAGATCAATACGAGATTCTAGGCAAGAATCCCACCCAAACATGATCTTCGTGTTTCAAGTTAAGTCGGTTCGAATTCCAAACGTGAGACTTAACTCTACATTTCAAATTCTAAAACGCGAAGCTCACTTCCGCGTTTCAAATTCTAAACACGAAGTTCACCTCCGCGTTCCAAGTTTAAAACGCGAGGCTTACCTCCGTGTTTCAGATTCTAAACGCAAAGTTCACCTTTGCGTTTCAAGTTCTAAACGCGAAGTTCACGCTCGCGTTTCAAACTTCAAGCACAGAGGTCACCTTTGCATTCTAAAACTTCAAAATTTTAGGTTCACCCCCACGTTTCAAGCTTCAAACACAAATTTTGCCCTCGCGTTTCAAAGACAAACGCAAGAGATCACCTCTGCGTTTCCAATTACATACGCAAGGCTCACTACCATGTTTCAAAAGTAGGAATATGACGCTTGCTCCCATGTGAGTTTTGCATGACAAACCCCTTTGACAAAGTGTTGATATGTCTAATAGAACACCTCTATCAACTATAAAATCCACAAAATGTCGTCAAGTCAACATTACACTTCTGATGACTAAACTCCCCTCAGAGTTCAAATCTAGCTTGCCTTATTTTTTTAATATGGTAAGCTTCTCTGATGATAAAATCAACTTATCGACTCTCTCCAGTAGAGCGATAAGTCCTCAAAAATCCTGTCAAGTTAATATTACACCTCTGGCATTCAACTTATCAATCCTCTTCAATAGGATGATAAGTCCACAAAGTTGCTCAAATCGTAACAAACTTCTATCAAATTAATATCATACCTCTGACACAATCAACTTATCAATCCTCTTCAATAGGATGATAAATCTATAAAATTGCTCAAATCGTAATAAACTCCTGTCAAGTTAATATTACACCTATGACAATTAACTTATCGACTCTCTTTAATAGAGCGATAAGTCCACACAATCTTTTTTAAATCACAAGTACATAATTTTGTTAAATTAACACCATACCTCTGACAAAATCAACTTATAGACTCTCTTCAATAGAGCGATAGGTCCTTAAAATCTTGTTCAAATCATAAATACACAATTTTGTTAAGTTAACACCATACCTCTGACAAAATTAACTTATTAACTCTATTTAATAGAGCGATAGATCCTCAAAATATTATTCATATCATAAGTACATGATTTCGTTAAGTTAATATCACACCTCCAACAAAATTAACTTATCGACTCTCTTCAATAGAGTAATGGGTCCTCAAATTCTTGTTCAAATCATAAGTATACAATCTTGTTAAGTTAACATTATACCTCTAACAAAATTAACTTATCAATCCTCTCCAATAGGATGATAGGTCCACAAATTTCTGTTATGTTAACAATACACCTACAACAGTTAAAACCTGCTAATTCTTTTTCAACAGAATAACAAGTGTTCAAGACAACAAAAAATCCCCAGCAGATTAAAAATTTTCTAGAATTATTCTAAGTGAGAATAAAGAAAATTTTTGAATCTTACTTTAAGTAAGAATTCATGGTAAGTTAATATTACACCTCCGGCATATTCAATTATTTTTCATAACACCGGAGAGAAACAATGGAAGACCAAAACCATATCACTTTTTATTCAAAATATTAAAGAGTGATATAAGATTGTTTTGTTCTTATCAAAAGAACGATACAAAATCAAGTTTGCGGGTCTATCAGTTTGATAGATGCGAGCCGGGACTTAACATTCGAAAGTTTTTTCTTATGAGCAGCTCATACTGTCGCTGTATCTTCTCTCCAGAGTCATCCTCGTTCGGCACCACATGAACAGCCTCCTTCTTGGCCTCCTCTAGAATTTGCATATCTTTGCAATAGTTTTCAAATATTTCTACATTTTTTAGAGTGGGGCCTTTCACGAGTGCTTCTTCCTGAGCAAGCTGAGTTTCCTTCTGAGCCAGAGTTACCTTTAATTGCATGATCACTTCTCGAGTGGTCTGCATGGCAATGGTCAAAGCGGCTAGCTCAGCTTGTGCTCGGTCACACTGATTATTCAAAGATCCAATATGAACCTCCCTCACAGCCAAATTCTTCTGAATGACTTCCTGCCAACATGTTGTTTTATCTTTGAGTCGATTCAATTCGAGCCTCGAGATCAATGCGTTCAAGGTCGTGCAATGCTTTTAGGTCCTCTTCTAATTGAGAAATGCCCTCCGAACAACGTTCGATGCACTGAGCATCACCTAAACATCTGATGCTGCTTAGACAATTTGTTAAGAAGGGCCTGAAAGACTCAAAAGTTCCCTGACCAACACTGACAACCACAACGGACTGCTCCATCATACTCTCTAACTGCCCTTAAAATATGGAGCAAGTTGGGAACAACTACCAGGCTTAGAGAAGCAACAGGAGATGACTCTAAAGCACCCGAAGTCATAGAGCTTGGGAGATTCGTAGGTGATTTTGCTTGAACTGAGCTTGAAACACCTGTAGCCTGCACGTGTTTCAAGGAAATCACAAGAGGCTGTCACTTGCCCAAGAGAAAGCTACTCCGGTGGGGGAGTTGTTGCTCTAGTCTCCTCAACTGCCGGAGTCGGGGATCTTGCATATGAAAAATGTTAGAATGTAGGAGAAAATTTTATGGAAATTCAAAATGGACAATACCTACATGCAGAAGAAATAGCAGTATAAGTCGACGCTTTGTCAGAAGTAAATAGTGGTGGATCATCCCAAATAGCATCGTCATCCAAAGAGGTATCATATGATAATTGCTCGTCATCTTCTGCTGTAGAAAGTTGTGGCGAGCTTACGACAGCAGTTTACTTAAGAACTAGTCCTATTGTTAGACTAGGCCACATAGCTCTCATTATTGGCATCAGCGTTGAAGCAGAAGGAGACTGATTTCCACCAAGCTTTTCGAATTCAGCCATTGCAGACTCTCCTGCAGGAGGCCTAACTGTAAAACCCCGTAAATTTTGGAAAATAGTATGAATTATATTGATAAATGAGCTCTAATTATAATGAATATTATTTATGGATGAATGATTATCCTAACAATTCATTTTAGATCAATTAAGAGTATATATGAGAGTATACAAAGGTTAAACATGCACAAATAAGAAATCTGGAAAAATGACCCGTTATGAGTATATATGCATTACACACCGACATAATTCGAATTTGGAAATACTCAAAAGACAAAAGTTTTAGGTATATTCAATAGCTTTCCAACGCATCTTAAATCACCATATTTAGAGGTCAGACTTGAAAGTTACAGCCAAAATACCAAAGACTATTTGCCTAGTCTGACTAGGTTTCTTGTTTCGGGTTTGGGCTATTTTACATGTTTACACATAAAAAACATATCTTTTTATCAGTATTCCAAACCCTAGCAGCCCCTCTTCCTCTATCTCAAACCCTAATCATAATTTGTGAGATTTGGGAGAGTTCTTGAGGCGTTTATCGAGAGGAAGGTGGGATTTTGCGGTGAAGAAGGATCTTACACGCACGTGTTTAGGAGTTCAACATGACGTTTGAGGTAAGATAATCTTCCTCCAAACCTCTCCCAATAGTTAATTCAAGATTTAATATGTTTAATTGATGAATCTCATGTTTAAGCTTAACCCGATGTTTTAAAATCTTAGTTTATGATGTAAATCTCTAAACCAAAGTGAAAATCTGTAGTTTTAGTTGCTGTTTATATTAGTTTGATGATTATGATCATTAGGGATATATTTAATTTCATTTTTAACTTGTTAATCATGCTTAAATCATGTTTAAATCCTAATTTAATAATTATTTGAGTTTTTTTTCTAATTAAAGAGGTCTAAACCATAGGTTGATAATACCTAAGTGATGTGAGCATGTTTAAAAGAATTTATCTCTGTTCAATATTTAGAATTTATCATGTTTACTTAACCATATTTATAAATTAGGTTATTTGAGAAAATTTGATTAATTAGGATGTTAAACCCTAATTAGTTTAATTTGATTAATTAGGATGTTAAACCCTAATTAGTTTAATTCAAGTGTTTATATCATGATGAGTTAATTCGTATTAAGTAATTATGAAAGATTTAATCTTGTTATATGCCTCATGTTGATAAAAAAAAGTTTTTAAATAAAGTTACAAAATTCAAAACATCAAAAACCTGAACTTGTGTTTTCCTCTCTAGCCGGTCAATCGACCAAGACTAGCCAGCCGATCGGTGAGGCCCTGAGCGTGCACATTGTGTGCACGGTTGCTTTCGGTCAACCGACGCCCTAAGGGCGGTTGAGCGACATGCGTTCTCTTTGTTTTTGAGTGGTTGTTTTTACATCGTTTGACCGTGAGTGCGGGGTTCGAACCACACGATAACACACATACAATCATGAGCATACATGAATAGTGTTGTAGTACACACACATATATCCTGGAGAGGATTATTACAGGTATTGTTTTCAACCACACTTGGGATATGGGTTATTTAAATATTATATACATGTATGAATATCATTGATGAGCACTGCTCAGTACTACTTGGGATAGTGTGTTGATATACCATTAGTACAGGCCATTGAGTTGGGTTTTAGAATGCTTGATCTAGTAATCCGTCCAGCACGTAGATGCGATGAGGCTTGTGAGCCGTATACCTAGGATGCCTTGACTTGGTAGTCAGTCTCGCACATTAATGCGATGAGACTAATGAGCCGTGTACACTATTAGGATGCCGATTTGATAGTCCGTCCCACATGATAATGCGATGAATTATAAACTTTATAAGGATTTGCATTGTGATAATTATCTGATAGCCTGAGTCTTGGTGGATGCCATTATGAACATGACTCATCGTTGAGTTATATATGACCGAGGTACTTTACTCTTATGGGTACGCAGGATTATATACTGTTGTTTATATTATCTTCCAGACTAATGAGCCGTGTACACTATTAGGATGCCGATTTGATAGTCCGTCCCGCATGATAATGCGATGAATTATAAACTTTATAAGGATTTGTATTGTGATAATTATCTGATAGCCTGAGTCTTGGTGGATGCCATTATGAACATGACTCATCGCTGAGTTATATATGACCGATGTACTTTACTCTTGTGGGTACGCATGATTATATACTGTTGTTTATATTATCTTCCAATGGATAGTGAAAGATATTTTTGGTCCGATATTGTGATGACTTTACTTCCTTGTATTGCTTTCCTTTATTCCTAGTTTGGAATTGATAATTAGCAATTCACAATTTGATACATATGATATATACATGAGGGTTTTTTTATTTGGATTATTTGGCTCAACATACCAGTTTCATTTTGTGAGTTTCTAATTATTAATTCTATTTAGATTGTTTATTCTTAGTTTGGTATTGCTATTTAGTTATTTATAATTTGAGACATATGATATATACATGAGGGTTTCCTTGTTTAGATTATTTCGCTTGACGTACTACGTCTTGTGTTATAGGTTTCTAAATATTAATTCTATTTAGATACATGGTAAAAGATCTAGGTAGACTATGCTTAATAGATAGAGCCTTCATCACATCTAGTAGCTCTTCCCTTAGGGGCGGTTGGAGATGATCTTTCTATAATGCTCTGACGCTCTTGTTATTTCTCTTTTTATTTTTCAATTCCTTTCAGGCTGCAGCTCAGAGTTCCGGAGAGCCACAGGATGACGGACTTCCAGCATGTCGCCGTCATATATTTTTAGTAGATGAGACTCCACCATAGTTGATATTTTCTTTCGGACATTTAGAGTTTTGTATTTTATCTTGTACAGGCTGTGTGTCTTAGTTTATTTTTAGTTGACTCATATTGAGATACTTCACATTTATTTCAGACTTTAGTTGTATTCAGTTTATTCAGCTGAGGCATGATTATATTTATTAGATATCTCTTTCTACATCATGTCTAATGCATTTATTTCCCTTATTTTGCCTGTTTTGTACCTACACTTGTTATTGATTCTACTAGAGAGATATAACTCTGATGGTAAAACGTGTTGTTACACAGTGTGGGTGCATGACATGTTTGACATCTCTGGGTTCACCTTAGACTGCAACCATGTGTGAAAATAGGGGCGTCAAAGTTGGTATCAGAGCTCTAGTTTTAGCATCCTTAGGATTATCTTGTGTCGAGTCGTGGAGCTAAAATAGAGTTTCTTAGAATTCATGTATAGAGTCTGTTAGGAATTCCTTGAATGAGTGAGGACGTATTACGTATATCTCAAAAATTTCAAAAAAAATTTATGACAACTATTTTACTTTGATTATAAAGTATTTGCGTGAAAGATATGTGATACATATTTCTTATTGTTATGAGTTATATTTATGCCTTTTGCTGAGGTCTCATTGATGTGTCTTATAAACTCTCTTCCTAAAATGTATAGATGGTCGGACGGGATGTGGACGGAGTGGATCCCATACACAGAGAGTTAGGCAGGATGAGCAAGAGCATGAGTAGTAGCAGGCTCCACCCGAGCAGCAGCAGGCTCTACCTGAGCCACATCAGGCTCTACAGTATATGACTGACCTCATGGCCCCTATAGCAGCTAGGCTAGCAGCGATCGAGGAGCAAGTGGTAAACCAGATCCCACCAGTAGCACCACCACTTGTAGTACCATCACTAGTGACTCTAGCTATACTTATCGTAGAGGAGTCCCCAGAGAGTACACCAGGAGTTACACTATCACCAGTTGCTGACAGAGTCGTAAAGCAAGAGACTTGGCTCTGTCTAGTTGAGCGTTACTAGAAGATGAGGGCACCGAAATTGCAGGGATCATTAGACTCACTAGTAGCCCATAAGTGGAATGAAGACGTGGGGAATATTCTCGATCTACTTAACATTGATTTAGTGCAGAAGCAGAGATTGGCAGCTTTTAGCCTTAAGGGTGATGCCGGAGGATGGTATAGGCTTCAATTCACCCCAGAATACCAGATGGTACTCACTTAGGAAGATTTTGTTTACTTTTTCGACGAGCAGTACATCTCTTCTGCGGCAAGGGCCGAGAAAGAGGTAGAGCTATCCAGACTGGAGCAGGGAGACATGATCGTAGCTGACTATGAGAGCATATTTATGAGTTTACTTCGCTTCACGGGCATGTAACAGACCGAAGAGCGCCAGTCTCCCATGACTCGGAAGGGAGTCATACCTCCTGCTAATTATTGGAAATTGGCTAAAGGAATTGAGTCCGATGACAAACATTCAGCCATCGCGGAATCTCAATCCTTGAGTTCTTTCGTAGAATGTGAGAGCTCCACTTATATGGTAGGAAACCCTGATGATCTAGTGAAAAGACTTGATGAGCAGCAAGCCATGCTCAAATCATAGCAGGATACCATCAATGAACTCTAGATCTTGATGGCTCAAATTATCGCGGACAGGGCCAAGTCTCAGAAAATAAATTTGTCGGCTCAGCACGAATCTTCCCAAAGAGCAGGATCATCTTCATCAAAGGGGAAGGAAAAAGTGATTAAGACTTCTAATCAAGAAGCTCACAACTTAGAATCCTTCTTTGAAGAAGGAAAAGAGACCGAGAATGAGCAGAATCTCTAGTTTGGTAAAATGGAAGAACGGGAAGCCCGCCTCAATGCCATTACCAATAGAAGCAAGCTCCAAGATGAGGGTGTTGGCCTTCTTGTTTTGATGATGATTTACAAACAATTTACAACAAATGTTGTTTGTCTAGTGTTTGTGTTTACGTATTTATTCTAGGCAAACAACGAGTTGGAGGATGGAAGAAATAGAGCTTCAACGATCATATCCAAAGGAGGTTGGCGGAATGTCGGTGAAGCCTTGCTATTCAAAGTTCAAGATCCAAGTTAAAGCAAGCTTCATCCGCGAGATTACCTAGAAGAGCTTATTGAAGATTAAGATCTAGCTTGGGTAATTTATTTTAGGTTTTATATTATGTGTGTTAGATACTCTAAGCTTAATATCATATACACACACGTATTTGGTTTCTAAGTTCAAATATTATATTCTTAGTTTATAGACTTAACAATCATCATATACATATTTTATCAAGTCTATATAATCATTGTGCAAAGTTTCAAAACATTGTTTATGTCAAAACATCAAACTTCATGTATATCACTTTTTTCATGTTTTGAACACTTTTGCAAAATAATGAGATTTCACAATTGGGAAATGCAAATTGGAAAATTCTTTTTGTAACATGTTCAAAATATCATTTGCAAACATTTCTCAAAGTTTCATCAAGTTTGGAATTGATTTGTTATGTTTAAAGGAATTTACAAATTCACGTTTTCGTTCGTGCACATGTTCGTGCATGTTTTACAAAACAGATGAGTTTTTATAAATGGGGAGTGATATTCAAGAAATTCTTTCTTTGACATGTTTAACTATATGTTTAGAAACTTTACTCAAAATTTTACTATTTTTGGAGTTGATTTACTATGTCTAATTGATTTTACAAAATCGTGTATCACAGCAGATTTTCAGAAACTGTATTTCTATGTTCAAACATTTATTTCTCTCAACTGGGAAATTATTTTTCTGAAATTCTTTCTCTAACATGTTTTTATACATGTCTAGAACCTTCCCTCAAATTTTAATAATTTTTGGAGCTGTTTTACTATTTTTAACCAATTTTATAAAATCGGATATACCTGCTACAGTACCGCCGGTCGACCAAAATTTTCCGCCGGTCGACCGACGAACTCTCTGGATGTCTCCTGAGTTTCTGACCTTGTTCGCGGTTGACCGTGATTTTTATCGGTCGACCGCTGGAGTCCCAACGGCTCTTTTTAGAGCCGTTGCAGATGGTTTTTTGGTCTTTTTGTAAGGGGTTTTGGTCTGAGGTTTTGGAGGCTATAAAAACCCTCTTTGATCTCAATTTTCAGTAATCCAAGAGAGTTTTAAAAACAAGTTTAAGAAAGTTTTAATTAAGGGTTCAAGTTTGTTTTTAGTGTTTGTTTAAAAAGCTTTTAAGCATTTACAAGAGTTTGGTTTGTGGAGCAAATTTCACAAGAGCAAGTGGAGATCATCCTTGGTGTTTGAGCATTCATTCTTCTCCCTCTCTCTTGTCATCTATAGAGAAGTTTCCTTAAACTCAATTCTAGCATTTTATAAGTTTGTTCTTAATTTCATAAGCTAGATTTCATATTGAGTTTATATTGTTTTATCTCTTTGATCACACACAACCTATTAAGCTTATTGTATTTACATTCATAGTATAATTTAGGATTGTGGGTTTGTGACATTGAGAGTGAGCTTGTGATTGCAAGAGTGTGAGTTGTAGAGTTTTCGGTTAGCTAGAAAACCGAGTGTGTAGAAGAAGTTCCGGCTTCCAAACCGGATTGTGTTAGTGGATTTCTCCCCGGGAGTGGGGAGCGGAGACGTAGGACGGAAGGTCCGAACTCCGTGATCATATTGCTTGTTTGAGTTTGTCTTTGGCGTAGTTGTTTTTGCATTTATCTTATATCGCCAATTGTGCATTACTCGTCCTTTTTATGATCCACTATCTAGTTTAGAGTTTTTACCCTTGTGTTAGTTTTATATCCTTGCACATACATTGTCTATATCTCTTTGTTAGGATATATCTTATTGTTTATATATCCTTGCATATATTTCTATCATATAGGATATATCACCTTGTGTATATTGCATATTCTTGCACTTAACTCTTTGTATATCTATCTTGCAAGAATATATTTGTTAATTAGTTTTTAATTGGTATTTAATCGGATTAGATTAGCATAAGACCCTAATCACCCCCCCTCTAGGGTCTAACAATTGGTATCAGAGCTTGGTGCTCTTTGATTTAAGGACTAACCGCCTTGAGTTAAAGATCCAAGTTATCTTATTTGTGCTAATCTAGTTATGATTACATTAGTCTTGCTTGCATATTTTCACATATATATCTTGAATATGAATGTATTTTGTTTAGGCTATAAATCCAATGTTGCTCCTAAATTCATTAATTTTCCCTATGCACAATGGGCTTCTAGATTTAAACTATTTGTTGAATCTAGAAATATCGACTTATGGGAAGTTATTGATTGTGCTTATATTGTGCCCACTTTGGAGATATCCAAGTGGAGCAATCATGATAAGAAAATGTTTTCAATGAACAAGCTTTTGTTAGAATATTTGCTTAATGTCTTTGACTCATCATTTTCTAACAAATTTGTTCATTTTGATAGTGCTTACAATTTATGGAAATTCATAGAAGCACATCAAGGCAACTTGAAGAAAATCCAACGTAGTTTGGAGGATTATTCTTCAAGTGAGCGTGGAGCATCATCATGCACACGGCCACTAGGCGATAGCCCTAGTGTGGTAAGCGATTCGGAATCCGATAGTGATATATCCATCAATGAACTCGCTTGTGCATATGATAGATTATCTCATGCCTATACAAAATTGCAAAACAATTTTATTGATCTTAAAAGCAAGCATATTAGTTTAAAATCCGATCATGAGTCGCTAGCTTCCAAACTTGATATTGTTGTTAAAGAGAATGCTATTTTAAAAGAAAACAATGAGTTATTAAGTTTGGAAAATAATAACATGTCTTCATCTATTGCTAGCTTAACTCATGCTAATAATAATGCCATGATAGAAGTAGAAACTATTAGAAATAAGTTTAATTCTTTTAGAAATGATCATGTTTCATCTACTTCTATTTCCAATGCTTGTATGCATAATGATGAATTGAATCTTGTGAAAAACCGAATATCATCTTTAGATTCAACTCTTAAAACATGCATTGTAGATAATAAGAAACTTATGGACTTGGGTGTAAAGTCTAGTACTACAACTTCTAAACCCGTACACTTTGCACACTTGTATAGTAAAACTTATAAGTGCTCCATTTGTGGTCGAAAAGGCCATTTAGCTAAGTTTTGCTATGATGCACAAAAACATAAGAATATTAATTCTTCTTGTGCATCTCATAAGGCTTCTTCTTCATCACATGTACACACACATGCACCCATTGTTCATCATAAGCATGCTAATGTGTATCATTGTGATTTTTGTGGTAGAGTTGGTCACTTAGCCAAGTTTTGTTTTGATTTGCGAAAAGTTTCTAAATCGCAAAATATTTCAAGTAGACCAACATTATTTCAAAATGTTTCTCATTTGCAAAATAATCTTAAAAGACCATCTTTATTTGCAAATGTTCCTCGTGCACATCCACATGGTCAACATAACCAAATGCATCCTCTTCATTGCACTTATTGCAATCGAATGGGTCATTTGCATAATTATTGCTATGACCGGACCCGTGCACTAAATGCGCCCAAATGGGTTCATAACCCTAGGGCTTTGAGCTTGAATGATAGGGGTCATGTCCCTAAATCGTTTGGTACCAAGAGTTCTTGGGTACCAAAACAAATTTAATTTTTATACCAAGAAATTTATTGTTTTTCTTTTTTCTTTTTCTTGGATTTGAAAAATTATACTTTAAACTTTTGAATATGAAAACAATTTTTTTTTAATTCTTTTGTTTTCATGGTTATTGGTTTTGTTTTGATGAGAGGTTTATGTTTATATAACCCCCCGGATTTATTGGGTGTTTATTCCCAAATCATGTTTACCGGATGCAAGAATGATTATATGGGTTAGAACAAGCTTAAGAGCTTGATATATTGTTGCCTCTCTTGAAATTATTTTGTCAAAGATTTTGTTTTGAACTGTTGCTTTGAATTCATTATATTTCACTTATATGATGATATTTATGTGTTTGTGCTAATGGATCATCTATTCGTGCTTTATAATGTATTCTATGAGTGGTTTGATCAAGTTATGTAAAGAAAATTTTTCTTTATTGATCAAACATTGTTTTTGAATATAAACTTTGATTTATGAATTCTTTTGGTTGATTTGTTTTCATTTGAAAACTTTTTGCATGATTCTCATGTTCCTCTTCTTTTGATTTCATAAATCTATTCTTTTATATGGTTTTTATATTTTTTGTGTTAATGAGACACTATTTTCATATTGACATATTTATATGTGTTCTCATTATCTTCATGTATGTGAGTAAATTTTTAGCATATTCATGTATGCTTGCTCACATATGTTTTGCCATGATCTTCATCGCATATATTCTATATGGCTTTTTGATAGGGGGAGCAATCCCTATACTTGTTTGATACTCACCTATGCTTATTGATAGGGGGAGCTTTCGCTCTCTTAATCCTTTTGTCCCCTTTTTGATGTTGTCAAAGGGGGAGAAATATTGTGAGTATATTCTTTCTTGTTTATATGCATGATATATTATACATTGTATATTCATTTCCTTTCATGCATATATCCTTTTTGTAAATTGTTTGTCATCATCAAAAAGGGGGAGATTGTTGGCCTTCTTGTTTTGATGATGTTTAACAAACAATTTACCACTAATATTGTTTGTCTAGTATTTGTGTTTTCGTATTTATTGTAGACAAACAACGTTGTTGGAGGATGGATGGAATAGAGCTTCAACGATCATATCCAAAGGAGGTTGGCGGATATATGCATGTGAGTTATTATCTTGTATATGTTCATTTCCTTCATGCATATATTCCTTTTTGTAAATTGTTTGTCATCATCAAAAAAGGGGAGATTGTTGGCCTTCTTATTTTGATGATGATTTACAAACAATTTACAGCAAATGTTGTTTGTCTAGTGTTTGCATTTTTCGTATTTATTCTAGGCAAACAACGAGTTGGAGGATGGAAGGAATAGAGCTTCAACGATCATATCCAAATGAGGTTGGCGGAATGTCGGTGAAGCCTTGCTATTCAAAGTTCAAGATCCAAGTTAAAGCAAGCTTCATCCGCGAGATTATCTAGAAGAGCTTATTGAAGATCAAGATCTAGCTTGGGTAATTTAGTTTAGGTTTTATATTATGTGTGTTAAGTACTCTAAGCTCAATATAATATACACACACGTATTTGGTTTCTATGTATATATATAGTTATATATACGTGTGTGAAGTACCTTAAGCTCAATATCATATACACACACGTATTTGGTTTCTATGCATATATATAGTTATATATATACATGCATGGTTTTGGGTTTTCATGTTTTGAACACTTTTGCAAAATAATGAGATTTCACAATTGGGAAATGCAAATTGGAAAATTCTTTTTGTAACATGTTCAAAATATCATTTGCAAACATTTATCAAAGTTTCATCAAGTTTGGAATTGATTTGTTATGTTTAAAGGAATTTACAAATTCACGTTTTCGTTCGTGCACATGTTCGTGCATGTTTTACAAAACAGATGAGTTTTTATAAATGGGATGTGATATTCAAGAAATTCTTTCTTTGACATGTTTATCTATATGTTTAGAAATTTTCCTCAAAATTTTACTATTTGTGGAGTTGATTTACTGTGTCTAATTGATTTTACAAAATCGTGTATCACAGCAGATTTTTAGAAACTGTATTTCTATGTTCAAACATTTATTTCTCTCAACTGGGAAATTATTTTTCAGAAATTCTTTCTCTAACATGTTTTTATACATGTCTAGAACCTTCTCTCAAAAGTTCATAATTTTTGGAGCTGTTTTACTATTTTTAACCGATTTTATAAAATCGGATATACCTGCTTCAGTACCGTCGGTCGACCGAAATTTCCGCCGGTCGACCGAAATTTACCATCGGTCGACCGAAATTTCCTCCCGGTCGACCGACGGCTCTCTGGACGGCTTCTGAGCTTCTGACCTTGCTTGCGGTCGACCGCGACTTTCATCGGTCGACCGCTGGAGTTCCAACGGCTCTTTTTTGAGCCGTTGCAGGTGGTTTTTGGTCATTTTGCTTGGGGGCTTTTGGCTCTTTGATCTCAATTTTCAGTAATCCAAGAGAGTTTTAAAAACAAGTTTAAGAAAGTTTTAATTAAGGGTTTAGTGTTTGTTTAAAAAACTTTTAAGCATTTACAAGAGTTTGATTTGTTGAGCAAATTTCACAAGAGCAAGTGGAGATCATCCTTGGTGTTTGAGCATTCATTCTTCTCCCTCTCTCTTGTCATCTATAGAGAAGTTTCCTTAAACTCAATTCTAGCATTTTATAAGTTTGTTCTTAATTTCATAAGCTAGATTTCATATTGAGTTTATATTGTTTTATCTCTTTGTTCACACACAACCTATTGAGCTTATAGTATTTACATTCATAGTATATTTTGGGTTGTGGAATTAGTGACTTAGAGTTGTGCTTAATTGAGTTCTCACCCTGTATTAGAGAACAAATCTTGTGTTGTGTGGGGACCGAACTCCGTAATCATATTGTTTGTTTGTGATTGCATTGGCGCACTTACTTTTATGTTCATATCTTATATCGCCTTTGTATATTGCTTGTTGATTATATTGCCCACCATCTAGTTTAGATTATTTACCCTTGTGTTAGTTTATATATCCTTGCTCACATACTTGTAATATCTCATTGATAGGATATATTCATTTGTTCATATTGCTTATCCTAGCTTACATATCTTGTTGTATTTCATACTTGCTAGGATAACTTGTTAATTAGTTTCAATTGGTATTTTATTGGATTAGATTAGCATAAGACCCTAATCACCCCCCTCTAGGGTCTAACAGAGGGAGCTGTTAGGCCCTATCCTGCTAAATGGGATACATCCTCTTATCCTCTAAAGTTCAAAGTCCCGATACTGTAAGCTTTTGATGACACAGGATCACCAAATCGACATATATGTTATTTCAAGTCGTAAACTAAGAATGTGATAGCAAATGATGTCGTGCTGTCTCGGTTATTCATTGGCACCCTCAAGGGGGTCACCTTTGAATGGTTCATAAAATTGCCTGCAAGATGTATGCAGAAGTGGGCAGATCTAGAGAGACTATTCCTGGCCCAGGTTCTTTGAAGACAATATGGAAATCTACGTCTCATCTCTTCTTGCCACTAAGCAGAAGAAAGGAGAGCCCATCAAAGCCTTCGCCGAGATGTTCCGAAGCGTGGCTCTTTGATGTTTGATATGTATGAGACATTCTACTCTAGTGGAAACTTATAGACACAACCTGCAGACCAACCTCCTAGCACAAATGGGAGTCGCAGAGTGCCGTTCTTAGAAACAGCTAGTCTCTCAAGGTGAACAAGCTGAAGAAATTGTCGTTAGGATTAAAGCTGAAGAAGAAGGCACGCAAAAGCAACCGCTACAACGTGGTCCTGGTAATGCTTACCGATCAAAGGGAAAAGATACCATGGCCACTGAAGCTAGTACTCAATCGCCACCTGCTAAGCAGGGTAAGGCATCGGGTCAGCCAAGAGCATCTAAGAAGCACTCTTTCAAGGAGGATCATGTGGTCACTATATTCAAACTACTACAGAAGAACAATAAGTTAAAACTTCCTGAACTCAAGAAACCCGAAGAGGAGGGAAAGGTGGATGATCCCAACTAATGCCTCTACCACAGAATGCTGGGGCATCCAACGAAGAGGTGCTACATCTTCAAGGATATCCTACATGAAGTACTCAAGTAAAAGCCGGAATAGAAGATTGTAACCACCAACATGATATCGGTCCAATTCGGGAATTTTCCACCCATTACAGCTCCAACCGGCATCGTCCCTATCCCTAAGGGAGAAATGCTTCTAATAAACACTGACTCGCATGGTCAGAAAGATAAAGAATAGGTACCCCTTACTACTCCGAAAGGAGAGACAATGTGGGACCATCCCAATTTGCTTGAAGACCTGCAGTGGGCAAGTGCGTCGGAGAAGAAGAAGAGAAATAAGGGTAAATCTTCTAATATGATTAGCCCTTCTTTAAATAAAGATGATACCTATCTGATCCTTCTTGTCATGCCCCCAAAATATGTAGTTAATTTTGAGATACATGACAACGGCAACACGTGCACAAGCACATGCTAAGCCTGCAGTGTACTTCCATATTACAATAAACTTCATTTTAAAAGAAACTTTATTGACAAATAAAGAAGTCTCAGAGCAAAACTACATTATAACAAGTTCACTCTAATGAGTCAAAAGACTCTTATTACATATGCATAGTAACATAACTAAAATAACTATAACTTCAACATCAAACACTCTAAAAGATTATTCTCATGTTCTAAAGCTCCGCGATTTGATAAAGCTATCTAATTTTTATCTGAAAAAGATTGAAAAACAACGGGGTGAGTTTACACTCTATGAGCAAAAAAACTGATCATTAGAATATCAGTCAAGTTTAAGAATTTATAAATACTAAAATTTAAATAAGCTATCGTTAAAAAGAATGATTGATAAATGAATAATATTTCAAATAAGAGGAATTTTTAAGAATAGCAGGTGACATTGTCATTAAAGATTATTCACAAATTTAAGAAATAATACGAATGAACACTAAATACTTTTAAAACTGTAATTATTGATCTAAATTCACAATTGCAAAACTTTTTCAGTTATCACACTAAAGCTATAAAAATTATAACCTAGTAGCATAAGAAAACGCATCAAATCACTATAAATCAACCCGGGGACAGAATGTACCTAGTACTATCATAGGTTGCCCGAAGGCCACTTCACTTTTGCCAAAAAAGCCACTTTAACACTGGTCGATACATTTAATATCATACGGTAGGATTAAAGAAATCACTTCACTCCATAGTGGACTTCAGAGGATTTTTAACATTTAAAACACTTTTTTTTGCTCAAAGTATCACTCACAATTTTCACTTATACGAAAAGTATTATAAATGCTTAAACACATTTGCAAACTTTTCTCATATCAATTTCATGAAAATAGAATATTCATGAATCTAAACGAATAGATAATTTATTTTTGTCAAATAGAACTCTTTAGTAAATGCATTTGAATAGTAAATTTGAAATGATATATTTTTATTAATCTCATATGCTAAACAATATTTATCTTATAAAAGATAAATGGCTATCACATTCCAATTTGTTAACAATTACTATCAATGAACAGAATAACGTGTCTAGTCCATTATTTCTCTATACAAAAATAATGGCTATCACATTCTCCTGCTCTACGGAGCCCTCTGGAGCTAGAGTTGGGGCTGCTTGATGCTCTTCTCCTTTCGAGAGAATTGAATTACTTCGGCTCAGATGCCTTTGATCGAATAGAAGGATAGATACCTGCCTTTAGCGACTATGTTCGGTCATTCCTTAGGGAATTTTATCAACCAAAGAAGGTGGCTACTGAAGGACCTGGATACAACTTCAGTCTGTTATCTCGACCACAGGATTTGTTATCTCGACCAGGTTGGACGACGTGGGGACGTCGCGTGGTGCAAGTGCAGAGGCGGCAACGGGGTCTTGGATTTTTGAACCGAAGGACCTGCAATCATTTATGAAAGAGGTTTCCTTTCTGTACCCGTTTGGAGAGGCGGATCTGGAGGAGGAGGAAGAGAGGCCTTCTTTGAACCGTTGTTGATCGAGCTCGTGTTCTTCATTCGCCCCGATCTTGAGTGCTGGTTGCGTCACGACGGCGTCGGTTGCGATGCCGTTGGCTCCCACTGTGGTCGCCAGCTTGTTTGCGGAAAAAGTTGCTGTATTCATTGCTGCATTCATTACAACTTCAATCGTTACAATGAAATAAAAAGATAGCCTTTTTATAAGACCGGTACACAATGAAAACAAAATAGATACAACTCTTTTCAAACAAACGCAAGATCTGTTCATCATCTCTTGCTTGCGTGGGTCTTTTGCCTGTGACGGGGATGTTGATATCCGTGGACCACCGGGGCACTCAGATCTGGTCCGAGAAAATCGGGCAGAGTTTCGTCTATCCGCGGGGGATTTTAGAAACTCTGAACCTCGTCGATCCGCGTGGGATCTCAGAAGTGTAAAGCTTATGTCTCGGCTAAGACGAGGCACTAGCTCTCCTTTGTATCACCGCTAAGGGCAACACTAAGGGAAAATAAAGAAAGGGGAATGAAGAAGGAGGCTCCTTTGCTACAGAAGGCTCGCTCACTCCTCGATCCGGCAGGGCTTCGCCGCTCTCTTAGAAAACCCCGACTCCTTCCTCCGGCAGGGCTTCGCCGCTCCTCTCTGGAATTTCAGATCTCAAAGGCTAAAGCTCTAGATCTGAAATTTCTCTCCCAAAACCAAGGCCAAGAGAATGGAGGCCCTAGGGGCCTATTTATAGGAAAAGCAAGGGGTAGGGGGCTGGTTGAGGACACCCCTAGGGGGGTGTCTCGGCTCGGCATGAAGGGCGTTGTCCTTTTTGTGAACAGTGCCGGGCTTCCCGATTGGTCCGGGTCTTCGTGATTCCGAAGTCCTATCCGCTCATGTAACTCGTCGATTCACTTCAGTCGTTCGTTGGCGTCGATTAGGCTCATGTGGATCGGATGGTGACGTTCATCGTCGTTCGTTAACACTGAACCGGTTGTGGAGAACTATAGGCAATTTTCGATGCCTACAGATACCCCCTCCAAAGTGTTCCTGACTCGTTTCTTTTATAGAAGAGGCTGGAATACTTTGGATGTGATTGATCTGGCCTTCAGTCGGCGTCAGGACCTGTAGTTAGCTTCAACTCTTGGTTCCTTCGATTTCCGGTCTATTCGATGCTTTGACGAATAGCCGAAGTTCTTCCGGCGCTGCGTTTATCGCTTGGCCGGCGTCGGAGTCTCGAGGTTGCAGCTGGTGGATTGAATTTGGCTAGTGTCATTGAGTTGACTTTGAACTACCTCCGCCACATTGTGCTGGCTTAGGGTTCTGAATCACTGGGGGTTGACTTTTTGTCGCAACGCGCTGTCCGGCGTTGACCTAAGGTTACGCGTTGACCGGCGCTCACCTTAGGGTTTCTAATCGTCGAACGTTGACTTTTGTTGCAACGCGTTGCTTGGCGTTGACCTAGGGTTACGCGTTGACCGGCGTTGACCCTTAGGGTTTTGAATCGTCGAACGTTGACTTGTGTGGACTTTGAATCCTCGAACGTTGACTTTTGTTGCAACGCGTTGAATGGCGTTGACCTAGGGTTACGCGTTGACCGGCGTTGACCCTTAGGGTTTCGGATCGTCAAACGTTGACTTTTGTCGCAACGCGTTGACTAGCGTTGACCTAGGGTTACGCGGTGACCGGCGTTGACCCTAGGGTTTCGAATCGCCATTAACACAGTTTATACTCGTACGTTTGCTGGAGTATACACAGTTTAAGCTCTTAAGGTATTGGAGCATCGCGGTCCCGAATGTTGGGGTTGCAGGACCAACTGTTAAAGTTGATTCATCTGCATGTGTGGATTTTGTCCTGAATTTGTTGGGTGCTCAAGTCACGAGACCAACTAGTGGAGTTGATGCGTCAATGACTCGCAGTTATAGAATTTTTGGCAAATCCTCAGCCATCAACGGATTTGATGAGCCTTTACCGACTACCGTTTGAGTCGGGCTAGCATGCGGATTGTTTAAGTCCGTTCCGCATGTGACGTTGTGCTAAGAGAGTTAACGCTCTTAGTGCTACGATATTGAATACGTAGACTTCGTCTTTCTCACGGGAATAGACTACCCGGCAACGCGTGTTAGGCGCTGACTTATCCTTTTTTGGCTAATCCCCAGCCTTCAACGGATTTGATTAGCCTTTACCGACTACCGTTTGAGTCGGGCTAGCATGCGGATTGTTTAAGTCCGCTCCTATGTGACGTTTAAGCTAAAAGAGTTAACCCTTTTAGTGCTACGATATTGAATACGTAGACTTCGTCTTTCTCACGGGAATAGACTACCCGGCAACGCGTGTTAGGCGCTGACTTATCCTTACTTAGGATTCAGGATAAAATTCCCCGTGCGTGTGAGGCACGGATTATGGTGTTATTAATAACAACCTGCCACAATGTTGAATATGTGGTCTTTTGTCCTTTTTACGGTCAAGGACTAACCGGCAATGCGTGTTAGACATAGGCTTTGGGATTTTTGGCAAACCCCCAGCCATCAACGGGTTTGATGTGCCTTTACCGATTACCGTTTGAATCGGGCTAGCATGTGAATTATTAAGACCCGTTTCACATGTAACGTTGTGCTAAGAGAATTGCTTCTCTTAGACTTAATGCTATGATTTTGAATACATAGACTTCGTCTTTCTCACGGGAATAGACTACCCGGCAACGCGTGTTAGGCGTTGACTTATCCCTACTCAGGCTTCGGGATAAAATTCCCCGTGCATCGAGTGCCCGGATTTGACAATCGTGTCTTTTCTAAAAGCAAAGACAGATTGAGAAACGGGAGAGGAAGAATTTTATATTCTATCTCCCGGTGCTGAAGAGGAAGAATTTTATATTCTATCTACAGCTGGAAAGGGAACTTGAGGTGGGATCCCCCACCCCCAGAATCCGGAATGATGAACTGGGAGTGGGTTCTCCACTCCGAGCATCGGAAAGGTCCGAGGAGAGGAAGAATTTTATATTCTATCTCCCGGTGCTGAAGAGGAAGAATTTTATATTCTATCTACAGCTGGAAAGGAAACTCGAGGTGGGATCTCCACCCCCAGAATCCGGAAGGATGAAACTAAGAGTGGGATCTCCACTCCGAGAATCGTAACAATTCGGATAACCCTAACTGTCGGAAGGTTTGATTACCCGATTTGGAAGTGGACCTCTCGTTCATTGGGGGAATCGAGAGGAGATTTTGGCTGTGGCCCTAACTGTATGAATGTTTGACCAAGCAGGAGTTTGAGACGACCTAACTGTCGGAAGGTTTGATCGCTCGATTTGAAGGTGGACCTCTCGTTCATTGGAGGAATCGAGAGGGGATTTTGGCTTTGGCCCTAACTTTTATAGGTTTGACCAGAACGCAAAGAGAGTGGAATACGGGTAGCAAAGAAAGTGCCAACCCATATTACCACTCAAAGGGAGACTTTAATGTTAGGCGTTTAGGACCTAGCACGTTGAGTCTGAGAAACGCCAATGACTGGCAGATGGGAATGTTGGTGGGTCCACTGTCGTTTGATTTGATCAGCGGATGGTTTGGTGAGGAAAGATTAACCTACCAGAAGATTGGATCTCTTCTCACAAAAATAACTCATAAGAGTTAGAGAATAAGAAGAGACATTCTGACCTTCAGAGTTCGAACGTGAATTTCTTATTCACCAATTCCACAATGATTGGGTTATCCCTAAGAATACCCATGTGGTATTCTTTCGGGAACTTCCCGATGCATTGGATAATCCACCCCCAGTTTCTCTCTTGGAACTGGGTTTGACTTGGTTGTCCGACCGGGTTATCCTTAAGAATATTAGCGTAATATCCTCCAGGAACTTCCCGTCAATGGTAGGAAATAGTTTAGACTCATATACCTATTGGAGTATCAGGGAGCAGTTTAACCTCATATACCGGTAGGAGGAATGAGAAACAGTTTATACTCGTATACTCTTTGGAGTGAGAAGCAGTTTATACTCTTATACTTATCGGAGTGTTGAGAAGCAGTTTATACTCGTATACTCATCGGAGTCATTGAGGAACAGTTTATACTCTTGTACTCTTTGGAGTATTGAGGAACAGTTTATACTCTTGTACTCTTTGGAGTATTGAGGAACAGTTTATACTCTTGTACTCTTTGGAGTATTGAGGAACAGTTTATACTCTTGTACTCTTTGGAGTATTGAGGAACAGTTTATACTCTTGTACTCTTTGGAGTATTGAGGAACAGTTTATACTCTTGTACTCTTTGGAGTATTGAGGAACAGTTTATACTCTTGTAC
Source organism: Asparagus officinalis (assembly GCF_001876935.1). Classification (NCBI taxonomy): domain Eukaryota; kingdom Viridiplantae; phylum Streptophyta; class Magnoliopsida; order Asparagales; family Asparagaceae; genus Asparagus; species Asparagus officinalis. The sequence goes on from NC_033803.1 coordinate 23,729,890, forward strand.
TCTTTGGAGTATTGAGGAACAGTTTATACTCTTGTACTCTTTGGAGTATTGAGGAACAGTTTATACTCTTGTACTCTTTGGAGTATTGAGGAACAGTTTATACTCTTGTACTCTTTGGAGTATTGAGGAACAGTTTATACTCTTGTACTCTTTGGAGTATTGAGGAACAGTTTATACTCTTGTACTCTTTGGAGTATTGAGGAACAGTTTATACTCTTGTACTCTTTGGAGTATTGAGGAACAGTTTATACTCTTGTACTCTTTGGAGTATTGAGGAACAGTTTATACTCTTGTACTCTTTGGAGTATTGAGGAACAGTTTATACTCTTGTACTCTTTGGAGTATTGAGGAACAGTTTATACTCTTGTACTCTTTGGAGTATTGAGGAACAGTTTATACTCTTGTACTCTTTGGAGTATTGAGGAACAGTTTATACTCTTGTACTCTTTGGAGTATTGAGGAACAGTTTATACTCTTGTACTCTTTGGAGTATTGAGGAACAGTTTATACTCTTGTACTCTTTGGAGTATTGAGGAACAGTTTATACTCTTGTACTCTTTGGAGTATTGAGGAACAGTTTATACTCTTGTACTCTTTGGAGTATTGAGGAACAGTTTATACTCTTGTACTCTTTGGAGTATTGAGGAACAGTTTATACTCTTGTACTCTTTGGAGTATTGAGGAACAGTTTATACTCTTGTACTCTTTGGAGTATTGAGGAACAGTTTATACTCTTGTACTCTTTGGAGTATTGAGGAACAGTTTATACTCTTGTACTCTTTGGAGTATTGAGGAACAGTTTATACTCTTGTACTCTTTGGAGTATTGAGGAACAGTTTATACTCTTGTACTCTTTGGAGTATTGAGGAACAGTTTATACTCTTGTACTCTTTGGAGTATTGAGGAACAGTTTATACTCTTGTACTCTTTGGAGTATTGAGGAACAGTTTATACTCTTGTACTCTTTGGAGTATTGAGGAACAGTTTATACTCTTGTACTCTTTGGAGTATTGAGGAACAGTTTATACTCTTGTACTCTTTGGAGTATTGAGGAACAGTTTATACTCTTGTACTCTTTGGAGTATTGAGGAACAGTTTATACTCTTGTACTCTTTGGAGTATTGAGGAACAGTTTATACTCTTGTACTCTTTGGAGTATTGAGGAACAGTTTATACTCTTGTACTCTTTGGAGTATTGAGGAACAGTTTATACTCTTGTACTCTTTGGAGTATTGAGGAACAGTTTATACTCTTGTACTCTTTGGAGTATTGAGGAACAGTTTATACTCTTGTACTCTTTGGAGTATTGAGGAACAGTTTATACTCTTGTACTCTTTGGAGTATTGAGGAACAGTTTATACTCTTGTACTCTTTGGAGTATTGAGGAACAGTTTATACTCTTGTACTCTTTGGAGTATTGAGGAACAGTTTATACTCTTGTACTCTTTGGAGTATTGAGGAACAGTTTATACTCTTGTACTCTTTGGAGTATTGAGGAACAGTTTATACTCTTGTACTCTTTGGAGTATTGAGGAACAGTTTATACTCTTGTACTCTTTGGAGTATTGAGGAACAGTTTATACTCTTGTACTCTTTGGAGTATTGAGGAACAGTTTATACTCTTGTACTCTTTGGAGTATTGAGGAACAGTTTATACTCTTGTACTCTTTGGAGTATTGAGGAACAGTTTATACTCTTGTACTCTTTGGAGTATTGAGGAACAGTTTATACTCTTGTACTCTTTGGAGTATTGAGGAACAGTTTATACTCTTGTACTCTTTGGAGTATTGAGGAACAGTTTATACTCTTGTACTCTTTGGAGTATTGAGGAACAGTTTATACTCTTGTACTCTTTGGAGTATTGAGGAACAGTTTATACTCTTGTACTCTTTGGAGTATTGAGGAACAGTTTATACTCTTGTACTCTTTGGAGTATTGAGGAACAGTTTATACTCTTGTACTCTTTGGAGTATTGAGGAACAGTTTATACTCTTGTACTCTTTGGAGTATTGAGGAACAGTTTATACTCTTGTACTCTTTGGAGTATTGAGGAACAGTTTATACTCTTGTACTCTTTGGAGTATTGAGGAACAGTTTATACTCTTGTACTCTTTGGAGTATTGAGGAACAGTTTATACTCTTGTACTCTTTGGAGTATTGAGGAACAGTTTATACTCTTGTACTCTTTGGAGTATTGAGGAACAGTTTATACTCTTGTACTCTTTGGAGTATTGAGGAACAGTTTATACTCTTGTACTCTTTGGAGTATTGAGGAACAGTTTATACTCTTGTACTCTTTGGAGTATTGAGGAACAGTTTATACTCTTGTACTCTTTGGAGTATTGAGGAACAGTTTATACTCTTGTACTCTTTGGAGTATTGAGGAACAGTTTATACTCTTGTACTCTTTGGAGTATTGAGGAACAGTTTATACTCTTGTACTCTTTGGAGTATTGAGGAACAGTTTATACTCTTGTACTCTTTGGAGTATTGAGGAACAGTTTATACTCTTGTACTCTTTGGAGTATTGAGGAACAGTTTATACTCTTGTACTCTTTGGAGTATTGAGGAACAGTTTATACTCTTGTACTCTTTGGAGTATTGAGGAACAGTTTATACTCTTGTACTCTTTGGAGTATTGAGGAACAGTTTATACTCTTGTACTCTTTGGAGTATTGAGGAACAGTTTATACTCTTGTACTCTTTGGAGTATTGAGGAACAGTTTATACTCTTGTACTCTTTGGAGTATTGAGGAACAGTTTATACTCTTGTACTCTTTGGAGTATTGAGGAACAGTTTATACTCTTGTACTCTTTGGAGTATTGAGGAACAGTTTATACTCTTGTACTCTTTGGAGTATTGAGGAACAGTTTATACTCTTGTACTCTTTGGAGTATTGAGGAACAGTTTATACTCTTGTACTCTTTGGAGTATTGAGGAACAGTTTATACTCTTGTACTCTTTGGAGTATTGAGGAACAGTTTATACTCTTGTACTCTTTGGAGTATTGAGGAACAGTTTATACTCTTGTACTCTTTGGAGTATTGAGGAACAGTTTATACTCTTGTACTCTTTGGAGTATTGAGGAACAGTTTATACTTCGTCGATCCGCGTGAGATCTAGAAGCTATAAGCGTATACCTCGGCTAAAGCGAGGTAATAGCTCTTCTTAGTATCAACGCTAAGGCCAATACTAAGGATCTGACGGGCGATGAAGGCTGATGTAGACCACTCCTCCTCTCGTTGAAGTACACGGGCACTCTCCACTGCAGCAGGGCTTCGCCAAGGCTCTCCAAAACTCCTCCTTCATCAAGGCACTCAAAGGGGCTATTTATAGGCTTTAGGAGGGGGCAAGGGGGTCTAGAGGACCACCAAGGGGTGCGGACACCCCTTGGTGTCTCGGCTATGGCCGAGACACCCTAGGGTGTCTCGGCCATGGCCGAGACACCCTTCCTGTTTGGGTGTCCCCGGTTCAGCCCGGGGCCGTGCCGTTGTCCCGCCGTTGACTCGCGGTTGATTCGTCGTCCGGATTCGGATTTGAGTGATTCCGGGTGCGTTGGATGCGCGACGAAGAGTTTGACCCGCTCTGGTGATTGGATTATCTGTAGAGTGGTCGAGGCATGAAGGGCGTTGTCCTTTTTGTGAACAGTGCCGGGCTTCCCGATTGGTCCGGGTCTTCGTGATTCCGAAGTCCTATCCGCTCATGTAACTCGTCGATTCACTTCAGTCGTTCGTCGGCGTCGATTAGGCTCATGTGGATCAGATAGTGACGTTCATCGTCGTTCTTTAACACTGAACCGTTCGTGGAGACCTATAGGCAATTTTCGATGCCTACACTATGTTCGGTCATTCCTTATTTACTTGTTCGCTATAGCTTGAGAGTGAATCACACAAGATAGTAAGTAAGAGATTAAAAGAGGATCATTGGACCTCTCTCTCGGTCTTCATCTCCGATGGTACCATTTGTTTAGTTACTTTGCTCATATCGCGCTATGATGACATTCTTCCTTTCGAACGACTGGCTGGATGAGACTCTTTCTCAACCTACTTTGAACTAGCTCGGTGAGTGTGATAGGTAAGTAGCCAATTTCGATGATTTGATGACAATTTATCAACATTTTCTTTTGCGATTGACGTAGTGACATCTGCTCTCTCTGCCCAATAGAAGGCTTCACTCATTACTTATTAGCTGCCAGACTTCCTATATAAAAAAGGAAAGTCCCTCCCGGATCACTCACCGAATCGAGATAGGTGGGAAACTAAGATGTAATGGATCAATCACTTGAGAATGACTCTGTCTTCCAGCCAGTAGCGAGCCAGATGCTTCCCGCCTTTCCTAAAAGGAGTAGAGGGAAACTCTTTCATGTCCTAGATGTCACTCACTCTATCTAGTAAGAGCAAGCAAAGTAGTATCGTATTCGAGCCGGGGGAGGCAGCCTTTCTATATAGTAGTAGATGACTGAATGCCCGACTGTAGTTCTTGGATTCACTCCGGTAACTAACTAAAGATAGCATTCCCAGTACGAGCAGTGGAAGAAAGCCATGACGATCTCTTTTCCTTAAGATTGTCCTTAGGCTTTCTAGTCCCGACCTATTCTCTCAATCTGATCTGGAAATTGAAGACACATAAGACAGCCTGAAAGAAGCATTCTTGGAATCTCTTGCTTTTGGGTATTGACCGTCTTTCCTTTCCCTGTTGGTCGAGCAGATGAGCTAGAAGCGAAAGAAGCTCATGTGCGATCCTTCACTTCAATCCCGTATAAAGAAGCTGCTCCGGTCATCGTAAGATCAAGTCGGCTTACCTCACAAAATGATCAAAATGTCTTGATGAATCCGAGAGTAGGACAGGGGAAGCAGTGGACGCAATCTATCTTAAACCAACCTCTCATCCCACCGCCTTGGGGCTGCCCACAGATGTACTGACCCGTAAAAGTCTATGGCTGGCAAGAGAGCACGAGAAAGCATTCTCCTGAACGACTATTCTATTTTTTCCCCTCCCCCGATTCGTGAGTGGTTGACTCTTTTTTTCATTCAACCCGACGCCGGTTCGTGATACGCGACACAGAAGACGTCGCCCTCTAATCAAGATATTGAAATGAATCTAGAAGAGTGGATCTTTCACTTCCTTTTTGTAATGGGGTTTGGGAAAGGGTACCTCTGCTCTTATCCCAATGCCTGCCCAAAACACCTGCCATTGTCACCGCAGAGAGGAGAACGACCTGATCATGCGAGTACTAATAGACAAACCCACTGGACAAGCACCTTCTACGGGGATCAATTCGTGCTACAAATGTCGTCATTGCTTTCATTTATTTGGCTAAGACCTATAGCACTACTTTGGCGAAAGCTTCCCAGTTAAGGTACTTCTATTCATCCAATTCAAAAAATGAACTAGGCAATTCTCTTTATCCTCCTTTCTTTAACCTACTACTTCTTCTATTAGCGGATCAGTACGTACATAGGTTTATTGTCTTCGTCATCTATCTGGAGGTATAGGGGCTTCCATTTCACCAGAATATTAAAGTTGTGCAGGGCAAAGAGTCGGTGGTGGAATGCGCTAGTCATCACTTGTTGAGTGCTCTTTACAGTCATCCATCTGGTGAGCATTTCCGTATCCATACTCTTAAAAGATTGAGGATGCAACAGCTAGTGAGGAACTATCTATGTTTAGAGGAAGTTAGGAGTCCTTTCAACGGGGAGGATCACATGCATGGGCAGAGTCCAAAAATAGAACAATTAGGGGAGAGCTCTCTGCACATGTAAAAGCACTCACTGAACAGGTACAGAATGTCATCATCTTCAACAACCACACGAAAAAACACATTCAAAAAAGTTATAGAAGGATAGAACGCTTGCCACAAACAAGTATGGGTCGTTGGTCGTGGAAAGTCTAAATCCAAGCTTTACTACAATGTCTATCCTCTTAGCTCACTTCCGTCATCCTTCCTAGCTATCGGGATGAAGAAGAGGTCACCAACCTCGAATGAATGAGGATTCACTCTTTTATCATATGCCCTGACCATAAGAGCTCGATATATATCAAGATGTTGTAATGCGTTCATTCGCCACTCGTCTAGTGCTTCCAATTCTACAAGTCGTGTCTCGGCATAATATAGTGAACCCATTGGGACATCACTAGTCACTACTAGTATCAACGAGGGTAACTCAATTTCAATTGGTAAAAGAGCTTCGGCACCATAAAAATAATAATCAAAGAGTAGTCCCCGTTAACTTCCTAACAGACGTGCAGTTCGCCCACACAGTAAGTGATAGTTTTTCATGCCAGTCTCTTTGTGATTCGTTCACAGTGCGGCTAAGAATCTGGATCAAAATCTTGTTCATTGCTTCCACCTGCCCGTTCGTCTGGAAGTTGTATGGTGACGAAAAATGTTGCTTTCTTATTTACTTGTGGAGGAGATCCTTCACGGGTTGGCTAATGAATTAGGAGCCGTTTTCGGCGATAATCCATTGTTTCGGGAATACCGAACCGAGAGATGATGTTCTCTTGAATGAATGCTACGACTGCTTGCCAAGTTGCTCACTTTAAAGGAATTGCCTCTACCCACTTCTACTCATCCTGTGCTCATCATTACTCATCTCTACCAATCTTGTCACTCATCTCTCACCTCACTCGTCTTTCCTCTTTATCATTTGGACCTATATACAAATTAAAAAAATCTTTTAGGGGTCCCAAAATAATTTTGCTTATTTAATTAATTTTACTTTTTCTCTCTGTCCTTTATCACTTTCTTTCTCTCCAGATCTCTCTCTCTGTCTTCCTCTCCCAATCTCTCTCTCTCACACTTCTCTTTCTCTGTCTCTTCTTTCGATCTCTGCCTCGTTCTCTCCCCCTGTTTCTATTCTGTTTACTCTCTCGATCTCTCTTTGTTTCTCTTCCATCCTTCTCTCCCCTGTCTCTCTCTCACCTTTTCCTCCCCTTTCTCTCGTTCCTCTCTCTCTCTCTTTCAATCTTTCTCCATGGTGGCAGGAGAAGCGGGGCATGGCGGCCGAAGAACGTTAACGGCTGAAAGACGCCCGCAGGGATATAGGTTGTACTTTTTCTATATTTTCGATAACTAACTAGTTAAAACATTCAATTGAATCACTAACCTTTTAAAGCTTAATCCTCTTCTTCTTTCCTCTGTTCCCAACGTTTCTCCCTCTTTGATTTTAATTTTTTTAAACTAATAATTTGGGTGAAATAGGGTATCCATGGCTCTTGAGTTCATAACTGGTTTTGGGCATTAATTATACATGTTCAGTTACAAGGCTTTTGGATTTCCACTTTCTAATAACTCTTCATTAACTAAAAGAAAACAACTGATATGCTACATCCTTCCCACCTTAAACAAAGTTTCATCCTCGAAACTTTACATACCTTGGTTCTTAAAAAGTTGAGGATACTTCTGTCGCATCTCATCTTTAAGCTCCCACATTGCTTCTCTTGCAGAGTGATTCTTCCATTGTACCTTCACATATCTAATAGTACATCTCCTAAGCACTTGTTCCTTATGATCTACAATACGTTCCGGGTGCTCCTCATATGATACGTCTTCCTTTAGCTCAATGGGTTCTAGCTCTATAACTTGATTTAGATCTCGAATAAATTTTCTCAGCATAGATATACATGAAATACATTGTTGACTCCAGCCAAAGAAGGCGGTAAAGCAAGCCTATGAGCGACTTCACCAACACACTAAAGAATTTCAAACGGTTCCACAAATCTTGGACTCAGCTTCCCTCAGATTCCAAATCTCTTCACACCTCTTCTTGGTGACACCTTTAAAAATACAAGATCACCTTCTTGAAATTCTAAGTCTCTCTTTCTCCGATCAGCATAACTCTTTTGTCTACTCTGTGCATTTTGAATATGCTCTCTTATCAAGTAAATTTTCTCTATAGCTTGTTGCACTAACTCAGGACCAAGAAGTTTGCTTTCTCTAACATCGTCCCAATGTATATGCGAACGACACTTCCTTCCGTATAGAGCTTCATACGGTGCCATCTTAATGCTTGATTGATAACTATTATTATATACAAACTCTGCCAATGGTAAATGCTCCTCTAATGATCCTTTCAAATCAATGATACAACATCTTAACTTATCCTCGAGAGTTTGAATTGTTCTCTCAGATTGACCATCTATTTGTGGATGATATGCTGAGCTAAAATAGAGTTTACTCTAAATAATTTTATATACACCTTTCCAATACTCTGATACGAATCTAGGTTCTCTATCATAGACTATCTCCACGGGTACACAATGAAGTCTAACTACTTCAGCAATATACAACTTCGCAAAGCTTCTCCAAGGAAAATTTCATATTGATTGGCAAGAATGGAGCCGACTTAGTCAGACAGTCCACTATGACCCATATAATGTTGTTACCCCTTGCAGATCTTGGTAATCCTAAGACAAAATCCATTGAAATCTTCTCCCACTTCCATATTGGTATGTCGAGATTTTGAGTTAATCCGGCTAGCCTCTGATGCTCTACTTTTACTTGTTGACATATTTCACACTCTGAAACATATTTGCTAATATCTCTCTTCATATTATTCCACCAATATATCTCTTTCAAATCTTTATACATTTTGGTTACACTAGGATGCATTGTATATCCAGAATGATGAGCCTCCTTCAAAATCTTCTTCTTCAATTCTGGATTATTCGGAACACAGAGTCGATTTATGAACCTAAGGGATCTATCATGGTGTGTTACAAAATCTGGTTGTTTACCATCCCTGGCTCATTTCCGAATGGCCTCCAAATCCAAGTCATCTTTTTGGGTGATCTTAATCTCATCAACCAGAGCAGGTTGTACCTAGATGTTATTCAATTCGGCCGATGGTTGTTGACATCGGATCTTAATTCTCAATCAATCCAAATCTTCTAATATATGCCTTTGTTGAGTAATGAGACAAGCTATATTACTCTTTCGACTAAGTGCATCAACAACTATATTGGCTTTTCCTAGGTGATAATTAATACTAACATCATAATCTTTATGTAGCTCCAACCATCTCATTTGTCTCATGTTCAACTCTTTTTGAGTAAAAATATATTTTAAACTCTTGTGATTGGTATAAATTTCACAATACACTCCATAAAGATAATGTCTCCAAAATTTTAATGCAAAAATAACAGCCCAACTAAAATCATGTGTTGGATAATTTTGCTCATAAGATTTTAGTTGTCGAGAGCTATAAGCTACCACTTTTCCATTTTGCATGAGCACACATCCCAAACCTTTATGAGAGGCATCACTATACAAAGTAAAAACTTCTCCTGCAATTGGTATAGTGAGAATTGGTGCAGACACTAGTCTATTCTTTAACTCTTAAAAGCTCATTTCGCATTCTTCAGACCAAACAAATTTGATTCTCTTTTGAGTCAAACTGGTCAAAGGTGAGGCAATACGAGAATCCTTCTACAAACCACTGATAATAACCTGCCATGCCAAGAAAGCTACGGATTTCATGAACATTTGTTGGTCTTTTCCAATTCACAACTACTTTAATTTTTGTTGAATCTACTAAGACTCCATCCTTCGAAATAACATGTCCTAGAAAAGACACAATATCTAACCAAAACTCGCACTTCTTAAATTTTGCATAGAGTTTTTCCTTTCTCAAAACACCAAGCACTCACCGTAGATGTTCCTCATGCTCCTTCTGGTTCTTCGAATATATCAAGATATCATCTATAAATATCACCACAAAATGATCTAAGAAGGGTTTGAACACCCTATTCATGAGATCCATGAAAAATACAGGTGCATTCGTTAACCCGAATGGTAACACAAGAAATTCATAATGACCATAACGGGTACGAAATGCAGTCTTTGGAATGTATTTAGTCTTAATCTTCAATTGATGATAGCCCGATCGTAGATCGATCTCTCCTTCTGGTTCTTCGAATATATCAAGATATCATCTATAAATATCACCACAAAATGATCTAAGAAGGGTTTGAACACCCTATTCATGAGATCCATGAAAATTGCAGGTGCATTCGTTAACCCGAATGGTAAAAAAAGAAATTCATAATGACCATAACGGGTACGAAATGTAGTTTTTGGAATATCTTCAGCCTTAATCTTCAATTGATGATAGCTCGATCGTAGATCGATCTTGGAAAACACCTGAGCTCCTTACAATTGGTCGAACAAATCATCAATTCTTGGTAAGGGATATTTATTCCGTATAGTCACCTTAGTGAGCTCTCGATAGTCAATACATAACCGCATGTTTCCATCTTTCTTCTTCACAAATAACACCGGTGCACCCCAAGGTGAAACACTGGGTCTAACAAACCCTTTATCCAGAAGTTCTTGCAACTGCTCCTTAAGTTCTTTTAGTTCTGCTGGAGCCATTCTATAAGGGGCCTTTGAGATCGAACTTGTGCCTGGAACTAATTAAATAGAAAATTCTATTTCCCTAACGGGTGGCATTCCGGGGAGATCTTTTGGAAAGACATCTGGAAATTCACGCACGATAGGAATTTGATCCAGACTAACTTCTTTCTGGCTTAAGTCTTGCACTGATGCTAGAAAACTAGTCCACCCGTTCCTCAACATGTGATGAGCTTGAAGGGCTGATATAATGCGCATAGGCTTTGCACTTTACTACCTTCAAAGCAAAACTCCGATTGATCGGGGATTTTAAACACCGCCTTTTTCTCTCGACATAGAATAGATGCATGATTTTCTAGATAACCAATCCATTCCTATAATAATGTCATAATCATGCATATTAAGGATAATCAGTTCCGTTAAAAGCTCCATATCCACTATTTTTATCTTACATTTGCAATACTTATTAGATATAGTATGTTATCTCCTGGTGTGCTAACATACATTTCATGCTCTAGTGCATCACATGGCAATCCTTTCTTTCTAACAAATTATGCAACAATAAAAGAATGCGAAGCTCCAAAATCAAATAGAACTTGAGCAAAAGTAGAAAATATAGGTATAGTACCTGACACCACATTATTATTTGCCAGAGCCTCTTGCTCGGTTAGAGAGTAAACTCGAGCTTTCACTTGATGACGCTGATCACGTTGAGATGTATTATGACTTGGAGTTTCATTCAACTTAGGACAATCTACGATCTTGTGATCCTTTTGGCCACACCTCAAACAAGCACCTGTAACTCTCCAATAATTCTTTGCTTCATGATTAGACTTGTCACATATGGTGCATCTCATCGACTTCTAGTTCATAGTCTGCTTTCCTTTTGAATCCATATTTTATCTCTTGTTTTGCTAGTTTTTGTTGTGACCTCCACGTCCGTCCGATCTAAAGCTCTTCTTCATATCATCATTTTTACGGTCATCAACCGAGAAAATTTCTTTTCGTTCCTTTTCGATCACTAAAGCTTTCTTCAATACTGTTGCATAAGTGGAGAGTTCAAATGAGCTCACTTGAAATCTTATCTGGGGTTGCAGACACTCCTCAAAATGACGTGCTCTATCTTCTTCTTCAGTTACAATAAATTGGGGTGCAAACTTAGATAGATAAGTAAATTCCTCCTCATACTTCACCACAATCTTATCATTTTGCTTCAGCTCATGAAATTCCTTCTCCTTCTACTAGAGAATAGTCTTTGAAAAGTATTTATTATAAAAGACTTTCTTAAATTCTTCCTAAGATATTTGGTCAGCATCATCTCCTAGAATTCTCTGCTGCGTTTGCCACCAGCCATATGCACGTCCATTTAACATATATATTACGTAAGCCACTTTTTCTCCATCAGGATACTTCATGTAAGTAAAGACTTTCTCCATTTCTATGATCCAGTCTTTAGCTATCATAGGATCAACACTTCCTTCGAAGGTAGGCGGTGTCAACCTCTTAAACTCCGCCATACCACTTCGTAATCGAGGATGATCAATGTCTCGAGATTCTTGCTGTTTGTTAAGTTGTTGTTGCTGATTTTGCATCATAGAGGTGAGATTTGTATCATCTGCAACATAGCATTGGCATCCATTTGATTTTCTCCAGAACCAGATCCACGTACATTTCTACCACTAAACATTTGCCCCAAAGTCTGGTGCAAATCACTTTCTTGAGTTGTATTAGTGTTCGTGTTGTTCCTAGCCATCTAGTTATAAAGCAAACAAATAATATATTAATAACCCCTAAAAACAATTCTAAAATTTTATTTCTAAACGCTACTATCTATAGACTTCTAAGCCTAGAACTTCTAAACCTAGGTTCTGATACCACAACTTGTCATGCCCCCAAAATGTGCATTTAATTTTGAGATGCATGACAACGGCAACACGTGCACAAGCACATGCTAAGCCTGCGGTGCCTTCCATATTACAATAATCTTCATATTAAAAAAGCTTTATTGACAAATAAAAAAGTCTTAGAGCAAAACTACATTATAACAAGTTCACTCTAATGAGTCAAAATACTCTTATTAAATATGTATAGTAGCATAACTAGAATAACTACAACTTCAACATTAAACACTCTAAAAGATTCTTCTCATGTTCCAAAGCTCCGAGATTTGATAAAGCTATCTAATTTTCATCTGAAAAAGATTGAAAAACAACGGGGTGAGTTTACACTCAGTGAGCAGAAAACTTATCATTAGCAGATCAGTCACGTTTAAAAACTTATCAATACTAAAATTTAAATAAGATATCATCAAAAAGATTGATTGATAAATGAATAATATTTCGAATAAGAGGAATTTCCAAGAATAGCATGTGACATTGTCATAAAAGAATATTCACAAATTTAAGAAATGATACGAATGAACACTAAATACTTTTAAAACTGTAATTATTGATCTAAATTCACAATTGTAAAACTTTCTCAGTTATCATACTAAGGCTACAAAAATTATAGCCCAGTAGCATGAGAATGCGCATCAAATCACTATAAGTCAATCTGGGGACAGAATGTACCTAGCACTACCATAGGTTGCTCAAATGCCACTTCACTTTTGCCAAAAGGGCACTTTAACACTGGTCAGTATATTCAACACCATACAATAGGCTTAATCAAATCACTTCACTTCATAGTGGACTTCTGAGGATTTTTAACATTTAAAACATTTTTTTTGCTCAAAGTATCGCTCACAATTTTCACTTATACGAAAAGCATTATAAATGCTTAAACACATTTGCAAACTTTTCTCATATCAATTTTATGAAAATTGAATATTCATGAATATAAACGAAAAGATAATTTATTTTTGTCAAATATAACTCTTTAATAAATGCATTTGATTAGTAAATTTGAAATGATATATTTTCATTAATCTCATATACTAAACAATATTTATCTTGTAAAAGATAAATAGCTATCACATTCAAATTTGTTAATAATTACTATCAATGAACAGAATAACATGTCTGATCCATCATTTCTCTATACGAAAATAAAATTATCTTTTAAATAATATATAATAGAAAATAACCAATGAGAAGAGTTCTACTCACCTTTAAAGATCTTGTAACAATTTGGAGAACTGTACTCCAAGATTTTACTCCTCGATCAAACCTATAATCATACAATATGCATAAAAACTAAAAATTCCATACTCAAACTATTTTGGATATAAAACTAATAGTTCTAGTTTCTAGGGGGTTTTCTAAAATTTATTTCTATCCTTCTTTAAACAGAACTTGGGCCTAACAATAACTTTTTCCAGTCCTTTTTCAACCATAAATCATTTTAGTTAGGTCTGTTCAAAATTCTTACATGATTCAGGGATTTAAATAGAATTTTTTCTTTCCTCTTTATCATTTGGACCTATATACAAACTAAAAAATCTTTTAGAGGTCCCAAAATAATTTTGCTTTTTTAATTAATTTCACTTTTTCTCTCTCTCCTTTATCACTTTCTTTCACTCCAGATCTCTCTCTCTCTTTCTCTCCAGATCTCTCTCTTTCTCTCACTTCTCTTTCTCTCTCTTTCTCTTCTGATCTCTCTCTGTTTCTCTATCCGATCTCTCTCTCTATTCCTCTCTCTCCTCTTCCTCTCTCGTATTCCTCTCTCTCTGTCTGTTTCTCTCTCCGATCTCTCTCTCTTTTTCTCTCTCTCCTCTTCCTCTCTCTTCATGGCGACAGGAGGGCGATGGTGATCATCGGCGACCAGAAGCGGCCGGTGGCTAGACCCCCCTGGATCTAGCTTAGTAAATTTTTTTCTACTACTTTTCATAACTAACTAGTAAAGACATATAATTGAATCACTAATCTTTTGAAGCTTAATCCTCTTCTTCTTTTCTCTGTTCCCAACGTTTCTCCCACTTTGATTTCAAATTTTTTATACTGATAATTTGGGTGAAATAGGGTATCCATGGCTTTTGAGTTCATAACTGGTTTTGGGCATTAATTATACATGTTCAGTTCAAGGCTTTTGGATTTCCACTTTCTAATAACTCTTCATTAACTAAAAGAAAACAACTGGTACTCTACACTTCTTACCGACTCGAAAGAGGAGAGAACTACTCTTGCGGCCGAGCAAGAAATAAATCCTGGATCTAGCACCAGGTCAGGAAGAACATACCTGAAAAGATACGACCAAGCTGCTCAAGGAGCAGGGAAGCAAGCTGAAGAGACTGGGGGTATCATTGCCAAGAATATGCCGATAAAGAGAGGCAAAAGGAGGTTCTCTATAATAAGAACCTTCTCCAACAAGAAGCTAGGGGATCAAGCACTACCGTCCGTTTCAACGTCCTAGCACAACTAGCCAATATTCCTACCAGGATCACTCTTTATGATCTTCTGAATTGTCCAAATCCACAAGGAGAGCTCTGATCAAAGCTTTACCGGATACAAAGAGCTTTATCACACAATTTCCTGTAGTCCTAGAAGCTATAGAAGAACCTTCTTGTGCACAGTGCCTGTAAGCTGTAAAAAGTCTACCCTGCATATCGTTCACACAAGAAGATATGCAAATCAAGCACAAACATGATAGACCTTTGTACTATACAGGGTATATCGGGTCTTCTGAGATCAGTCGTGTCCAGGTCGACCTAGGGTCCGCACTCACCATCATACCGTACAGGGTCATGCAATTCTTAGGGATTCCTCTGCATCGGCTAAGCTCCACCTAAACTACTATCTTTAGCTTCAATGCTAATAGCACGCGACCTATGGGCAAAATCAAACTCAAGTGCCAGATTGGAGATCTCAAGTCGAAAGTGACTTGCTACATCATAGATGCAGACATGTCCTATAATCTATTGTTGGGACGATCTTGGATTCATACAAATCACATTGTTCCATCTACCCTCTATCAAGTGATGAAATATGCCAATGATGAGGGAGAGGTCAGAACCTTAATGATACGGATGTATCTTCTTCTCTGCTTTAGGGGCTTAGCGATCCTCATGGGAGCTTGAAGATATACGATTCTCATGGTAGCTTGAGAATAGAAGTGTCAGGTTAAAGTGTGAAGCGAAACGGCAAGTGCGAAATCAAAGCGAGTAGTTTTTAGTTCATAAGTCGACTCAAGGTTTGCATAAGTCGATTTATAAGTCGACTTAAGGTTTGCATGAGTTGACTTACGAAACCCACTCCAGATATCAAAAACATTTTGCTGAATCGACTTATGTGAGCATAAGTCAACTTAAGGGGGTCATGCATGTCTGTGCATGTTTTCGACTGTTTATAAGTCGACTTACGAAACCCGTAAGTCAACTTATAACGGGTTGGGTTGTTTTTCCAGGTTCCTGGTGGGATTTGGTTTCTAGGGTTTGTATAAATTAAAACCCTATTATTTAGGGATTTCCTAACCAGAAATTGGTAAGATTAGAGATTAGAGAGGATTGTTCTCTATTATAGAGAGATTGTGAGAGAGATTTGTAAAACAATTGATACTCATAATCTAAAGAAGATATTTTCCTTCGCTAAAACTGAATTGTCTTGTGCTTTCTATTGTCTTCTTCTCAACCCACCTTTGATAATTCCATGATCAAAGGTGATCGCACGGTGGCTCGTATCAAGTTGGTATCAGAGCGACCAGATCCTATGAAGGGGGTATCCTGTGTATGTTCCTTACTCGTTCATAATACAAAAAGCTAGGCAAGATCCTATTTTTTGGAAGAGGTCCAAAAATTAAGGAACAAGAAGATGACTGAAAGTGATAACTCATCGAGACTTGATGCATTGGAGAAGCAGATTGAGACGATAGGGTGAATCTTCTTCAAAATTTAAGAAGAAACCTATGGAGTACGATGGAGAGAGCGTGAATTCTGATTCCGACGAGGAGACAGAGACCGTCAAGACTGTTCCGCACCAAAGGGGTAAGGGTCTTTATCAGAATCTGAAGATTGACTTCGAGATAGAGATTCTTGTTTATGATGGGAGTATTGACGTCGAGAGGCTTGATGACTGAATCGAGCGGATGGAGACGTATTTTACTCTTTATGGCTATTCGTCCAAAGAGAAGATTGTGTTCGCAACTTTGAAGCTTTCAGGACATGTGTTGACATGGTGGAAATCCTACTGTAAGCAGGAGAAGAAGATGGTGTCATGGAACAAGTTCAAGGAGCTACTGAGGAAGCAGTTCTACCTAGTGTGTTTCCTTAAATAGCGTTGGTACAAGTAGCACGGCTTGCGCCAGAGGTTAAATCAGACCATTCAAGAATACACCATGGAGTTCTAGCAGCAGGCGATGGTCCTTAACATCGCAACAGATGAGTACTCTATTTTTATAAAGTATATGGCGGGTCTAAACAAATATATCTGGAAGGAGATAAAGCTGTTCACGGTTGAGTCAATTACAGAGGCGAGCGTGAAGGCTATTGCCATTGAAGGCAAATAGTAGAAAAGCAACAAGACGAAGGGAGATGCTAAGCAAGCTGGAGGCGAGTCTAGTGGTTCCTAACCTAAGAAGGAGAAGGAGAAGGAGAAGGGTGATCCAGGGAAAGCAGGACTAATTTGTAGTCATTATGAGAAGACATGATACGTAGCTGATCGGTGCTGGGAGAAGAAGTATCCTCATCTCAAACCGAAGGGATTGAAGAAGAAGGAGGAGAAAAAGGCATACATGATAGCACAAGGTCCGAATAAAGTCCCTGGGATGACGAAGCCCAATAGTAGTCTCAACCTTATATCAGGGAAGCAGGCCACGAAGGAGGACGAAGACCCTAGAGAGAACCTTTTTGTTCTTAAGTTGCAAGTGAAGACCAATTTGGTAGATGCTATAGTTGATCCAGGCAGCAAGAAGAATTTAATATTCGCAGCCTTGGTTCAGAAACTAGATCTAAAGATGGTCAAGCATCCAAAGCCATATCTGTTATAATGTACTTTTAGATTTGCACTCCACGAATCGTATATTGACGAGGTCACATACGACGTAGTTCCATTGGATGTTTGTCAGGTTATACTGGATAATCCGTATTTGTGGGTGTAGGCGTATAAAACTGCTTATAGGTGCCTTAGCACAGCTCGGCACAAACCGACGAACCATCGGGTGACGTATCCAAACACGAGCGTCAGTCCACAACGCCAAAGCCAAGTGATACGCGACGGAGCGGATTAACGAGGCTACGAGGCTAACGAACCGCACAGAATCAAGCTAACGGGTTGAGGAATCAACGAGTCATCCAACCAAGAGCGGACTCGGACGAATCATGATCGAATCAAGATCAGTTTCGGACTCGAATTCAGAAACGGACTTACTGCCAAATCAGGAACCGGATTTACTGCCAAATCAGGTCAACGAATCGAGTCCGAACAAATCAACCACACAACCGAATCACGGATAGAACCGAAAAACGGATACAACGACAAAACGACGAAACCCAACACCAAGGGGGGGCTCGGCCGAAACCGAGCCACCTCTAGGTGGCTCGGCCAAGGCCGGTCTCCACGAACGGTTCAGTGTTAAAGAACGACGATGAACGTCACTATCCGATCCACATGAGGCCAAAGCCGAGCCACCTTGAGGTGGCTCGGTGTGTCGGCCACCTGTGCGCGGGCACAGTGAAGGTGGCCTATAAATAGAGGGCTTGGTTCATTTGTTGAAGGGTTGGAAAATTTGGAGAGGCGAAGCTCTGCTGGATTCAAGACTCAGATCTAAAAAAGATCCAAGCTTTGGGACTTCGAGGACTTGCTCTTCCAGATCCGGTGCTCGGCGATCGTCAACGCCAAATAAGGCAAGAGTTTGAGAGGACCAGATCTCAGATCTACGCAGGCATACTCTGGATCAAAGCTTGGTCTTTGATCCCGAGAACTAAAGGCTACTATTTTCTTGGCGAAATAGTACCCTCGGCTATTATTTCCTTGGCGAAATAATACCCGTCATACTGCGTAGATCCGACCAGATCTAGATCTCGCGGTGGTCCACGGATAAACCCCGGCGCAGGCAAACAACCCACGCAAGCGAGCGACCGCAAAACAGGAGCTCGTGATTTGTTCGACAAACAAGGATAACGCAAGTCCAAGAAGTTCTCCTCCAAGAGAAAGGCTCGTTGGTACGAAGACGTCGAAAATACCAACGAAGATCTCGCCCCGTTTGATGCCAAAGTCGCATCGGGTGAGATTCCTCCAATTCCCAACCAGGTCGGAGCTGCTCTGGCCAACCCTTCTGCCGCAGAGGGCGTGGTGACTCTCTCGAAGAGAGCCCGCCAAAGGCAACGTCAACGCCTTGCGAAACAGTTCGCAAAGGCCATGGAGTCCGTTGACGGGATCCGCTACAACGCGGATCTGAAGAACAAAAGAGGCAAGCAGCCTCAACAATCAATGAATGGTGGTTCCTCCAAGCCGCCAACAATGGAATGGGTCCGTGTCAAACGGAACCGATCAACGCTAGAGGAGCGCATTCACAAGCGCCGCGCATTATCAGCGCAGGCAAGGGCTCAAGCTAAAGAAGCCCGTAGGAAGCTGCAGAAAGAGGTGGCCAAGAAGCCGCCATCAACCCGCCAAGTATGGAGGCCGAAGCAGCCTCTAACAAAAGTTCAACCACCGGCGAATCAACCCAAGTCGCCGATAATTCCAATAGCTTCTCCGGGAGATCATGCAGAATCATCCCGAAAGAAGAAACCAGTTTTGGAGCGCCTTGGTCCAATTCACAATGAGCGAATCAAAGCTCCAATCCAAGGACGTTTGGGCCCACTAAGAAAACCACGAACGAATCAACATGATGGGGGTCGCCGCAACCCTCAACATGACAAAGAAATCGTGGCACCCAAGCGCACTACTTTGCGCATCGAAGTTCAGGAGCCCGTTGAGAATTCACGCCCACAAAGGCGCGTTTCGAGGCGCGTGACTCTCGAAAGTCCAAAGAAGGTAATTCACTCTCAGAAGGAAACGTTATCGTCTGATGATAATTGCGTTATACCTGAGAAATCGTGCCGACACACTATAGGTTGCTCCGACTTTCAAACAGAAGAGCTGTACTATCATGCTGGGGGTACGAGCAAAGCCAGAAAGAGAAGTCCTCGAAGGCTAGAAACTCAGTGCCCTTGTTCAAAGCTCATTCGGGCGGTACTGTCTGAGTGCAACTGCATCAAGGCAGTCTCCGAGAGAATTTCAGTGTTCGAAAGGCTTAGTACCGAAGCGCCAAAACCAAGGCATAGGCGTTTTCAGCAAAGAAGAATGGTGGTTGAAGATGGAGAATTTCCGAGGGTCACCACCAACATGACCAGCAGAGGGACATCGGCACGAGATAATCTCGAGTCAATTCTGAAAGCATCCCAGCGTATAACACGTTTGCAGTCCGGAGCCATCAAACGAAAAACTTACGGTAGGGTTTGGACAAGGGTACCTTCAGAAGATGAAGAGTCGGATGCCGGTTCGGCAGTCGCATCTGGCAACATAGTATCCAGCGAGGGGCAACCCCGCGAGGCACTTATGATAAGTGCAGAACAAGTGGCCAAGATGCTTGAAGAGGCCATGGCTAAACAACAGGAGGCCTTCAGGTTCGAAATGCAGATGGCCATGCAGAACATGAGAGAAATGCATGAGCAACTAATTTAGGCACTGACGAACCAGCAAGGCGAACCAAGCCGCCGTAACCAGGTCATTCAGGAAGAGGAGCACACGGATACGGATGAAGCTCATAATGCCAATAATCCTCCCGTCAATGCAGGGGGTGGTAATGAGGACGCTAGTCGTAATGCCACACTTCCGCCTCAGAATCGTGCTAACAAAAACACAGGCGAAAGTCTGAAGATCAAGAACCTCGAGAGCAAAATCAACACATTGATCTCCGCTCAAGAGACGAAGAAAACAGGCATTCCCTGTCCATACCCAAGAGAGTGGGAATCGATCCCATATCCGGTGAAGTTCAACCTAATTAACTTCACGCCGTTTAATGGGATGGGTTTACCCACTCAACATTTGATTTACTTTAAATCACACTTGGGGTTAATCTCCGGCAATGAGCCTCTGATGGTGCGGTCATTCGTCGGCACTCTTCGCGGAGCCGCCTTCGATTGGTATCGCCGCCTCAAGCCAGGTAGCGTGAACAGCTGGGACGATATGGAGACCATGTTCCTCACCAATTTATTCGACGACGACACCGAGATATCTATCAGATCATTGCTCGATGAGAAGCAGAAGGACGAGGAGTTAGTCGACACCTTCGTCAAAAGGTTTCGGAACAAGGCGATGAACTGCCGGGACCCGATCACTGAGAAATTCATTCTCCAGACCTGCCATAATAATCTGTCCTTGGATGTGTTGGAAGCAATGGGGACAGCACCGTCCAAAATGTGGAAGGATCTGAAGGTCCGAGGAGAGCAAGCTGAGCGATTCCTTAGGAGAAAGAAGGCGGAGAGAGGCCAACAGGCGACAAATGCTCCAGCACAGAATTTCAACCCAAGGGGGAAAGGTAAGGCACATGCTAATGCAGTTGATGCTAATCAAACTTTTCAATTGCAACCTCAGCAACAGCAGCAGTAAAGAGCGCCACAACAATCACAGCCGCAATGGCAACAATGGTCTCAGAAGAAAAGAGCGGAGCCGAGATTTCCTAAGGTGTACTCCTTCAAAGATGACGAGGTGCCCGGCATCTTCAAGTACCTGTTGGAGAACAACAAAATCCAGCTGCCAGCGATCGTGGATCAAGAGGGGGCTAGCAAAGTGACGGATCCGAAGTATTGCGCATACCATAGAGCGGTCCACCACCCTACCAAATCATGCTTCCACCTCAAGGACAAGATCCAAGCGCTAATTGATGTAGGCGTCATAACCCCGAAGCCTGCCAAGAATGTGGGAGCAAAAACGGCGAAATCCTCTGGGTTCATCTGGATCTCATTAGAGATGAGCAGTGAGCGACATCCTCGAAAAGAAAGGGTAAAGGCAAGTCCTGCAATGGTACTTCCGCAATTTTCGAAGAAGATGGCGATGAAGCTCCTGTTTTCCCGCTTTCTGAAGAAGAACAAGAAGTTTTTGCCACTAGAAGCGGAAACCAGTACCACTTCAACTATCCGTCACCTAGTGATCAGTTAGCTGAGCAGGGGGTGACTAAACGGGGACCAGCCAAAACTCTCACGAAGCTGGGGGTGATTACGGTTCCTAAACCGATTGAAGATGCTCGACGACAACCGGCGGATAAACAAAAACCCCAGGAAATACAGAATCCGAAGCAGTCTCGTTTCAGTCGTCCGATTGGAAGGGATAAACCAGAGAGTTCGAAAACTCCGCGCGTCTTCGATATCATGGCTCAATTAGCCAATATTCCAGCGCGGATAACGTTGTATGAGTTGCTAAAACCCCAGGAAATACAGAATCCGAACCAGCCTCGTTTCAGTCGTCCGATTGGAAGGGATAAACCGGAGAGTTCGAAAACTCCGCGCGTCTTCGATATCATGGCTCAATTAGCCAATATTCCAGCACGGATAACGTTGTATGAGTTGCGAACCAGCCTCGTTTCAGTCGTCCGATTGGAAGGGATAAACCGGAGAGTTCGAAAACTCCGCGCGTCTTCGATATCATGGCTCAATTAGCCAATATTCCAGCACGGATAACGTTGTATGAGTTGCTGCGGTTGTCTAAGGAGACTAGGGAAGGCGTCTACAGGCACGGTTATATACGGATTCAACACCAGCGGGTCAAGGCCTTTAGGTAAAATTCGGGTAAAGTGCCAAATGGGCGATCTGAAGACAGAGGTCACGTGCTATGTTATTGATGCTGAGACGTCATATAACTTACTATTGGGTTGGCCTTGGATCCATAGTAATGTTATAGTTCCATCCACCCTACATCAGTGTCTGAAATATGTCAACACTGGTGGAAGGGTCAGGACGGTGGTCGCGGATAAACAACCATTTAAAGGGTTTGAGAATTATTTCACTGATTCTCTCCTTTATGGTAACGAATCCGACACGGAACCATCGGTCCAGGGCACGGACAGCGGAGAAGAAGCTGATTCCAAAGCCGGATTCGATTACAATGGTGGTTTTGTTTTAAATGACATTGTACCCTTTGTAATCAATCTTGACGATGAACAATCGTCAGATGGAAGTTGTAACTGGCAACTTACCGATATTGAAATAAAAGACGATTTGGAGTACTCCCTGTCTCTTGATGATGTG
>NC_033803.1:23754248-23770654 GCF_001876935.1 Asparagus officinalis
GCAGAAGTATATGATGACTTGCCGGATAAAACCCACGAGGTTAACACGACGTCGTACCAACAAGTATGGCAATTATATTTTGATGGTGCTTCGAGAGCAGTTAATAGGGTAATAACCCCAGGAGGTTCTACAGTTTCCTCTGGGGTTGGAGTTGTCTTAATTTCCCCGGGGAAGCATGTGATGCCTCGAGCTTATTCATTGACTAGTCCGTGCTCCAATAACGTAGCTGAGTACAATGCGCTTCTCATTGGACTCAGTTTCGCCAAGGAGCTGGGGGTCGAATATCTCGAAGCTTTTGGGGATTCTCAATTGATAGTCAACCAAGTCCGTGGAGAGTATGAAGTCAGGAACCAAGACCTGATCCCGTACCACCAGGAGGCCATCAAAATGGCAGAATCTTTTAAAGAATTCTTTATTGAATACATCCCTCGTCTCCAGAACGCTTATGCGGATGCACTGGCAGCACTAGCAGTATCACTTGCACAGCCTCCCGAAACTGAGGTATTAGTCACAGTGAGGACGCACTTGCGCAGCCTCCCGAAACTGAACTGTTAGTCACAGTAAGGACGCATCAACTCTGCATACCTATATATGATATGGATATTGAAGAGGAAGATGATAGAAACATAAGCGCAAAGGAGGTGAATTCAACCCAAATTAGGTCTGAGTCCCGAGATTGGCGTTTTCCTATCATTGACTACGTCCAATATGGTATTTTGCCAGAGGATGTAAAAGAAAGGGAATCAATCCGTCGAAGAGCACCAAGATTCTTCTATAATACCGAGACCCATACATTATACCGTAGAGGGTACGATGGTTTGTTACTCCGATGCCTTTCGAACAAAGAAGCAGAAGAAGTTCTTAAGGAAGCACACGAAGGAGAATGTGGTGCACATCAGCCCGGCCCAAACTGTATGATCGTATCAGGAGAATGGGATATTTTTGGCCAACAATGGTTCGTGACGCAATCGAATACGCTCGAGAGTGTCATGCTTGTCAAATACATGCAAATTATATGCATCAGCCGCCAGAGCAGTTGCACACGTCAACCACGTCTTAGCCGTTCGAGACATGGGGTATGGACATCGTTGGTCCTATTTTTCCCCCTTCAGTCAAAGGTGACCGATTCATCCTCGCAATCACAGATTACTTCTCAAAGTGGGCTGAAGCAATTCCGCTTAGAGAAGTGAAGACGAACAACGTCATCAATTTCATCAAGCATCATGTTATATACCGACACGGCGTGCCAAGACGGATCATTATGACAACGGTCCACAGTTCATAAGCAACGCCTTCGTCATGTTTTGTGACAAGTTCAAAATTGAAGATATTTCGTCAACAGCTTACTATCCCGCTGCGAATGGATTAGCTGAGGCGTTCAACAAGACGATCATTAAGATCCTGTCAAAGCTCGTGAAGACCAATAAACGAGACTGGGACGATAAACTCGGTGAAGCACTCTGGGCTTATCGCACCACCATACGCACACCTACGGGAGCTACCCCATATTCGTTGGTATACGGATGTGAAGCTGTGCTACCATTTCAGGCCAGGATGTCTAGGGCTTTTAACAAAAGAGTCCGACAGAGAAGCTTCAAGGAAGGAGATCTGGTCCTCGCTGCTCGCCGACCAATAATTCTCACCTCCAAGAAGAAAGGTAAATTCGAACCCAAATGGGAAGGACCGTTTGTAATAGACACAGTCTATTCAAACGGCGCATATCGCCTGATTACTCAAGAGGGCGCCAGGCAATTAATGCCAATAAATGGGAAGTTCCTGAAAAAGTACTATCCCTAGTACATTCAGGATAACTCGTTTACCGGGAAGTTCCTTGAAGAATATTACACTTAATATTCTAGAGGATAACCCAAAATCATTGTTTACCACCAAAATCCCTCACTGATCAGTTTCAATTGACAGTGAGTCCACCAAAAATGTCCATTTGGCCCTCTTGACTCTTTCCATAGACAAGAGGTCCATTTTCATTTCGGAGTCCCCTTTCGATAAACGAAAGAACTCCCTTCTTCTTCTCTTTGGTTAAGCCCTCTCATGGCTATAACCGAAGTTAAAGTTTCACTTCGATAAACGAAGAACTCATTTTTCAGTTTAGATAACCAATCCTATAAAAGGCAAGTTTATCTAGATTTTTTTTTAGATTCTCGGAGTGGAGATCCCACTCCTAGTTTCTTCCGCACTGGAAATAGAATATAAAATTCTTCCATTCCAGAATCAAGGAATAGAATATAAAATTCTTCCTTCCTTGTTTTTGGGTTCGCCTTCACCCTAAAAGAAGACCGGGAAATAGAATATAAAATTCTTCCTTTCCCGCACCAACCTTTTCTAAAAATTTGTCAATCTAGGATTCATCCTAGGAAGTTTATCCCGAATCCTAAGCAGGGATAAGTCTGCGCCTAACACGCGCTGCCGGTTTAGTCTTTTTCTGTAGAAAAAAGACACCAGAGTTCGATTCTGGGGTATTCTATCCTGAAACCTAAGCAGGGATAAGTCCGCGCTTAACACGCGTCGCCGGTTAGTTCTTAACCGTTAAAAAGAACACTCGCCCACATATTCAACATTGTGGCAGGTTGTTATTAATAACACCATAATCCATGCCTTACACGCATGGGGAATTTCATCCTGAATCCTAAGAAAGGATATGCCGACGCCTAACACGCGTCGCCGGTTTAGTCCTTTTCCGAACAAAAAAGACACCAGAGTCCGATTCTGGGGTATTTTATCCCGAAGCCTAAGTAGGGATAAAGTCAACGTCTAATACGTGTTGCCGGGTAGCCTATTCCCGTAACAATGGCGAAGTCTATGTATTCGACATCATAGCACGAAGTCTAAGGGAGTTCATTCCCTTAGCACAACGTTACATGCGGAACGGATTCCGATAATCCGCATGCTAGCCCGACTCAAACGGTAGTCGGTAAAGGCTAATCAAACCCGTTGAAGGCTGGGGGTTAGCCAAAAATCCTAAAGTCAACACCTAACACGTGTCGCCGGGTAGCCTATTCCCGTAACAATGGCGAAGTCTATGTATTCGACATCATAGCACGAAGTCTAAGGGAGTTCATTCCCTTAGCACAACGTTACATGCGGAACGGATTCCGATAATCCGCATGCTAGCCCGACTCAAACGGTAGTCGGTAAAGGCTAATCAAACCCGTTGAAGGCTGGGGGTTAGCCAAAAATCCTAAAGTCAACACCTAACACGTGTCGCCGGGTAGCCTATTCCCGTAACAATGGCGAAGTCTATGTATTCAACATCATAGCACAAAGTCTAAGAGAATTCACTCTCTTAGCACAGCGTTACAATCCACATACTAGCCCGACTCAAACGGTAGTCGGTAAAGGCTAATCAAATCCGTTGAAGGCTGGGGATTAGCCAAAAATCCTAAAGTCAACGCCTAACACGCATTGTCGGGTAGTCTATTCCCGTGAGAAAGACGAAGTCTACGTATTCAATATCGTAGCACTAAGAGCGTTAACTCTCTTAGCACAACGTCACATGCGGAACGGATTTAGACAATCCGCATGTAAGCCCGATTCAAACGGTAGTCGGTAAGAGCACGTCAAATCCGTTGAAGGCTGAGGATTTGCCAAAAATCCTAAGTCAACGTCTCATACACGTTGCTGTTTAGTCTTTTCACAGGAGAAAGACGAAGTCTACGTATTCAATATCGTAGCACTAAGAGCGTTAACTCTCTTAGCACAACGTCACATGCGGAACGGATTTAGACAATCCGCATGTAAGCCCGATTCAAACGGTAGTCGGTAAGAGCACGTCAAATCCGTTGAAGGCTGAGGATTTGCCAAAAATCCTAAGTCAACGTCTCATACACGTTGCTGTTTAGTCTTTTCACAGGAGAAAGACGAAGTCTACGTATTCAATATCGTAGCACTAAAAGGGTTAACTCTTTTAGCTTAACGTCACATGCGGAACGGACTTGAACAATCCGCATGCTAGCCCGACTCAAACGGTAGTCGGTAAAGGCTCATCAAACCCGTTGATGGCTGAGAATTTGCCAAAAATTCTATAAATACGAGTCATAGATGTATCAACTCTGTAGATTGGTCTCGTGACTCGAGTATCCGCCACGCTCTAATTCCTTAAGAGCTTAAACTGTGTATACTCCAACTTGGATGCCGGACAACGCGTCACAAGGAAGCTCAAACGTCGGACAACGCGTTGTAAATGAAGATTCAACGCCGACGACCGATGGTCAGTTCTATGTTGAAATAACCAACTCGAGCTAAAAATCAGAAAATCAGGAATCGACTTCAAGTTCAAAATTCCGACAACGGTCAGATAATAAATGCAGCGCCGAAACCCTTACAGACATTCAACAAAGCACTGAATAGCCTGAAGGATTGAAGGAATCAAGAATAGAAGCCATCCCAAAGTCCCGTCATACCGGCTGAAGGTTGGGACAATCATATCCAAAGTATTCCAGACTCTTCTATAAAAGAACGAGACTGAAATACTTTGGAGGGGGTATCTGTAGGCGTATAAAACTGCTTATAGGTCCCTTAGCACAGCTCGACACAAACCGACGAACCATCGGGCGATGTATCCAAACACGAGCGTCAGTCCACAATGCCAAAGCCAAGTGATACGTGACGGAGCGGATTAACGAGGCTATGAGGCTAACGAACCGCACGGAATCAAGCTAACGGGTTGAGGAATCAACGAGTCATCCAACCAAGAGCGGACTCGGACGAATCATGATCGAATCAAGATCAGTTTCGGACTCGAATTCAGAAACGGACTTACTGCCAAATCAGGAACTGGATTTACTGCCAAATCAGGTCAACGAATCGAGTCCGAACAAATCAACCACACAACCGAATCACGGACAGCGGGCACAGTAAAGGTGGCCTATAAATAGAGGGCTTGGTTCATTTGTTGAAGGGTTGGAAAATTTGGAGAGGCGAAGCTCTGCTGGATTCAAGACTCAGATCTAAAAAAGATCCAAGCTTTGGGACTTCGAGGACTTGCTCTTCCAGATCCGGTGCTCGGCGATCGTCAACGCCAAATAAGGCAAGAGTTCGAGAGGACCGGATCTCAGATCTACGCAGGCATACTCCGGATCAAAGCTTGGTCTTTGATCCCGAGAACTAAAGGCTACTATTTCCTTGGCGAAATAGTACCCTCGGCTATTATTTCCTTGGCGAAATAATACCCATCATACTGCGTAGATCCGACCAGATCTAGATCTCGTGGTGGTCCACGGATAAACCCCGGCGCAGGCAAACAACCCACGCAAGCGAGCGACCGCAAAACAGGAGCTCATGATTTGTTCGACAAACAAGGATAAAAAGTTGTAAATTTTCTTTTCTTTTATTTGATTTTCATTGTAACTGGATCTTATAAAAAGACCGGATCTTTATAACCGAAAAACAGTTATTCAAGATAGCAATGGAATTAGTGAAGAAAGCAACGATTTTTCCCGCGAACAGTGGGATAGATGCGTAATCTACGAAAGGCGGGCTCATAAGTTCACATTCACCAAAGACGGTGAGAAGTTAATATTTCGTTCGACATCTCTTCTGAAGGAGACAAACTTGGTGATGGTGAACTGGGCGAAGAGGCTAGTGAATACAAGCAAGAAGTTTGTCTCGCTGTTCATTAGGCCTTATGAGGATCTACTGAAAGAGGATTGCATTTTGGAGCGGAAGGTAACCATAACTAGACTGGGGACAAAAGAGTCATTTCTGGTTGGACGTTAAGGTCAGATTCCAAGCAAGGCCAGATGGTTCAAAAAAAAAAAAGAGGAGTTCGAGAGTTTTCTCAGCTGAAGTTCTAACTTGAACAGGACTTCGGAGCATAACACTATTAATACATACTTTCAATTGTTGCATAAATTATT
Source organism: Asparagus officinalis (assembly GCF_001876935.1). Classification (NCBI taxonomy): domain Eukaryota; kingdom Viridiplantae; phylum Streptophyta; class Magnoliopsida; order Asparagales; family Asparagaceae; genus Asparagus; species Asparagus officinalis. The sequence goes on from NC_033803.1 coordinate 23,760,122, forward strand.
GAAATCTTCGGAGTATATAGAATTTAAGCAGATTTTTGAGTTTATCATTCTAGTTTTTTTTAAAACCTGAGTAAGAATTTTTAGCAATAAGGTAGCATTTGATGTAGAATATTAGCTTTTCATGTTCAATTTGTTATTCTACATCTTCTCTTTTTGTCTCATAATAATGCAAATAATCAAAAAATTTATTCTTCTCTCATTTGAGAGTTTCTTGTTCATTTGAAAAAAATAAATAAATAAGAAAATAAGAAAAAAGAAGTAAAAAAGAAAAAAATGTAACAAAAACGAAGAGAATTTTGACTTAATCCTCCTCATACCAAAGGTAATTGCAGATTTTTATCATTTCATCATTGTTAAGATTGATCAAACAAATATAAGTGTTTCGTCTCTTATCTGCTTTACTTTGTGAATTATGGAATTTGCATTGAGGACAACCCAAATTTTAGGTGTGGGGGGTGGGGACTAGTCATTTTTTCCCTCTTTATCTTAAAATTTTCTTCCTTTTTGCTATGTCATTTTTTTCTTCCTTTTAAAAAATAGAAATATTATAACTTGCCAATTTAATAGAGTTAATTAATAATTAATCTATTTGATAAATTTTAAATTTTTTAATCCTCAATTAGTTTTATACTCAAATTCACATTTTATGATAACTCTAAATAAATTTTTTAAAAATAAATTTTCAAAATAGTATACCTTACTAAAGTCTTGGCTTAGACTTTTAATTAAAGGAATGAAATTTTTTCATGTTTAACTTAGAGTAGAAAATAATTTTTTCAATATGTCTTGATCTAAATATTTTTCAAGACACACACACACACACACACACACACACACACACACACACACACACACACACACACACACACACACACACACACACACACACACACACACACACACACACACACACACACACACACACATATATATATATATATATATATATATATATATATATATATATCTATATACATATATATTAAAAAAATAATTTTGCAAAAGAAGAGTGCAAAAATAGGCTCCAATAAAAACTCTCTTGAAACTCAATGTGATTTTATCTTATAAGTCTAAGTTGACTGAGTAATTAAGCCCAAGGAGTATTTCCATGCTTAATGATCGAAGTCCAATTTGGTTGGGATTCATTGGCCCAAAACTGATTAAATGGTCACTTAAAAAGCTCGATGAAGTAGAACAAAATTACCAGTGGATAAATAGTGAAAAAGCATATTAACAATGTTTATACATATAGAGTTATATTTGTATAACAAAGAGTTAGCATGTTTCTTTTAAAACTTTTAAATAAAATTTCTAAGCTAGACTTAATTTTGTATATCTGTAATAAAAATATTTTCTAGGAGATTTGCCTTAAAGTTATGCATAAAATATTTTCTTGAGTAAAAACTAGCTTCAATTAGAATGTTTAAATATGACAATTAAATTAATTATTCACTCACTTTTTTAAATTGGTAAGTTCATTAAATTTTATGGGTACATTCACTACAAACTCTCACGAGACTACAACTCATCCTTTAGGGTAACCTAAGGATTTAAAGGCTTGCTGTACGCGTTAAATACAACTGCGATTTCTGCGAAAGTAAGTTGGAATTCTTTTTTTCATTCTTTTCCTTTTAATTTCTCTCTTGGCTGGAGGACTAACAAAAGTTTAGGTGTGGGGCTATTTGATAATCAGAATTTTATTACATATTTATACCATCATTATCTATTTTGTTTAAATAAAAATATCACTAATAAACATCTTTTATCTTAATTTCTAGGTTAATAAAGAATTAATGAATAAAATCTCAAAAAGAACTCAAATTTCCTCATTTTTTTTACATTTTATTGAAGTTTGGGATCAAGCAAAACAATTTACAGAAGCCAAAGAAACAAGGATTAAATATGAAAAGAAATCAAGTCAAAATCATATTAAAGATGATCAACCACAAATAAACGGTGATATCTCTCAATCCGAAAGGAGAAATCTAAAATATAATATATGAAAATCACCTATCTCGACAAGACGGGGCTAACTGCATTTTTAAAATTTTAGAATTTTTATCAGTTTTCCAACCGATGGGCCAATCGGTCGGCCAACCGATTGGTCAACCGATTGGTCGACCAATTGATCCATAGCAAATTTCTTTTTTGGCTAAGATTTGATTCTTGAAGCCCAAATAAAATCAAATGGTTCTTATTCATTACAGTAGGTTATAAATAGGGGTAGAGGATGAGGGGTTTGATTGTGAAAAATTTTATAAAAACTTATTTTAGAAAGAAATGTTACTCTTAATTGAGAAGACCTTCTAAAATTGTAACTTTTTATTGTAATTAACAAAATAATTTTATTCACCTCTTTATATTTTTCTTCTTTTTGTTTGATAATGAAGATGAAGATCAAGATGAAGATTTGTCTTCATTAAGAGGCTTAAACCCTCTTGAAATGTAATTTTTTTCTTTTATCTTTTATTTTCTTATAATATTTTTTCTTGCTTTAGATATTCAACGGGCTAGAACCCTCTTGAATTAGATTTATTTTCATGCCTTGTGGAGTAGATTTACTTTCATGTCTTTATTTTCTTACAATTACTTTGTCGTATAGATTTATTTTCTTGCATAATTTAGATTTTATTTTCTTGCACTATTTACCATCGGCTAGAAACCTCTTAGAAATTAGTTTTTTTTGTTCATTCTTTTCCTTTCATTCTCTCATTTAGAGGCTGGAACGCTCTTCGGAGTTAGTTTTTATTTTCATCCTCTCGCTTAGAGACTAGAACCCTCATTGGAGTTAGTTTTTATTTTCATTCTCAACATTTTATTTCTTTATTTTTATTTTCTAAAATGTTGAACTAATTGTTGTAGGAATTCTAGAATTGTATGAAATTAGTTTAATTTCTTTTATGAATTGTGAATTACTCTCTTGTGATTAAAATGATCATGTTTAGGATAATGAACCTGAGAACTAATGTGTAAGAGGAATTCTAGAATTACTATTTAGTTGTTATTCTTTTTATAAATGTTAATTTTACTTAGATGATAATTTGATAGGTTATACTTTTCTTAAGTGGTTTGATAGTCTATGTTTAATAAATCTAAAGTAAAATATGATAAAAAGAGAATGGATCATAATCTATAAATAAAATTGGCTAGTGAATTCAATTCTAAATTCCTCATATCTCTAATTGAATTTTCCATCTTTCACTTTATTGATTTTCCTCTTTATTATTGATTTTTCTTTATTTGTTTCTTGATTTTATTTTCCTTTATTTTCTTCATCTTTCTTCCTCCCCTCTCACTCTAGTTTTGTTTTTATTTGCATATTATTGCATTCACTCTCTTTATCTCTCCACAACCACATATTTACCGCTACTAATAGTCACACACACAACTTAAGAATCACTTTTAATTAATTTCTACAATACCTTCCTCGTGGGATCCGTTATATTTCTATACTATAACTTGATTGTGCACTTGCAATCATATTCACAAACACCACATCAACACCATTAGAAAGTTACATCAACATTAATTCAACAATACATAAAATGAGTGATTGACGTTTATTATTTATGGTCAAGAATTGGTGTTTGCTAATTCATGCTTGTTTATTAAGAAAAATATATCACCATTAGGTTTGAGGAAAAAAGGAGTTTGATTTAATACTATGAACTCAATATGTGTTGATATAGATTAGTAATTCCAATGTTCAGTGATACATATAGATGACTGGCTTTTTACAAATATGTGTTATACGTTTATTGAAGTATTAGGAACTAAGCCAAATATTTTAATTTGAATATCTTAATTTAGTATTTGAACACTAAATTAATTTAGTATTTGCAGAAGAAATTATTATTTTTGTTAGCAATCAATAAATGAAATAATTCATAGTAATAATTTTATAATTCAAATGATTATAGTTTAAGTTGAATTTAGTGTAAAAATTGTAACCTTAATTTATATTTAGGCAAATCAATCTAAACTTCGATTTTGATTTGATTATTATTATACCAAGATCTTAGAATAAATGATTTTCACTATGAACAATTAATTAAGAAAAAAAAACGTACCTTGATCCATGATTTAAAGCTTGAAGAGAATTTGATTTCAAGATGAACAACTTTGAAGACTTGAGTTTCTTTCCCTTAACCCTCTTGAGCTTTTTCGAAATTTTCTTGATGGGGAGAAAATTTTCACATACAAGGTAGAGAGAGGACCAAGCCTTAAAATAGAATAATCACTCACACTCCATCAACGTAAGTAGTTATCTTAATTGATCAATAGGAATTTGGCATAATCACTCACACTCCATCAACGTAAGTAGTTATCTTAATTGATCAATAGGAATTTGGCATAAAAACGTGAGTAGTTATATAACTTAATTGATCAATAGGAATTTGGCATAAAAACGTGAGTAGTTATATAACTAAATAAAACATGACCAGTTACTTAAACTAACTAAAAACGTGATAAAAAATTAACTTGACCACTAAAGTTGGTTAAAACAAAACGTGGGCCACTAAAATCTAACATTCTCCCACTTGGCACATATTTTATAATTTAACATCATGATTTAATAATACAATATAATATGCATAGTGTAAGCTAATTCCATCATCATATTGATCAAACCATCAATCATCATTAAGTATAAAACTAATAAGGATCATGACGATCGTACGTAGTTAAATCGACAACGTCCCTTCCATGTATCACAATATTAGTTTTAAACTAAACATGATTTGTAATGGTCCAACAATAATGTCATTGTCAGAGACATATCATGTTAATATTCACATAATCATTAATGTATATACGGACAATAATAAACATGAAGAATTAATATATCAGAAACACTGTTTAGATGAGCTCAAAGTGTCAAATATATAAAGAACATAAACCTTACATAAAAGTCAATGATAATTTTCAATAATGCCCATTCTTTAGACATGTTCAGTAAATGTCTTTGGTGGTAATCCTTTTGTTAACAGATCCGTAACCATGAGATTTGTGCTAATATGTTCAATTGACACTCTTTGTTTCTGAACTTCTTCTTTAATGACAAAGTATTTTAATTCCATATGTTTAGCACCATTCGAATACTTGACTTTTTTAGAAAAAAAGACTGTTGCAGCATTATCACAATGAATTTTCAGCGGCTTGGCAATACTGTCAATAATTCCAAGTCCTAAAATGAAATTCCACACCCATAATCCATAAACAGTGACCTCAAAGCATGCCACGAACTTAGCCTCCATAGTCGATGCAACAATGACAGACTGCTTCGCACTTTTCCATGAGATCGCTCCTCCAGCTAAAAGGAACAAATAGCCAAATATGAATTTTCTAGTATCCAAACATCCAACAAAATCTGAATCTGCATATCCAATCACCTCAAGGTGATCAGATCTCCTATAAGTGAGCATATGATCCTTTGTTCCTTGCAAGTATTCAAGGTGATCAGATCTCCTATAAGTGAGCATATGATCCTTTGTTCCTTGCAAGTATCTCAATACCTTCTTTGCAGTGAGCATATGATCCTTTGTTCCTTGCAAGTATCTCAATACCTTCTTTGCAGCTTTCCAATGATCTAATCTTGGATTACTTTGATATCTATCTAGCATTCCCATAGCAAAACTAATGTCAGGTCTTGTACAAACCTGAGAATACATCAAGCTCCTAACGATGGATGCATAAGGAATTTTCTATTTGTTTGTGCTCCAATTCATTCTTTGGACATTGCATGAGACTAAATTTATCTCCTTTCTGAATTGGAACAATAGATGCAGAGCATTTTTTCCATCTTGAATCTCTCTAGAACTTTATTAATATATGATTTCTGAGACAATCCTAACAATCCTTGTGACCTGTCACGAAATATTTTAATTCCAATCACATAAGATGCCTCACCCATATCTTTCATTTCGAATTTCTTAGAGAGAAATTTCTTGGTCTCGTGTAACAAGCCAAGATTATTAGCAGCAAGCAAGATATCATCAACATACAAAATCAGAAATATAAACTTGCTCCCACTGATCTTTAGATATATACATCGATCAACGGTGTTTTCTTTAAATCCAAAAGATGTGATAGTATCATTAAAGTTAAGATACCATTGTCGGGAAGCTTGTTTGAGTCAGTATATTAACCTCTTAAGCTTACACACCATGTGTTCCTTTCCTTCAACTAAAAAACCCTCAGGTTGGTCAATGTAAACTTTTTCATCTAAATTTCCATTTAGAAAAGCGGTTTTCACATCCATTTGATGTAGCTCTAAGTCATAATGAGCCACCATAGCCATAACAATTCTAAATGAATCTTTTTTCAAAACAGGAGCAAATGTTTCTTTGTAGTCAATACCATCCTTCTGAGTAAAACCTTTGGCAACGAGTCTAGCCCTGTATCGTTTGATATTACCATTTGAATCGTGTTTGGTCTTAAAGACCCATTTACACCCAACTCTTTTACAACCTTTAGGCAATTCTACAAGATCCCAAATTTCATTATGCTCCATTGATTTCAACTTATCTTTCATGGCATCAAACCATTTATCAGAATTATGACTTTTCATGACCTGTGAAAATAAAACCGGATCTTCATCAATTCCAAAGTCATGTTCTGACTCTTGTAGATAAACCACATAATCGTCAGAAATAGCAAATTTTTTCTGTCTTTGAGACCTTCTTAATGCTACTTCTTCATGGGGTATATCTATTGCAGGTTCATTAGTAACAACGTCTTCATGGAGCATTTGATCATTTATTTATTGTTCTTGAAAGTCGTTAAATTGTTCAACAACTGTAGGAACAACAATTTGAGAAGAAGTTAGAGGCAAAGGAACATTCATTTTAACTTCTTGGATTTCCACTTTACGTGGTTCCATACTCCTACTAATATCACAATTCTTAATGAACCTGGCATTTCCAGTTTCAACAATTTTCGTACTATGACTAGGACAATAAAATCTATACCATTTAGATTTTTCTAGGTAACCAATAAAAAAATCATTGATTGTTCTTGAGTCCAGTTTCTTTTCATATGGATTATAAATTTGTATTTCCACAGGATAACCCCAAACATGAAGGTGTCTCAAACTGGGTTTCCTTCCCGTCCATAGTTTGAAAAGGAGTCTTTGGAACTGCCTTATAGGAACCCTGTTTAATAAATACATTGCGGTTTTTAAAGCATACATCCACAATGATAAGGGTAAAGAAGAATAACTCAACATACTCCTAACCATGTCCATTAGTGTACGATTACACCTTTCTGCAACACTATTTTGTTACGGTGTACATAGCATATTAATGCTTTGAGCCATAAACTTAAACTTAATAATACATATTTGGATAACAAATTAAACAATAAACGTACATCGAAGTTCTTCTTTGTGTGATCCATCAATATATAACAGTGAACATAATTGATGCTTAGTTTTATTTCATATGATTGGCAATTATATATACTCCAATTAGACATGCTTGCTATCTTTGGATATTCTAAACATATCTAATCAGATATATTAATTAACCACAGTCATGTTTATAGATTAAAAAATTTACCAATCAACCTTTGGGCGATTCTTAAATATTTTATAATCAATAAACCTCAATTTACCCATGACAACATATATATACATTTATGTCATTTCATTAGTAGCATCACTTAATCATGAGTAATTGAAATTATATTATTACAATTTGATAAGCATGGAACTTCAATGTATGGTCACTTTGGTGACTAACAAACCATCCATGAAAAATGTAAATTTCAAATTATATAATGGAATCTAGACAATAACGTTATAACAAGACCACAAAATAGCAGTCCATAAAGATCAACAATCCATACATAATTAGTGCATTGACATAAACAAAAATATCATGCAGGCAAAATAGACAAATAGGCAGCAACACATGCAGTCAAAATAAAAACGAATTAGCAAAAACATCACTAGAAATCAGAGACCTTTAATATATGGTGTAGCCCTAGGGGTTTGATCACCTGACCTCTAGGCCAAACCCTCAAGCCTTACCACTAGGCTATTACACCTAAAGTATTTAGTATAATCAAAATATGTATACATAATGAATGGACAGTCAGTTCTGAATTTCATAGATCCGAATTTGCAGTAATTGATTATGTATTCACTTTAATATGAAATTATCAAACAAAATAATATTCAATAATCAGCGAGAAAAAAATTACCGAATTTTAAACATTTAATTAACAGTAATGGAATTATTTGACAAGAAACAAGAATCATAATGGAAAATCATAAGTTCTTTAATCTGGCTCTAATACATGTAACCTTAATTTATATTTAGGCAAATAAATCTAAACATCGATTTTGATTTGATTATCATTATACCAAGATCTTAGAACAAATGATTTTTACTATGAACAATTAATTAAGAAAAAAAGCGTACCTTGATCCATGATTTAAAGCTTGAAGAGAAATTAATTGCAAGATGAACAACCTTGAAGACTTGAGTTTCTCTCCCTTAACCCTCTTGAGCTTTTCCGAAATTTTCTTGATGGAGAGAAAATTTTCACATACAAGGTAGAGAGAGGGCCAAGCCTTAAAATAGAATAATCACTCACACTCCATCAACATAAGTAGTTATCTTAATTGATCAATAGTAATTTGGCATAAAAAACGTGAGTAGTTATATAACTAAATAAAACATGATCAGTTTCTTAAACTAACTAAATATATGATAAAAAAATAACTTGACCACTAAAGTTGGTTAAAACAAAACGTGGGCCACTAAAATCTAAAAATAATCACCAACAAGTTTCCTACATTCGAGAAAGGATGATGTTGGCATGTAAAAAAAGGGTTATCCTACTTAGAGCAAGTTTGGCTACCACTTATTTTTTTAATCCTTATAAATTATTTATTACTTATTCTCAAAACTTCTTATAAGTATGCAAGAAAATAAGTAAATTGTTTGGTAAATCCCTTAACATTTAAGGAGATATAAGTAGCTATGAATTTGGTAAAGCAATAACTTATAAGGTTGTGTTAAATGTCAAATAACCAAAAAAGATATATTATATATTCCCGTAACTCCATAGTGTGACTTATTAATTAATTTTATATTAACTAGATAATTATAATTAATAAATTTATTTATTATTTAGACATTAAATAATTTATATTTTATTATTTCAAATTAATTATAATTATTAACTAATAATATTAAGATTAGTTAATTAATTTCAAGGTAATGAAATATTACTATTAATAAAATTAATAAAAAATTGGTTATCTCATATAAAAAATATATTTGGCTAAACATTTTTATATATTGTGATTAATAATTACTAATGTTGAGATTAATTAATTAAATTCATATAATTAAAATAATATTATTAAAAAATAATTATTTAACTAATTAAAATCTAGTTATTCCATAATAAGATATCTTTGATTGAAATATATATTATATTATTTGCGATTACTAATCACTAATATTGTGATTAATTAATTATTATCATATCAATAAAATGTTATTAATAATAAAATAAATAACATATATAATATTTTATAATATTGTCATAATATTATACAAATTATAATTATATATATTATATTATTATATTATAATATTATATATTATTATTAATATAATAATTAATTAATTAACTAATTCTAATTAATTAATAATATTAATTATTTTATAATAAGAAAATATTTAACCAAGTAAAGGTGATAGGAGGCTGTTTATGTCTTTTGGGAAAAATAAGGAAAGTTCCTTATAGGTAGCCAAAATAAGTTGGGAAATCCCAACTTATTTTATGGTTACCTATAGATAACAAATAAGTAACATAAGTGATTCTTACCAAACACTATATTGCCAACTAACAAGTAAAATGTTACTTATATGAAATAAGTAAGTTACCAAACATGCACTTAACCCTTGTTTCTTTACCAACTAAGAGCAAAACATTATGATGTCGTTTGACAAAGGGTTAAGTGAGGGGTTAAGGAGATTTAACCCCTTCTTAACCCGCCAAACATAAGAAATCTATACAATGGTTAAAATGAGTTAACCCTCCATAATTTGTCAAACACAAAAAATATAAAAGAGTTAAGCTAACCCTTCTTGAGGGATTAAAATGAGTTAACCTCTCAAAATAAGGGGTTTACTAATATTTCTATTTAGAATGATGAAGAGTTAACCTATTTAGAATAATGAAGAGTTAACCATTCTAATTATAAAAAAATAGTTAAAATTCTTGTTATTCCTAAACACTAAAAATAATTATAAGGGCTAAAATAAAACTTATATAATGAGTTCATAATTAGTTTTTCGGATTATCAAGTAGGTTAACTATGTTAATCTTTCTCTTTAATCTCTCTTCTTTAACCATTTACCAAACGGGGTATATATTATCATAATCTTTCTTTAAACTCAACTCATCAAAACCTCATATATAACTGATGCCAATGCCAAAACCTAATAGAACCAAACTACATCGCCAATTATAATAAAATAAACACAATAATTTTAGCAAAAAAAAAAAAAA
>NC_033803.1:23770663-23789754 GCF_001876935.1 Asparagus officinalis
AAACGTTTCGTACCAATTGCAGCCATTGCTTGACAAAGGCCTTCGTTTATGACACTAGGGAAACCGGCCAATACAAAGAAAGTAGGCGGTAGGCGGTTGTATGAAGCGTACATGAATTTATGGTAGAGAAAGAGCTATACGAGAGGAATTCACGAACATACAAAAGGCTTTAAACAGAGAACCCAACCTCAAGCTTGTGAGGATATAGCACGAGTCTGAGGAATTATTGAAAATGATGAAGAACGGATAAAAAAGAAAATTTTTTTTTGTAGAGATGAGAGTTCGAGCAATTCTATGTACAATCGGGATTGGAAAAAAAAAAGGAGTTTAGGAAGGAGGATCATCATAGTCTCAAAAAGGATTTTGATAGAAATCATGAATTGTTGTGTACCAAGGAATATGACGGCGACAAGGAGAGGCGAGTGATTTGGGGGCTGTTTGGTTCATGGGAAAGACATTGGGCTTTGGGCAGAAAGCCTGCCAAAGTGCCAGTTTTGGTAGGCTTTCTGCCCAAAACGCCTCTAAAAGAGACGTTTTGGGCAGAAAGCCTGTCAAAACTGGCACTTTGGCAGGCTTTCTGCCCAAAGCCCAATGTCTTTCCCATGAACCAAACAGCCCCCAAATCACTCGCCTCTCCTTGTCGCCGTCATATTCCTTGGTACACAACAATTCATGATTTCTATCAAAATCCTTTTTGAGACTATGATGATCCTCCTTCCTAAACTCCCAGAATCTAGCTGGACAATCGTAGTCAATAATAAGAAGTTAACTAAATTTAGAGTTGCTGAGAAAGGATCACTAGGGGGTGTTTGTTTTATTTTTTTTTATTTTTTTGATATAGCGTGGATTTTAAGTTTTGGAATGTAAAAAGTAATTTTTTGGGTTTTGGTATTTCATAAACCTTGTTTGTTTCAAAAAATTTTTTGGAGTGTTGAATCCCCAAAACATAAAAAAATAATATATTTTAGGATTATTTGTGAAATCCTTTTATTTAGGTGGGATGTGGGCTGGATTTCTGACAAACACTGCCAGCTCATTTCTTCTCACCTTCCGAAAACCAAAATCCCCCGTTCCCATAACCGCTTCAGTTCTTCTCCCTCCTTTTTTACCCGCCGCCTCCTCACTTTGCTACTCCCGTCACCGCTCGTGGCCCTCCTCTTTTACCCGCCAAGCCAGCTCATCGATTCCCATCCCCCTTCTTCCCCTGTGTGCCCCCTCTCAACATTCGAGATGCGCCGCCCGCCCAAAAAATATTTTGCCGCCTCTCTCTCTCCTCTCCAAGCTCTCTCTCCCCCACGCTCCCTCCATCACCAAAACCCTAGCTCCCTCTCTCCTCCCTCTCATCAAAACCGTAGATCCTCAACCTTTATACTTTCCCAATTCCATCTCTAGATCCCCTTACAGTTCAATGGCGATGAGTTCGTTACCCAAGATGAGCATCTTGAGCCTGAACGATCTAAGAGCATCTTGAGCCTGAACGATGAAATTTGGGTTTGAGGTGAAAACATCTTAATGCCACTAGAAAAGAACCCTAGAGGGGGGTGAATATGGTTTATGCTAATCTAATCCGATTTATGCCAATTAAAAACTTATTAACAAATTATTCATGCAAGATAGATATATAATGTGGTATGAGCAAGAATGAGCAATAAAAACAAAATGCAATATCTTATTAATGAGATACACAATAATATATATGCAAGGATAAGCAATTAATACAACAAGTATATGCAAGGATAAACAATTAATACAAGGGTGAAACAAACAAATGTAAACAATATAGTGGACAAACTAAATAATGAGACAAAGACGATATGAACAATGAACAAAAATACAAATGAACGCTAATGCAAACTCAAACACAATCAAATGATCACGGAGTTCGGACCTTCCGTCCTACGTCTCCGCTCCCCATTCCCGGGGAGAAATCTACTATTACAAGAGGGTTTTCTACGCTCACCCGAATAACATTTACACCACACAATATCGGTTTTCAACGCTCACCGATCAACTTTCACTATCTCACAATGTAACTACACAAATCCCACCTCAAGTGTTGGTCTCTCACGTGTCTCCCTCAAGTACTCGGAATTACGACCTACCCTCTAGGCATTACCACCTACCCCACTCCTCTTGGGACTGACCACGTCTCTCACCTCTACACTCCTCTTAGTGTATTTGTGCAATACAAAGTGAATCCTCACAATTAGGCTCAATACAACAAATGATTGTTCTCTAATATGGATGAGAACACAATGTAAGCTCACACTCAATGATACACTCCCCACAACCCAAATTGTACTATGTATGAAAATACTGGAAGCTCAATGGTTGTGTGTGTAAGTAAAAAGTAAAAATAAAATCAACTAAACTCAATATAAGCACTAGCTTAATAAAATAATAATCAAACAATATAAATGTAAAGTTAGATTGAGTTTAGAGAAACTTCTTTATATATAACAAGAGGGAGAGAGAGAAGAGTGGAAGCTCAAACACAAATGGTGATCTCCTCTTCTTCTTGTGAAATTCTCTTCACAAACTAAACTCTTAAACAAACTCTTAAACAAAACTTAAACCCTTGTAAAACTTGTTTAAAACATTCTTGGATCAATCTCAGAATTAAGGATATGTAGGGGTATTTATAGGAAACCCCAAAGCCAAGAAGAAACTAACAAAACCCAGCAAAAAGATAAAAATAACGGAAATTAAAAACTAGCCGTTATAGCATCAGCCGGCTGATGGCTTTCATTAGTCGACTAATGAACTGACCGTTATAGACATTCTCCAGCTCATCAGTCGACTGACGACCTTATCAGTCGACTGATGACCTCATCAGTCGACTGGTCAGTCGACCAATATAAAACAGAAACTTTTGTTAATTCCAGGCGATTTTTTCAGTTGACTGAATATTTTCATCAGTCGACTGATAACACATTATCAGCCTAATTGAAACAGTAAATCTGATCTTAAACTACCTTTAAAAATAACAAACAAATTCCAAAAATTATGAAACTTTAGGAAATAATTGTAGACATGATAATACACATGTTTTCAAAAATCACCTCTCATTTGTAAAATATCATCATTTTGCAAATATGTTCAAATCATAAAAACGAACAACACTTGTTTTTGTCAAAATGACTAAACCATATTTTGAAACTTTATAAGATGATTTTATAGACTTGATAAAAAGTATAAACTATAGTTGTTAAGTCTATAAACCAAAAACACAATATTTTTCCAAATACAATAGAATATGAAACATATAAAAGTATATATGAAGATATATATTATTTCATATCTATATAGCTAAACCAAAACATATGTACTAACACACATAATATAAAAACCTAAACTAAATTACCCAAGCTTGATCTTGATCTTCAATAAGCTTTTCTTGGTAAACTTGCGGATGAAGCTAGGAAGTGCTTTTAGACTTAAAAGTATTTGCTTCGATCCACTATTCTGCCAATCTCCATTAGATATGATCGTTAAAGCACAATTCCATCAAACCTCCAACATATTGTTTGTCTATAATAAATACAAAAACACAAACACTAGACAAACAATATTAGTTGTAAATTATTTGTTAATCATCATCAAAACAAAAAGACCAACATGAGGGAGGGCAGACTCCGCTGAGGCGTCAGTTGCCCAAGCGAGGATTCAAGAATCGATTCAGTCTTGAGTTTCAGGTGAGTTTTTATGGTTAATGTGCTTTTTGTATTTTACTGAATGATTTTGTGGTTTATAATCAGTGAAGTGGTTGGTGAGTAGTTTAAGTGTTAGGAATAAGAAGAAGGATTTTAAAATGTGGAGAAATCTATTCTATTGTTGTTGGAAACCTGTCTCTGTAAGTTTTTTTCCTACTTGTTATTAGTCTGTATACAACAAACAAAGTAGATTTGTAATTTAAGTACTTTATGCTGAAATAATATTTAATTTCTTTTCACAACAGCCTGTTGGATTGGGACAAATCACAAAGCTGATAGCAACCTGCATTGCACGATATGTATTGGTATGGCTACTTTGAATTATTCAATTTGGGCAATGATGATGGTCTTAGTTATGAGAATGCAATCTACAATGTTTTTCTGTGTTTAGGTAGGGTAATCTAAGATGAGAATGCAACCTACATTGTATTTATAATGTTAGGTGAGGCAATCCATTCATATGATTGCAACCTACATTGCAACATCATTGTTAGATGAGGCAATCCATGTATTCAATTTTAATACCTATATCTGAGCCCCTACCTTGGTTCTATTATGAGTTTTCTAATGGTTGCTTGTCTGAGCATGTTTGATGGCTTGTGAGCATGCTTGTTACTAACCATGTCAAGTGCATATTTTACTACTTTTTGCCAACCATGCTTTGCATACTTTGATGGCTTGCTTGTTTGCTTACTTTTTGGTTACATGAGATGGTCTGCGGTTTGGTTTGTTTCATTCTTGTGTACTTTGATGGCTTGCTTGTTCGCATACTTCAACTGATTCAATTGCTTTATTTTATACAAGCCAGTCACATATTTATATGGTTTCACAAAATTGACAAAGTTTCCTCAACACTTAAAAATAAGTCACCACATTTTTAGCTGTGTTAAGTGTATGTAGCTCAAGTTTTCCATTGTTCATCGATAAAATTGAACACCAATTGACTTACGTGGGAAATCCTTACCTAAGTTTCTCTTCTACATTTATTCTTTTTTGCTTTTCTAACCAATCTGAATCGCATAAGCATTCAGGCTGTCATTATCCTAATCTTTCTTCAAATTGCCATGTTGCCTTGTGCAAATCTCAGGACATCCTAGGAGCATTCATTATTTTCTAATCTTTCTTCAAATTGCCATGTTGCCTTGTGCAAATCTCAGGACATCCTAGGAGCATTCATTATTTTAATCACATAAGCATTCAGGCTGTCATTATCCTAACTTCACCCATATGTTGCCGGTTAAACTTCACTTTCTTAGATGATTATCATGGAGGATATTTGCATATTAGTTTTCTTTTCCTTAGATTAGGCTTAATTTTCTTGGTTGTTTTTGATGCTTACTAATTTGGTTGTTTCAGTTTAAGTTTGTTTTTGAGCTTGGTTGCTTGTGAGCTTGTGAGCTTGATTGTTTTCCATAGTTTCAGTTTCAATTTCAGTGTCGTATGTATCAAAATCATATTTATCAAAAGCCTTGTAAAAGAAGGTTTGTTGGACGAAGCTGATGATTTGTTTTGGTCCATTGAAAAATGTTGTTGCTCATCAAATTCTACATTGCTTAATGTAATGGATTCTATTGTGCCTGTACTATTGTTTACTCTAGCTTGGGATATGCAGTATTGGAACTTACTTTAACTAATTCCATTGCTTTATTTTATACATGCCAGTCACATATTTATATGATTCACAATTATGTTCCATTCAAGTTCTAAAGATAGTCAAGATTTAGAATGAAATTGGTCAAATAGATTCAATGTTCTTCATGTAAAATTTCCTAGTTTAACAATTCTGCATATTTATTACTTATTATGTTGTTACTTTGCTAACTCAGTTTTCTTCATTCTGTTTGCTATCTCACTATGGTTTACAAAGTACCCGGTAAAAAAGAAAAGGAAGGAAGATTCCTAGTTTAGCTATTGTATATTTTTATTATTTGTTCTTACTTATAGAGTTATTTGGTGCTGGTTACTTGGTTGCTCAAGAGAAACTGAGTTTGTTCAAGTGTTTGCTGCTAGTTACTTGGTTACTTGTGCTTGTGAGCTCATGGTTACTTGTTTGCTCCTGGTTAGGTGTTTGCTGCTAGTTACTTGGTTGCTTGTGAGCTCATGGTTACTTCAGCTGTTGCAAAATTCATTTGGGGGTATTTGTTCAAGTGTTTTTTGAGCTAATGAATTCATTATTTACAGGCTATAAGTGGTTTTTTTGAGTTTTTCGGATTTAGCTATGATGATTGGTCACATATTGATATTGCCGACTACAATGGAATTTCATTGTTTACAGGAGGCGTTCATGAATGAGAATGTAGTCTATATTGCTTTTGTAATTTTTAGATGAGGCAGTCCATTATTTGAATGCAATCTGCAATGTAATTTCATTATATAGGTGTTGAAAATAAAATAACCATTTTCTAAGCCTCTATGTTATTATTTATTTTTGTATATTATTATTTACATTGTCTAGGGTTATTTTATGACCGTTTATAGCCGTTGGAGTATCAATTTGAATGTGTATGCTTACCCAAATTGAATACATTTGTATTTGTTTTTTGTGGGAGGTAAGCTCACTAAAGTTCTTATATTCACCATTTATTATTTTGGTAATCCTAAAACTTGTTTACTACAACTATGGATTTCAAATTCCAAAATTTGTAATGCTATAATTTGAGTTTGAAACAAACAAAATATTACAAATTATAGTATTCCAAATCCCAAAATATTATTGAAACAAATAAATTTTTAGGAATCCTAACCCATAACAAAAAACCTATGGATTTGAAATCCCATGGTGAAATCCATATCCTAAAATTATAGGATTTGAAATAAACACCCCCTTAGAGTTGCTGAGAAGGGATCATTAGATCCAGTTCACCACAAGCCAAAATGTTGTTTCTTCTATGGAGATCTCAATCACATGGCTAAGAGCATCTCCAACCCTACTCTCCAAATTCCACTCATCAAATTGGAATATTCCTAGAATATTCTAATTTGGAGAGTGGAATTTGGAGATTTGCTCTAACTCACACTCTCTAAATATTTTTTTTTTGTCAAAAAAAGCCATATAAATTAATAATGTTGGATATTGTTTACTTTAATAATTTTATTTTTAATAATTTATTTGGAAAAAAATAACACTAGAAAGGTGTCAATGAGAGCTTTAAAATGAACCTAATATTAATAATGCAATACAACATATTAAAAAAATAAAACCTAAAATAACAGTGACAAAACATACATCAATAGAACAAGGAAGCAAACATAAATCTCTAATACAACATACCATAGGTCATAATATAAACCTCAAACATAAAATATGATAACAAACAATTAAAATTCTAGCAGGTCATTATAGTTATAATTACCGGTTCCATCACGATCTCTTGATGAACCTCCATATTCATTTCTTCCTACAGAACCAACTTCTCCCGCAAACTGAGAAAATCCTCCTTGATCTCCAGAGGGAAATCCATATTTGTTTTCTGCTCCTACAACCTCTCTAAGAAGCTCAGAAAATCCTCTTGGCCCTCTGGAGGAAAATCCATAGTCGAATGATGGAGCTCTATATTCCTTTCTATTAATAATTTCTTATTTTTTTATTGATAGTGAGCACGTTCACTTTGATCAACGATCTTACTTAGATCAATCAACATAATTTGTCTATCCTCGCTTTCATGCTGAAGAGCTAATTGTTGGTCACATTGTTCTACTTCTCTATCTCGCAATTCTAATTTTATTTTTTTATTTTCAAGTTTTATTATCATCAATCGCTCCATTTTTTTCCTTGCCCATTTCACGTTTAGTATCAATCTCTTGCATACTCTTAATAATTCACTCCTCAAAACTAAACTCCGCCGACTTTTTTCTCTTTGCCTTCTCCTTCTTTCTTCCAACAGGCCGACTTGCTAGGCTGACTGTGGGAGACTGGCCATCACTCATGTTCATAAAATTTTCACTCTCCGTGTTGAGATCCATAACGTCCTCTGTTGCATTAGGCCAACTTTGCGTGTTCGAATCTAATCCTTCAGAGATGCTCTCAGCTGCATGATTGGATTTAGGGTCAGCTCTTTGGGAATATTGGGCAGTTTAGAATGCATGCACTGGAAATGTAAAAACTGTCCAATGGTTTAGGCGGGACAGTACTCGGGACGTCACAGAGGCCCAATAATGATTCTCGAGGCAGTAGTCTCATATGACTTATGGATATGGCATGCTTTTTTGGATTAATAGGATATGACTTATGTTGGCCTTCTTGTTTTGATGATGTTTAACAAACAATTTACCACTAATGTTGTTTGTCTAGTATTTGTGTTTTTGTATTTATTGTAGACAAACAACGTAGTTGGAGGTTGGATGGATTGAGCCTACACGATCATATCAAGAGGAGGTTGGCGGAATAGTGGAGTGAAGTATTGCATTCAAGTTCAAGATCCAAGTTTTAGCTTCATCCGCAAGTGTACCAAGATAGAGCTTCGTTGAAGATCACAAGCTTGGGTATATTTAGTTTAGGTTTTTATACTTGTGTGTTGATACTTTAAGCTCATATTATTCACACACACGTATTTGTTGATTTTATCAAAATATAGGTGTTTTTGTGAAAACATTATTTTATTAGTTTATAGACTTTAATATCAGTTTATACATAGTTTATAAAGTTTATAAAATCATTTTGTAGAGTTTCAAAAGTTTGTTTAAATCAAATGTCAAAACATGTATGTTTCGTTTTCATGTTTTTGGACATATTTGAAAAATGATGGGTTTTCACTATTGGGGAATGCAATTCCAAAAATTCTCTTTGTAACATGTTTATTATCATGTTTATAAACATTTTCCAAAGTTTCATAATTTTTGGAATTTATTTGTTATTTTTAAAGGCACTTTAAAAATCAGTTTTCCAACATGAACAGTGCCTGTGCATGTTTATAAGTCGACTTATAAACCCTGACAAGTCGACTTATGAACTCCTCTAGAAAGTGCATTTTCTCCTCTGCTAAGTCGACTTATAAAGCAAGGCAAGTCGACTTATATAAGTCGACTTATAACTTTTTATAAGTCTACTTATGAAGTGTTGCACAGTTATGTATTTTTGACCAGTTTACAAAATAAATTATTTCTCTCAAATGGGAAGTGATATTTAAGAAATTCCTTCTCTAACATGTTCATATACACGTTTAGAAGCTTCCCTAAAAATTTTATAATTTTTGGAGTTAATTTACTGTGTCAAATTGATTTTAGAAAATCGGGTGTTTCAGCAGTTTTTAGAATCTGAAATATCTGTATTCAAATATTCATTTCTCACAAATGAGAAGTGATATTTCAGAAATTATTTTTGTAAAATGTTTATTTACATGTTTAGAAACATCCCTCAAAATTTCATAATGTTTAGAGTTGATTTACTATTTTTAACTGATTTTACAAATCCAGATACGCATAATTTTCAGCATCTGCCAAAAACTGTATATGTCATAAGTCGACTCTAAGTCGACTTATCAGAGAGCCGTTGCACAGTAACGGCTAGTTTTCTGTTTTGTTTGTTTTTGGGTTTTTGGTCATTTCCTTGGGGTTTTGGCTGATGTCTTGGGTTGTTATAAATACCCCATTGCATTTACCTCTCCCATCTAACAAGAACAACAAGAGAAAAGTTTTTAAGAGGTTTACAAGTTTTGTTTAAGGGTTTAGTGTTTGTTTAAAAAGCTTTTAAGCATTTACAAGAGTTTGATTTGTGGAGCAAATTTCACAAGAGCAAGTGGAGATCATCCTTGGTGTTTGAGCATTCATTCTTCTCCCTCTCTCTTGTCATCTATAGAGAAGTTTCCTTAAACTCAATTCTAGCATTTTATAAGTTTGTTCTTAATTTCATAAGCTAGATTTCATATTGAGTTTATATTGTTTTATCTCTTTGTTCACACACAACCTATTGAGCTTATTGTATTTACATTCATAGTATAATTTGGGGTTGTGGGTTTGTGACTAAGAGTTGTGCTTAATTGAGTTCTCACCTTGTTAGAGAGAACAATCATTTGTCATATTGTGCCTAATTGTGAGGATTCACTTGTAATACACTTGTACACCGAGAGAAGTGTGTGGTGAGAGACGGGGTCGAATCCAAGAGGAGTGGCGTCGGTTGACGTGCCTAGGGAGAGGTTGTAACCGAGCACTTGAGGAGGAGGACACGGGCTAGGACCAACACTTAGTGTGTGAGGTGTGATTACATAGTGATTGTATTGTGAGGTGTAAACGTTGTTCGGGTGAACGTAGAAAACCCGGTTGTGATAGTGGAGATCTCCTCGAGGTGAGGAGCGGGGACGTAGGTCGTGGGGACCGAACCTCGTAAACATATCGTTTTGTTTGTGATTGCATTGGCGTTCTTATTCTTGTTTTCATATCTTATATCGCCTTTGTGTATTGCTCATCATATTACCCTATCACTTGTGTAGATTGTTTATTTTACCCTTGTGTTAGTTCATATATCCTTGCTCATATATTTGTAATATCTCATTGATAGGATATATTCATTTGTTCATATTGCTTATCCTAGCTTACGTATCTTGTTGTATTTTATACTTGCTAGGATAACTTATTAATTAGTTTTAATTGGCATTTAATCGGATTAGATTAGCATAAGACCCTAATCACCCCCCCTCTAGGGTCTAACAATTGGTATCAGAGCTTGGTGCTCTTTGATTTAAGGTCTAACCACCTTGAGTTAAAGATCCAAGTTATCTTATTTGTGCTAATCTAGTTATGATTGCATTTGTCTTGCTTGCATATGTTCATATATATATCTTGAATATGAATGTATTTTGTTTAGGCTATAAATCCAATGTTGCTCCTAAATTCATTAATTTTCCCTATGCACAATGGGCTTCTAGATTTAAACTATTTGTTGAATCTAGAAATATTGACTTATGGAAAATTATTGATTGTGCTTATATTGTGCCCACATTGGAGAAATCCAAGTGGAGCGATCATGATAAGAAAATGTTTAATATGAACAAGTTTTTGTTAGAGTATTTGCTTAATGCCTTTGACTCATCATTTTCTAACAAATTTGTTCATTTTGATAGTGCTTACAATTTATGGAAATTCATAGAAGCACATCAAGGCAACTTGGAGGAAATCCGACGTAGTTTGGAGGATTGTTCTTCAAGTGAGTGTGGAGCATCATCATGCACACGGCCACTAGGCGATAGCCCTAGTGTGGTAAGCGATTCGGAATCCGAAAGTGATATATCCATCAATGAACTCGCTTGTGCATATGAGAAATTATTGCATGCCTATACAAAATTACAAAATAATTTTATTGATCTTAAAAGCAAGCATGTAGAATTGAAATCCGATCATGAGAAGCTAGTGTCCAAATTTGACATCATTGAAAATGAAAATATAATGCTTAAAGAAAACAATGATATGTTAAATTTGAAAAATAAAAAATTAACCTCATCCATCACTAGCTTATCTCATGTTAAAAATAATGCCATGTTAGAAGTAGAGAACATACAAAATGATACCGCTTCTTTTATAAATAACAATATATGTTCTACTTCTAATAACAATACTTGTATGCATAATGATGAGTTGAATCATGTTAAGGATCACATATCATCTTTAGATTCAACCCTTAAAACATGTATTGTTAATCATGATAAGCTTATGAACATGTGTGCTAAGTCTCATGCTAAAACATCTAAACATCCTATTCATCATGCACACATGTATAGCAAAGTCTACAAATGCACAAATTGCGGTCGTAAAGGCCATCTTGCTAGATTTTGCTATGATGCACATAACCCCACCAAGATTCACTTTAATCCTCCTTGTGCATCTCATCAAGCTTCATCATCACATTTTGCACACACACATGCACATGCATCTATTTCTCATCATAAGCATGCTAATGTGTATAAATGTGTTCTATGTGGTCGTTTTGGCCATTTGGCAAAGTTTTGCTTTGATTTGAAAAAGAATTCTAGTTTGCCAAATGTTTCTAGTAGAACACATGTTTTTAAATGTGATGTTTGTGGTAGATTTGGCCATTTGGCGAAGTTTTGCTATGATTTGAAAAAATGTTCAAACTTGCCAAATTTCTCAAGTAAACCACCTTTGCTTAAAAATGTTTTACACTTGCAAAATAATTTTAAAAGACCATCCATGTTTGCAAATGATTCTAATGTTTCCCGTGCACAACCGTTTGGTCAACATAAGCAAATGCTTCCTTTCCATTGTACTTATTGCAATCGGAAGGGTCATTTGAGTAATTATTGCTATGACTGATCCCGTGCACCATATATGTCCAAGAGGGTTCATAACCCTAGGACTTTGAGCTTTAATGATAGGGGTCATGTCCCTAATCTCTTAGGTACCAAGAGTAATTTGGTGCCAAAATAATTTTTAAAGCCAAGAATTTTAGTGTTTTTTTTCTTTTCTTGATTTTGAAAATTATATCTTTAAAATCTTTTAGTTATGAAAACAATTTTTCTTGTATCAAAATCTTTTGTTTTCATGATTATTTTTTTTGTTTGATGAGAGGACTATGTTTATATAACCCTCCGGATTTATTGGGTGTTTATTCCCAAATCATGTTTACCGGATGCTAGAATGATTATATGGGTTGAAACAAGCTTAAGAGCTTGATATATTGTTGCATCTCTTGAAATTCTTTTGTCAAAGAGTTTGTTTTGATTTATTGCTTTGAATTCATTATATTTCACTTATATGATGATATTTATGTGTTTGTGCTTATGGATCATCTATTCGTGCCTTATAATGTATTCCATATGTGGTTTGATCAAATCCCACAAAGAAAATTTTCTTGATTGATCAAACATCGTTTTTGGATTTAAACTTTGATTTATGATTTCTTTTGGTTGATTTGTTTTCAGTTGAAAACTTTTTGCATGATTCTCATGTTCCTCTTCTTTTGATTTCATAAATCTATTCTTATACATGGTTTTTTATAATGAGACACTATCTTTATAATGTCATATCATTATGTGTCCTCATTGTATCTTGTTTGTATGTGAGTGATGCTTAGCATATCTTTTCATTTATGCTCGCTCACATATTTGCCATGATCTTTCATGTCCATATCCAAGGGAATGGGAGTCGATTTCGTACCCGGCAAAGTTTAATCTAATTACCTTCACGCCATTTGATGGAAGAGGTTCTCTAACCCAGCACCTGATCTACTTCAAATCCTATTTGGGTATGATCTCCGGTAATGAGCCCTTGATGATTTGGTCATTCGTAAGCACCCTTCGCGGGGCTGCCTTTGATTGGTACTGACATCTCAAGCTAGGGAGCATCAATTGTTGGGACGACATGGAGAATCACTTCCTCAGCAACTTCTTTGATGATG
Source organism: Asparagus officinalis (assembly GCF_001876935.1). Taxonomy (NCBI): domain Eukaryota; kingdom Viridiplantae; phylum Streptophyta; class Magnoliopsida; order Asparagales; family Asparagaceae; genus Asparagus; species Asparagus officinalis. The sequence continues at coordinate 23,783,723 of NC_033803.1, forward strand.
ACACAGAAGTGTTAATCGGAACTCTTCTGGATGAGAAGCAGAAAGACAGAGAGTCAGTTGACAATTTTGTCAAATGCTTCTATAACAAGGCTATGAATTGTAGGGATCCGGTCATAGAGGAGTTCATATTCCATATCTGCCACAACAATATTTCTCTTGACGTGTTGGAGGCCATGGGGGTTGTACTATCTAAAACCTGGAAGGAATTGAAGATACACGGAGGACAAGCCAAACATTTCCTCAAAAGGAAAAATGCTAAGAGAGGCCAAACGACGGTGAATTCTTCGAAACCTAACTTCACTCCTAAGGGTAGAGGGAAGGCACCAGTGAGTGTTGTTGATGCTCATCAGATGTCACAACGACAACCACAATAGCAATCACTACAACAGTCATCATTTCAGCTATAGCCTAAAATGCATCAACAACCTCAGAGGCAGCAAATGACTCTGGATCCAATATTTCAGAGAGAGTACTCTTTCAAGGATAATGAAGTCCCAACCATCTTCAAATACCTCATGATCTGCTTAAGTATGAACAATGGACATGATCCTCCTCCAAGAAAAAGTCCAAGAGCAAGGGCAAGTCTTGTTGTCCTGCCTCAGCAGTGCCAGAGAAAGATGATGAGGGTATTCCTACCCTTTCACTCTCCGAAGATGAGCACAAAGTTTTGGTAGCGGATGGAGAACCTACTTTAGCCACTAGGAGCAGGATCGAATACCGGTACAAGTACCTAGAGGTTTCCGACTAGAATGCCAAGACATTGGCCGAATTTAGGGTGATTTCAACACCTCCTAAATCTCCTGAGAAACCCCAGGAATAACCAACTACTAAACAGAAGGAAGCCGAGGCAAAGCAAAAGGAGAAGGAACCCAAGAACAAAGAGGAGCAGAATCCGAAGTAGTCTCGATTCAATCGACCGATTAGGAGAGAACAAACCGATAAGTTTAAATGCTCTATATCGCTTCGATGTTATGGCTTAACTGTCTAACATCCCAGCAAGGATTACTATTTACAAGTTGATGCGCCTCTCTAAAGACACTAGGAAAGCTCTACAGGAAGCTTTGGCTAATTCTGATGTTTTTCTTACTCAGATCAAGCTAATCCCTGAGGAATCTGAACCGTCAGTTCAACACTACAACTTGGCGACCAAACAGTTCCCTTGCATCACCTTTACTCGAGAGGACATGCAAGTGAGGAACTCAAAGCATGATAGGCCTCTGTATTTCACTGGGTAAATTAGCTCGACTATTGTATCACAAATCCAAGTCTGCTTGGGGTTTTTGGCTGAGTTGTGAGAGGGTATAAATACCCCATTGTCTTCAACTCTCAAGCTAACCATGAGAGTTTTAAAACAAGTTTAAGAAAGTTTTAATCAAGGGTTTAAGTTTGTTTAAAGTGTGTTTATAAGCTTTTAAGCATTTGAGTGTTTCGATTTTGTGAATCAAATTCCACAAGAGCTTGAGGAGATTATCTATTGAAGTTTGAGCTTCCAACTATCATCCCTCCATCTCTTGTTATCAAATTGAGAAGTTTTCTAAACTCAAACTCTAGCTTTACATTTATATACTTGTTTGATTATCATTGTTCTTAAGCTAGATTTTATATTTGAGTTTAGTTTGATTTTGATTTTACTCATTGTTACACACACCCACATTGAGCTTTTAGTATTTACATACATAGTATAGTTGGGTGGTGAGAGATTGTAACTTTGAGTTGTGCTTTAATTGTGTTCTCATCCATATTAGAGAACAAATTATATTTGTTACATTGTGAGATTGTTAGGTTTTCGGTGAGCTAGAAACCGAGTGTGTTGTGAGGTTTTCGGTGAGCTAGAAACCGAGTGTGGGGTGAAAGTTTTCGGTGAACTAGAAAACCGATTGTGAGGAGTGACGTTGTTCGGTGAGCGTTGAAAACCGACACTGTGTGGTTGTAAACGTTATTCGGGTGAGCGTAAAAAACCCGGTCGTGATAGTGGATTTCTCCCCGGGAGTGGGGAGCGGAGACGTAGGACGGAAGGTCCGAACTCCGTGATCATATTGCTTGTTTGAGTGTGCTTTGGCGTTCATTCATATTTATGTTCATATCTTATATCGCCATTGTCATTAGCTCATTATCTATATCATCCACTATCTTGTTTAGATTATTTACCCTTGTGTTGTTTATATATCCTTGCATATATTTTATCATATAGGATATATCTCTTTGTTTACATTGCTTATCCTAGCTCATATATCTTGTGATATTTCATACTTGCTAGGATAACTTGTTAATTAGTTTTTAATTGGCATTTAATCGGATTAGATTAGCATAAGACCCTAATCACCCCCCCTCTAGGGTCTAACAACTTATGGACTTAGCTGATGGAAAATATCCCAAATGGTCTACTCTTGTACAAACAATATCCCAACCATAAGGGCCTAAGAGGCAGCTCTTTGCTGCTATACAAGAAGGATATCGAAAAGATGTAGAGCGGGCTTTTGGTGTTCTTCGGTCACGATTTGCCATTATCAAGGGACCATCATGTTCTTGGGACAAGTGGGGACTACACGGCATAATGACTGCTTGTATTATACTACATAACATGACTGTAGAGGATGAATGTGATGCGAAACCAGAGATTATTGTTCACGGCAAATCTTCAAGACCTGAAGAGATGAAGATTGATGATGTCGAATGATTCCAACGATTCTTTCGTCGACATAGGAAGATTCAAGATAGGGAAGCTCATTTTATGCTTTGGAACGTGGTAATTGAACATGTATGGCAGAAGCACGACAACGAAGGAATGTAATTTAAATATTATAATTTATGTTTGTATTTTCTTATAGGGCAAGTTAAATAGATCCCTGTATTTAAATTTTTATGTATGATACTTATTTATTTAATTTAAAAAATAATAATTTTATAATTATACTAAAATAAATTAATCTTAGTTTCATTTTGAAGATCTTGATGAGACCTTTCCAAATATATAATTATTGCGAAAATTAGATTAATAAAATTTTAACTATATTTATTTGAAATTAAACATCTAATTTAAATTACTAAGAATGATGAAAAAGTGGTAATTTTTAAGAAATTAAATAGTTGAAAGGGGCAAAGTTGTAAATAATAAAAGTTTGAGTAGTGATTTGGAGAGCCTCTCTAAATTCTAGCTTCACTCTCTAAATTTGAAGATTGAAGATCTCCAAATTTGGAGATTGATTAGAGAAGATTCACTCTCCAAATTTGAAGGGATGGAGATTTTGCCGATTGATTAGAGATGACCTAAGGGATGCAAATTGGGACCTTTTTAAATATCTTAAATGCAAGGAAGTGGGTCACACTTCTCGGTCTTGTCCACTAGATGCCCCACCCCTTCATCGACAAATATCCATTATCCCTCTTCCTTAGTCAGTGATCAACAACATTGGGAAATTGGCTAGCTTTGGTATTTTCACTCTGCATGTTGGGACTCCTATCCCTATTGAGCTAAAGGAGATGTTGGAATATATATCTTAATGTCAACAAGTGGTCCTACAACATCATCTCTGCTGATACATGTACATTCCTTGTTGAATTCCCCCCTAAGGATATGTTAAATTAGGTTGTCAAGCAAGCATATGTTGATATGGGTTCATTTGGAGGTAAATCCACATCATGGAGTGAATCCAAAAGATTGGCATTTTATACAGAACTGGTCCTTGTCTAGGTCTAGATCCACCTTTTCATCTCTGGGATTATGAATTCCTCTCCTTACTGCTTAAAGAAGTAGACTCAGTTCATGCATGCTCCAGGGTTGTCGAACTCAAAGAGGAAGCTAGTAACTATAAAGTTTTGCTCAAGGTCAATTGCAAAAGGACAACCCAATAACTATCCTTTTCAAGTACCCCCTCCACTAACTGGCTAATGATAGGTACTGCTTAGTTATGTATGATAGGGAAATATGTGATAAGCAATGCCTTAGCTAGTGAAGAAGGTGTCATGTTCATTATGAGGGAGCGTGATCCCTCCTCCAATCTTCAAAATTCTTATGGAAGCAGATGTGGTCAATCAACCCTTGGTTAGGCCCATTGTTGAAGTAGATTAACATCCTCAAGTTTAGCCTCCGGCTGCTGCTCCGGTGACAAACTTAAGAAAGAAGGGCAAAATTATACTTGAACAAAATTCAAATTTTGTGCGAAATGAGGAGGTTGTTTAGGCAACCGAGGATCTTATGATATCTTCTACCATGGTAGGGCTTTCAAATTTTATTCCAAAAGTCAAGACGGACCAAAATCTGGAAATGGTCCAGATTCGCTGTGAGGGCTGATCACTTTAGGTGGAAAACAAAATTGGGAGACATTTTACTCATCTCATAAGGCTGAAGGCCCATCTCATTCTGGGCTGACATAGGATGACAAGCAGTCCAAGCCCACGAACTTTCCTCTCATAATCCTAAGTCAAAGGAATCATCTTCGTCAAGGTCAAGTGATACCATTGCAGCTAGATCCTCTACTGCACCTCCACTAGGTTTTGAGCATGTTGTTAGGAGGAAGAGAAGGGTGTTGGCGGCAAAAAAAATTAGGGCAGAAGCATTTTCATCATTTCATTGTAGCTTCTAGCCGATCCTTTCCTCCAAATTCAAAGAAGGGTCAGTAATCTTCCTCTTCTTCTTCAATCAAACACATTAAGTCTATTTTGCATGATGAGCTAGATAGAGTTGCTATCAATTGCGGAGTTAAAGAGCCTATCTCTAAGGAGGGTACTGATATGCTGAAAGCTTTAGAAGAGGATACAGCTGACAAGTCTTCTTAGCTTTGCTCTCCCATTTTTGTTGCATGGTTGGTCTTTTTTTTTCCAATGAAGATTGTTTCTTGGAATATCAGAGGGGTTAAACAACCCGATAAAATGATGCTTAGTTAGAGACTGCCTCACTCTCTCTGGAGTTGGCATTATGGGTTTCCAGAAAACCAAGCTTAGCTCTGTTAGGACTAGAACTCTCAAAGCGTTGGGTGATCATAGAATCACTTCATGGCTTTATATAGAAGCTATTGAGTCTAGGGGTGTTGTGCTTCTAGGATGGAGCAATAATCTTTATGAGTGTGTTGATTCTTATATTAGAATCTTTTATGTATCTGTTGTCCTCACTAATTAGAAATTTGTTGTTTCATCTATCTATGCTCCCTCTGAGAGAGAGGAAAGAGAACTTTGTTGGTAGGAAATCAATAGGATTAAGTCCATCTTTCCATTGCTTTGGTAATTTTTGGAGATTTTAATGTGACTCTTAATTTCAGGAAAGAGGTGGCAGAACTAGCTCTATAAGATATACAAATTCCTTCAAAAATCTAGTGGATTCTCTTTTCCTTTTGGACATCCCTCTTAGTGGATGACGATTCACTTTGTTCAATATGAGAGTTGTTCCGAACTTAGCTAGGCTTGACAGATTCTTAATCAATTCTAGTTAACAATCCAATTTTCCATCCCTTATCTAGTATGTCTTTCCCTGTTCTTGCTCTGGTCATACACCTATCACATTAGATTCAGGAGGTCCTATGCCTATGCCTATTGTTAGATTTGAAAAAAATATGGCTTTCTCACATCTCCTTAAAATTATGTTATCAACTTCTAGTCCTCTTTCTCTTATAAAGGTAATTTTGTTATTACTTTTAGCTCTAAGCTTAAACTTTTTGAAAGAAGAATAAAGTGGTGGAAAAGCATTATTTGGATCCTTGGCCATTTCCGAGAGAAAAAATCCTCTATTCTCTAGAATCTCTTGCTCTGTTTGGAAGAAAGCAGACCTATTACAAATTTAGAGTCATTAGCTAGAATATCATACAAATATGATCTTGGTACTATTGCCAAACAAGAGGAAATCCTATGGTGTCAAAGATCTAGAATAACTTGGTTGTAAGAAGGAGTTTCTTCTAAAAATCTGCATCATATAACAGAAGAAGGAATTTTACTCCAAAATATTCTGATCAATTATCAGCTTGTCTTCTTTAAGCAAGAGAAGCAAAATTGTTTCTTAGGCTTCTACTCTTCTCTATTCTCAGGTAAGGGTCCATCCTTGC
>NC_033803.1:23789764-23790073 GCF_001876935.1 Asparagus officinalis
CACTTTCTTAAACTTTATTTTTCTCATGATGAAATTAAGAAGGCTATGTTTGGCCTCATTTCTGATAAATGTCTAGGACTAGATGGCTTTCAAGTTCTCTTTTATCAAGAATTTGGGATACAATCAAAAAAGATTTATTTGTAGTCTTTTAGGCCTTAAAACATGATGCTTCCCACCTTTGTAATCTTTTATACTCATAATCTAGAGAAGGTATTTTCCTTCGCCTAACTCAATTCTTTGTGTGTTTTCTATTGTCTTCTTCACAACCCACTCTTGATAATTTCGTGATCAAGGGTGCTCGCTTGGCGG